>NC_081405.1:156319453-156923203 GCF_030272615.1 Cryptomeria japonica | reverse complement strand
ATGTTGACAACAATGACAACATATCACTCAAACACATATTTGCACATAATCCTAATAGATATGCTAAATAAACTGAATCAAATCCAAATTGTTGTAAAGATTCCTACTAAACAACCTCTAAAGGAATTAAAGATGGGATGACATGAATGCTCGAACTACAATCAAGGAGGAATGATATATTTTCAATCATGTCCTCCATATCTGGAGTGTGTGATTTATCAAATAACCCTATAATATATGGCAAGTACTAATCACACTCTACTAAAATTGGAAGGGAACAATGGTCTTTTTGAATTAAACTGATTTCTGAAGAAGTAGGAGGTGGATGAGGATCAACACAAGTCTTAGGAACCATTGCAGATGATTGAAGCACACATAGGTTCAAGTGACCAAACCTCTTCTCAAATTTATGATTCACTCATAATGCATGAGCAATAGGACCAAATGCATGCTCATTGGGAGAAAAATGAGAGAACTCATACAACCATGTTGTATGATCAACACTGCCAACAACAACAAGCTCTCTACTATGCAGATCTCTGATGAGCAGTGAATCACAGGTGAAATCAATTATCTTGCCTGTCCCACTTTGAGTAATCTGGTAAATGGAAAGGTTATTGAAAGATAATGAAGAGACACAAAGAACATTATTGAATGTGCCACCATCAACCTCAATATAACCACTCCCATTAACACTCATGTAAGTGTTATTACCCATCAAAGTCTATGGAAATGGATGATGCCTACAAGAAGAGAAGATACCCTCTGATGATGCTACATAATGTGAAGCTCCTGAATCAAGAAGTCAATTAGAGGACTGGGAATGTATCAATGAAAAGAGAGCCAGCCTTTCATCTTGTCTTCACCGTGTGCCATAGATGAAGACCCGAAATGTCTAGGTCCTAAAGTGGTGGAAGAGGATGCACTAGATGAAGGTGGCTCAATATTATTCTTCTGATGAAGTTCTTCCAACTCATTAATCTGATTTACATAATATTGATGCTCATCATGTCCTAGCTTTGTGCAATAGGTAGACTTAGGCTTGTCCTTCCTAGATGAAGAGCTCTTGGAAGAGGTAGAAGAATATGAATCATTTCCATAAGACATTGAATCTATAGGAGTAGATTATGTACCTTTGTTGTTGTTGTTGTTGTTGTTCTTCTTCTTCTTCTATTTCTTTATAGGAGTTTGAGCAACCAAGGCCTAATATTTGGAACCAGAAACTGAATGAAGTTGTGAGAGATTGACATGTTCCCATGTCAAGTGCTCATAAGACACCTCAAATGAAGGCAGAGTGAATATAGTATCCAAAGTATCCATGGTGGAATAGAATGATGAAGTGAATAACTGAAATTGGCCTCAAAGCTTGGTCAAAATCAGGAAGATTCACTCCTTATTAGTCTTTTGCTTGCCACAACCCTGTAACTATGATCTAATAGATTTGAACTTCTCCAAAAAGTCCTTAATGAAAGGAAATAAATAAGGTGTCGATGATGTAAAATTTGAGCCATATATCCTTAAGAGTGGTGCATGAATTAATATGGAACTAGAGACTATCTGAAATATGTAGGGCAATCAAACCCATAGCCTGATCTATCTTGTCCCTACACTTAATGATCTCATATTCACTAGTCAGGTTGGGTTGGGTTTGATCTAAACAACACCATAAACTCTTAGACCGAAGCAATTTGATCATTGTAGTTGTCTACCTATGATAGTTATGAGGGGTGAGTTTCTCAATAGAAGGATTTTCCATTAGGATAGGGTTAGAGCAATATGGGAATCTAAAATATGATGATTCTACTGTCCAAAATCAAGAAAAATGAACCCTTTTGCACTTGTATAACCTGAGAAATCACAAAATTGAGAAATGACAAAAAATGCAATCATTACCTGGCAAATATTCTAGAAAAATTAATTGCAAATCTAAATAGAGGACTCTAAGAGATATTTGACGATACATGGACATACAAAAATGGAGTCCGTTTGCTCAAGTTATGTCCTCAAGTATAAAAATTTGTTGCAGAATCTGATAAACCACTTGCAAAATCAGATTGGTGCCAGAATTAACTTTTCAATGATATCTTCTTTGCTTGATTTTGACTTTGTAGGAAAAATTTATGGGCAAAAACCAACTACTGCTTTTTATGGTTTGGAAGGCTTGAAGGGTTCCCAAAAATGGAAAATTTTTAATAGAAACTTTTCAAAAATAGAATCTTTTTGAAAATAGTAAGTTTCCCAAATAGAAATTTTCCAAAAATAGAAAATTTTCAAGAATATAAACTTTTAAAAAATAGAAACTTGAAAAAAAGGAAACTTATAGAAAACGAAAAACTTTTCCAAATTTTTTTCAAAGAATTCCCTGATCTTCGATTTTGACAAATTGATAAGCAATTTTAGGATTCTCGAGCCTCCTGAGTATGATCATGACCTTGGTTTCACTCTAAATTTCTTGGAGTTTTTAGCTACTCCCAGATTTTGCCTCAAATTTTGTGCCCTCAACCAATTTGACCCAAAATTTCAATTGCTCGGTTTTTGATGAAACTATAGTTGATCTTGAGGTTTTTCAACAATATGGATGCAATGACAACCTCTGTTTGAGCCCAATGTGTACAAAAAATTACCCCAATTTGGATCCCTCAAGCATGAAGATAGGAACTCAAAAGATCTAAACATTTGATACCATGTAGAAGTTGATGATCAACCACATGATCCAAGATTCATCTGCAAGAAAAACACCTATCACAAAAAGAGATTAAGAACAAATTTGAAAGATCTATAACAACCAGTGAATTCTATATTATGCATAAATAATGATTGAAGCTACAATATTGGAGGTACAATTACAATGAATGAATGAATCCTTATAAAGGATGAATGAAACCCTAGGTGAAAACCCTAATGCTAAAATTAGAAGAACTAAAGCAATGAAAAGTATGAGATAAATTAAGCTCAACTAAATCTAGAACTAAAGTAGAAAAGAAAACTCTAGATAATAAAAAACACCTAAGTTTAGCTTAAGTTAAAAAGAAATTAAAGGACCTAACTAATAAACAATTAGATAATTGTTCTAAAATTACTCAAATAGATGACATTGATGTAGTTATATTGATGATATATGATACATTTGTACATTGATGATAAACATTAGTACTTATTGATATTTATTATAAATATTAATTAAAGATAAAATACACCATAAAATTACAAGTTAAGTCTTACCACTACATTATCTTGGTAAGATCCAAGATCCTCCTCATCTCTAGCATGTGATGACTCTCTAGGATATGCTCTAGTCTTTGTTGCTTCATGTGGTACACCGGTCATATGATGGACCTTGTAAATAAATGTGTCAATGTGAGGCTTAGCAGGCTATCCAAGAGGACCTAAGTATGTGTTCTTGCACATAGTGCAAGTATGCAACACCAAAATATGTGGAGCTGAGGATTCAATACCGAGACCACTCAATCCACTAGGAGTATCAAGGTCTTGTCATTGAGCGAGTGATGAGGTCTGAGAAACCAGATGATTAGTCAAATAATGAATATCCAACATGCTCTATGATTTTGCCTTTGCAATAACATTTGGATGCGGTATTGGAGGTGGGCAAGTAAGATTAGTAGGAGGAACATATGGGCCCTATACTAATTGAATTGACCCTAGTCTATCTTGGGGCATACCTCTACCCACACCCTGGTGTAGCATTGTAAATTGTCACCGGTATAATTTACACCTCATATTTTTGCTCCTAATTTACTATGTCCTATCCTCATCCCCTCTATAGGTCCAGTCTGAACCTATTATCCAACTTTCATGTCATGTACACCCTTTGGTGGGTCCTACTATGGGATATCCTCCCCCTGGCTTCTTATTTTGGTCCTATTTATAGAAGGACCAGGGTGCCCCAAAATGCCCTGGTCCTCTCAAACAAACCTTAATTTACCTAGAGAACCCTATATAAAGACATCCTATCAATTCATTTTAGATATAAGACTTTATTCATATTATTCATGCATCCATGAAGCATTAATCATCAAGAATATTCAAAGATTCAAGGCTGAATATTCATCATTCAAGCATTGTGTAGAAAAGTTACATCAATATTCATGTAAGCATGTGTGTGTGATTATGGTTTTTCATGTCCATGTGTTTGTTATGCCATTACATTCAAAGAGAATTGCATCATCATCAATAATTGCAAATATGAGGTACATCTCCCTAACATTTATTTCAGTATTTGTATTATTTCGTTCATGGTTAATTCCAAAACTAGGGTTTGGCCTAAGGCAAACCCCTATCATCAACATCTTTCCCTTTCTTTCTATGTGCAGGAAATAGGTGTGAAGCTATACTCATGAAATCTAGTAGAGTCAAAATTGATGAATATATTAGCTTTGATGGTGGGAAATTCAAAGGACTAGGGTGGATCAGTGCTACTTGGTCCTCAAAAATCAAGCCAAACTTCTAAGGATAATCTCTAAACATCTTATTTTGCCTACATCCCAGTTGGTGGCTCCATGGGACATCTGTAGCTTACTGTTTCTATCAGATTACCTCAATAATCTCTCATTTTGCCCTTATTTCATAATTACATTACAATTCAACATAGAAAGAAGGAGACTCACACCCCACCAATAAATTGGTAAGTTTGGTCAGTATTCTCAACCCTTTTTCAAATTGTGGCTAGATCTATTGGATTTACCCCCTTCTTTCAATGTATAGTTAATTTGGTTAGTTAGTGGTCTTACTTGTTGAAACCCTAATTCCAAATTTATACCAATAAATTTTGGTGAACTTGACTCCTTGCATACTTATTTGTAATTTGTGGTCTTAGTTTTGATTTTTAGGCATTTGAAAAATAAATTTTGTTCTCATAGATCATAATTACAAAAATTTAGTGGTTAATTTCATAAAAAACCTAAATTATTTTGCTAAATTTGGCTTGTGGGTTGCATAATTTTTCACTTATATTTTCAGATCTAGACACTCATAATGGAATTTACTAAATCTGATTTTTTTTCTATTTCACATATTATTACATTTATTTTTAGTTACATTTATATCACAATCACGTGTTCAATAATGACTTCTTTCATTTTACATTACTTCTTTTCATTCATAGTAATTTTGCATATTACATTTTTAGGATTTCCAAGATATTTCCTACTTGCAAATCATATCTCAAATCTTTTATCCATGTTATATGTTATTTTATGATGGAATTTTTAATAACATGCATTAGATGTGTAGATCACATAAAGGCATTTGTAGACAATAATAATCCTAAATATGACAACAACAAAGTTAACACTTGTACCTCTCCTAGGGGATTTAATGTGAATAAGAAAACAATAAATACTACTATCAATGATCTCTCTAATGGAGAGAAGTAATTGAAGAGAAACATGACACCATCCTCTTCTCATAGGCATACTCTAGTGCAAGAGGTGTAAGATTGAGATGTTGGTTTATCAATCCCTTTATATCCTCATTCTCCTAGAGCTTATCTTAGTCATCAAAATATTTGTAGGGAGGATGATGTTATGAATTTTATTCATGACCTATCTCCTCATGTAACATTAAGAAAAGATGAAGCCCTAGATGATAAGGACCTTCCCTCCCAAACTATCAAAGAGGATATGAATGATGATGATAGAAAGGAAACAATTCCTACAAAGGATATTTATTCTTCATGTAATTATACCTTTTATCCTTCCATGTGCCCTTATAATACAAATTTTCAAGAGATTCACAATAATAGTCCTTCTTCTTCACAATTTAAACATTCTTATAGGTGTGGTTATAATATAATCTCAAAACAAGGTTATATTGGACAAGGACTTGGGAAATATGAACAAGGAATACAAGTCCCTATAAACCCTCCTTCACAAGCTAGTACATAAGGTCTAGGACATCCTCACCATTCACCTATGGATGATCTTCTTAAAATTCAAAGGTTTAAGGATTATCTTGTAAGGAATTGAAATTGTCATCCATCTAAAGGTGATTCTTCCTCAAATAATCCTTTTTGATCATATCATCAAACCCAGAATCACCATGCCAATGGTTGTCTTGATTTCAAAAGGGAATAAAAGAACTTGTTGATAATGGAACTATAAAAATCATAGAGGATAATCCTCCTCCTTCTAGAAAACTTGTCCTTACATCTCAAGAGACAAGACCAACTCCCATTAACGATCAAGAGAAGTTAGCTACAAGAATATTTTGGAGATTGAAGTATGATAAGAATGTTGTTTTTCCTTCATTAAACTTAATCACAATTATAAGCATAAGGAAAGTGATGAAAATTGTATTTTTCATTGTGGTTATTCTCACTCTCTTAGAAATTGTAAATCCTTTACAACATTTGTTCAAGACCAACATGATCGAGCTCAAATAGTTCTTACAACTGATCTTGCACTTTTTCTTGGTGAAGAGGTAGTGTCGTAGCACTCCATTCACCCTATCATGTTTCTCCTCACCCTATGAAACTAGTAGTTAACTTCATTGTGGGCTCTTTGTCATGAGTGGTGATGATTTTTCAATAACAATCATCTTGGGGCAACAACATAGCTTCTTCCTTATTTCCTTCCTTGGGGAGAAAGGACACTATATATATATATATATATATATATATATATATACATGCAATTATGTCTTTCTCTTTGAAGATTACCTCTTCTTTAGAGTTGCATTTTGCACAATATGACATCCTTTCTTGCATAGACTTATCCTTCATGCGAGTACATGTGTGTTCCTTGGGTAGGACCTATTCCTTGATTGAAATGGTACACCTTTTATGAATAAATCTCTCCTTAGAGGTTGTGTAATCCTTCTCATTTTCCTTATGCTTGGTGGCCATTGATGTTTCCTACCCTTTCTAAGGATCCACTTTTCCTTTGTTGAGTGGTGTTTTCTTTTGATACTATGTCATTCCTTGTGTGAAGTTGTTTGTTTTATTAATGATTCTCTCTTATGAATGAGGTGTGTATACTTGACTACAACCTCTTCTACACTTGGATATGTGCATGAGGTGCATTAAAAATGTGTCATCCTTCATCAAGAATCCATTTCACCTAGCAATGCGAGGAAGATATTTATTCTTGGTCTCCTTCCTCTCTCTTGGTTGATGATGTTAGTTTTGTTCAAAAAGCTCCTCTTGGAGGTAGATGTATTTTTAGCAAAGATCTATTCTCCTCCGAGGATTCCCTTTACACTTGTTGCAAGATATCTCTTTTTCAACTATCTTTTCCTTGCTTATAGGAGTAATGCCTCTTTAGCTTGGATTTATGAACATTGTTTCCTAAAAGGATATCTCCTTGGTGTTGAAGGTGTGTATGCTTGCTTCTAGCTTCATTAAGACATCAACATAGGGCTATGTTGACATCTTAAGGGGAGCATTTCATATCACTCTCTTTTTACTATATTGTACTATACTTTTGCATGTCTTACACTATATCAATTCATTTTAGATCATTTGAATACTCCATCTATATCATTCGCACATCCGTGAAGAATTTATCATCAATCATATTCATAGGTTCAAGGATGCATATTCATTATTCAAGCATTGGGGAGCAAAGTTACATCAATATTCATGCAAGCATGTGTGTGTGATTAGGGGTTTTCATGTCCATGATTTTTTTAAGCCATTACATTCATTATTTATGTTTAAATTCAAAGAGCATTGCATCATCACCAACAATTGCAAATATGAGGTATACTCCCTAACATTTATTTTAGTATTTGCATTATTTCATTCATGGTTAATTCCAAAACCAAGGTTTGACCTAAGGCAAAACCCTATCCCCAAATATCTTTCCCTTTCTTTCTATGTGTAGGAAATAGGTGTAGAGTTGTACTTGGGAAATATGAAAAAGTTAAAAGAACAAATAGGTCAGCTTTTGACGATGGAAAATTTGAAGGACTGGGGCAGATTTGTGCTATACGGTCTCAAAAAATCAATTCTAATTTCCAAAGACAGGTTCAAAACACCTTTTTTTCCCTAGATCTCAGTTGGTGGCTTCATGGGACATCTATAGCTTACTGTTTCTATTAGATTACCTCAATAATCTCTCATTTTATCCTAATTTCATAATTACATTACAATTCAACTTAGAAAGGAGACTCACACCGCACCACTAAATTAGTAAACTTGATTAGTATTCTCAGCCATTTTCCAGTCAAATTGTGGGGCTATCCCACATTAATGGTTCCCACTTTTGCCAACGAAGGAAATTGGTGAAAGTGGAGAATTTTGTTTTGGGGGGGGGTTCGAGCGAAGTGGGGGTGTTTGAACAGACTACCCTTTGGGTTTTGAGCGAAGCCCCCACTTCGTTCGAACCCCCTCTTTTGAGAGAAGCATCTTTAATGCTTGTTTATGTTGTTTTTCAATTATATTAGGGGGGTTCAATCAAATCCCCCTAAAAATGGGGGTTCTCTCGAACCCCACTTCGTTCGAACCCCTTTTTTAACACTTCTCTGAAGCTTTCTACATTTTTTTACAGATTTTTGGCCTTCAAACCTTTGGTTGAAGGCTCAAATGGAATGATCTTGACAACCCAAAATGTAGTATTGTAGTCCTCAAAGCAAGCTTTTCAATGACTATAATTTTATTACATATTGAGTTTATTATGAACTTGTTTTTTTAATTTTACCAAACATAGGTTTTTCACCAAACAAGAATTTCTCTATTCAATGCACTAGGAAAAGTAGTAAACTAATTTAAAAAAATTCTGAAAAATATCTATGTCCTAGGTATTGATGTCTTCTTTCTAACAAAAAAAATAAATTGAATTTCGATATATATAGAACAAGTTATGTGTTCAAACATACACCTATGTCTAAAATATAATTAGTCAGACTTCAAAACTTAATAAAATGAAAAATATTTAACATATCACTATCAAACCAACTGCAAGCCCTGGATATTGATGGTACAAACCAAAATTCGAAAGAATTGAGTTTTTATCATTCATAAAAAAAAGGTTATGTGTTTTGGGAGGCACATCACTCTTAAAAAATGTAGTTTGCTATAAAAAACTACTTTTCGAGGGAGATGAAAAAATTAAAAAAACAAATCCTTCAAAAAATTTGAAAAAAATATATATAGAATCTACAGACAAAATGCTACAAATCACTAATTTACATCATCTTCAAATTCTTAATAGTTTAAAATTTATAGTTGTCGGAAGTTGAAGATTATTTTAAAATTGTTCATCTCAGTGTCAAAAGTGGCAAAAAAGTGGGAACCATTATTGTGAGTTCACCCTGTGGGATCTATTGGATTTACCTCCTTCTTTCAATGTATAATTAATTTGGTTAGTTAGTGTTTTTACTTGTTGAAACCCTAATTTTAAATTTACACCATTACACCTTGAAATCTCTCATGTCAAAGTAGTTGACATGGTGACCTGGGAAAAAATCAACATATAGTTTGTGAAGGAAATATAGAGGGACATTGAGATTGTTGTTGGGTGGTTTATCTAAAATCACCCACCAATGATCCTAGAAGTTATCTACTATACCCTAATATTGACACCATTGTCTAGTTATAGGATTGACAAATAATGTGGCTAATTAGGCTTTGTCAATTTCAATATTCTTGGCCTCATCATACGACAACCCATTTCTATAGTGTTGCCTCATGACCTCTCGCCACAATAGAATGAAACTATGTTGTCTTGTGAGGGTTTAGACATTAGAAATTATTGACTATAGATGAGGGTACCAACAATATAGCTCACAAATATTCATCAACTCAATCAAATTAATATTAATCAAATCTTGAATTGAGGGAGGGTTTGGTGGTGTAGGGTTTAGATTATCTACCATGATTGAAGTTTAAAATAAAAAAAAATAATCTACAAACTATAATTCATTTAAAAAAAACCTAATTTGTAATTAAAAAAAGAAAAGAAAAATAAATAAATAAAAGAAAAACAAGTAAATAACCTACCTTAATCAATCTAGAGGTTGGGTTTAATTGGGAAGGATGGGTATTAGTTTTGCCTTCTAATATCTATTCACTCTTGTCATGGGTCGAGGGTTTTTGTTGTCGTCATGGGTGAAAATGACCAACGATGACTATGTTTTTTTATTTTTATGGTCTCAAAGAAAACATATATCTAATTAGATTAAATATCCAATCCAAAAATCTGATATCCATTTATTGACGTGTGATTTGTTAAAAAATATGTTAGTGGTTTTCTATATATCAATATTAATATATATAGGCAGGTTTAAATTTATATTAATATATATTTTATTGATATATATTGATACATAATATATTACTATTATATATATTATATTAATATATTATAATATACTTATATATATAATATTATATTTATTTTTTGTGAATTGTTGATGTAATGGATATCGGTTAGCAACTAATATCCGGTAAGATCGGATATATGATACAATTGGATATCCAATCCAATCAGATGTCAATTACTAATTGATATTTGTTTTGCTTAGTTTTTTGCCATGGCTAAATGCATTGACACCCAAACCAAGTAAAAAGTCAACATGATTTTTTTTATGTTTTTGGGTTAATGAAAAATGCATTTTTTTAACATCACCACTTTCTGGCCCCCCATGAACCTACACATATCCCATTGTCAAAGTTCCAATTGTAGAAACATAAAATATATCATGACATCATGATCTATCATTTCCTTAAAGGAAAATCATATACTCCAAAGAACATATTATTATCTCAAGAGAACCTGCATCATGCCAACACTCTACTCTAGAATCAAGTGTACATCATGACATAATACAAACCATACTCTAATCCAAAAAATATCTCCAAACATATAAATATAATCATCTCCTATCAATGAAAAACAACATGCCAGAAACCATCACTATTTATGAAACAAAATCCAAGATTCCATACATGACACCTACAAGCATTAAATAAGACCATCCACCATCCTATGGTGAATATAACATCATTGCCACAAGCTCCCATTGAACTGTGATATCAATCTCTTCAATCATTGTGATAACCATCTCCTAACTAAAGATCCTTCATGACCCCAACACCATTAAAGGACTCAATACCAAGAGCTCCCAAAGGGAAGAGTTGTACTATAATATCCAAACCAAGAAGACATGTAATACTACAAATCCTTTGTCAATAGAAACTCTCACTACAATATGAAAAAGAAAATCTAAGAGCTTCACATGACACCAACAACCATTGCAAAAAACCATTCATCTTGTAATCAAAGATTATCCATGACTTACTATACACTGTAACATCAACAACTTAAAACCAAACTCTTGAAACAAAGAAGATAAAATATATAATGTAATTGCATAAATCTCCCACTAAAAGTGATATTGATTTATACATGGCATCATGACCAATTTCATTACCAAAACTCCATTGGAATTGAACAAAGCTTCTCATGTACCACAAAGGTACTCCCAAAAATTCTTTTCTCACTGCAATCAACATACCAATATAATAATGGTGACCAATAATAAGGCATACCAAACAAAATCCACATCAATAATATATGAAATAAAGACAATTAGGCCTAACATGTAGATTTCCAAGTCTCAAGAACCATAATCAAAGCTATATCTAATTTTCCAAATAAATCCACATAAGAGTAACCATACATCGACAAGAACCCTCCAAGTAGCCATTCAAACTTGTAATTGTCTTCATCTAAAACACCTTTAATATAGTCTCACCATAGATCTACATACAATAGATTCTAGTTAACATGTATAACTTGCAAAATCATCTCTGTAAATCTACAATCCACTTCAACATCTAGAAATTCACATCAAATATGTCATTTGAATAATGAAATAAACATAGATCTACAAATCACAACTTTAAGAAATAGAAAAATTGAAAAACCTATCATGTTTTCTAGGAGCATTCAAGTCATTGAATAACCAACTCCACAACTCATACGCAACCAGTGGCTAATCATCCAATGCTTACATGTAACGGAGGGGTAAAATCATGAACCCAACATAATAAATCCATAATGTAGCCCATGTTAGCATAATTATCATTGTTTCTATCATTATCTTGTCTTCTATTTCTACCATTCCACAACGACTCCTATTTTTTGTTCCTCCAACGGTCCGGTAACTGCTTTATGTATTGTATATATTGCATTTGGTTGATAATACACATCATTGCATTGCCTTCATTTTTATGTCTTTTGCACTTATATTTGGTATCAGAGCAGAGATGACATCATTGGGAGAATAGAAAGCGTTTTATTTCCTCATAGCTTGCGTAGAGGAAAAAAATATAAGGTGTTTTGTTTCATCGCAACCTGAACCAAGTTTGGTAGTGCTACGTAGGACTTTGATGATGGAGTATTGTGCTGCATTCTTCATTGGATATGTTGCAGAGGAGATAACCCAATGAAGGTTTGGCTTCCTTATTTTTTGTGTTATACAGGAGACAAGTTGTTTTTTCTTTTGAATGTCGAATTTCCATGATGATGCTAGTAGAATTATTAGTAATCACGGTGCCCAAAATACAGTTCCAAATAGTACTAGTTTTTATTTTTCTTTGTTATATGCTCTTCATAATATTGGAAATCTACATTTCAATTAGCTTATATGACAAGTCATTCTAGAATATTTCAATTTTGATGTGCCCTTTCAGGCACAAAAAATATGTGTACAACTTGAAGAGGGTTATGATGCTGATGTTGAAGTTGAAGACAAGGTAGAACACCCTCATAAGCATCCTCATCTCATAGCATGAGCCTATTGCACTCACTTGACTGATTCTCATCATTCATAGAAGAATGTATTTATCTCAATAAGAGTATATGTTATTACACTATTAATAAAATTTCTCTTTTTGTGAAGTATATTTTATTTTTGGTGTTTATCATGTCTGCTCTGAAGATTCTACTTTCAGATGCGCAACTTATAAAAGGATCCAACTATGTCACATGGAAGACTAAGATGTACATGATTCTTTAGTTTGAAGAATTGTGGGAGATTGTTATTAGAGCCATCACATGTCCCAATGATGTTGACGAGTGAAAGAAGTTTGACAAGGCTGATACCAAAGCCTTAATGTTGATAACACTTAGAATCATAGATGAAGTTCAACCATATGTTATAGATACCACAACATCAAAGGAGACTTAGGATGCACTTTCCACGATCTATGAGGCAAATAACTAGACTAAGATTCTCCATCTTCAATCTAAGCTTCATATGCTTAGTATGTAGGCTGTCACGAAAGTTGAGAGCTTCTTGTGTCATGTGTCTGCTCTCTAAGTAGAGCATCTTTCCCTTGGTGAGAAAGTAGAAGACAAATTGCTTGTCTCAATAACCTTTTAGTATCTTCCTTTATAATTTCAGGCATTTTATCATGACTTTGAATATCACCAACCATAAAGTATCTTTTGAAGAATTGGTAAATCTTCTTCAACAAGAAGAGGCTATTCAGTATTTACAAGATGATTTTGGAGAGAAAGATTTCTAAATCTCTCAAGAACAATGAGGAAAGAATATTCGAAAGGGGATCCTCTCTTAGTCACCTTCTCAGAAGAAGTCTTCATAGCCACAACAACCTTCCAAAGAGAATCATTGGTGTGACATGTCTCAAACTGAAACACATGATACTAATCATTGTTGGTACAATGGCCTTACACAAGGAAATTCTAGTAAATAAGGTTCATTTGGTCAAAGTTATTCTTGAAAATTGAGAGGATGCCCTCGTTATAGATAGAAAAAAGGACATGTTGCTGCATAACATGATGAGGCATATGATGAGGCATCTAATTGTAGGTCCCAGGGACAACTGAGAGGGAGGGGTGAATCAGTTGTCTAATAAATTCAAACCAAAATCTTATTAACCAACTTATTGCTTAATACCGGTAAAATAGTTAGTTGTGCCGGTAAACAGAGTTAACAGAAAATGCTTGTACCGGTAAGAATTAATGCATGAAACATAAACATAAATTCATCCACAACACATGACACAAATATTTGTACGTGGAAACCCTATAAGGGGAAAAACCACGGTGGGAAACCTTACCCACAATCAGATGATACTACTGCAGATAGTAAGTGTACAAAGAGGGGTCTGCACATGTAGAAAGGCCAACAGCCTAGAGCTCACTGCTCAACCACAAATGGGAGTCACACTGACTACAGTTGGATGGTTAAATCCAATGAGAATGTACTGCACAAAATAGCATCTTCATATGCTGGATTCAGTATCGGTGTAATGCTGATATGCTTTTGCAAAAACCTAACTTCACCTTAAATGATGTCTTCGTGTATATCTCTGCTTGATCTCGCATATACCCTTCCTTAAATCTTTTTCTTTCGCATTTTCCATTTGATCTTACAAATAAGATCTTACATTTATGCCATACCCTAAGACCAATTTTAGTAGGTCGGCTCTACAAGATATTACAATAAAACATTTTACAAATAATACAATATCCGATGCAATAACGGATTAAACATGTCGGCTTAATGCATTTACAACAATAATAAATCATCTTCATAGCGTGCCATGCTGATCTGAAAAAGATAAACCTGCTGGTGTAACCCTAGATAACCTGGACCTATTTGCTGGTAAAAGCAAATATGCAAATAAGAATATACCAATGATTATTACTTCAAGGAAAAGTGTCCACATGATGTCTTCGACATTACCAAGTGTCTTCCATGTCATTGCAGGTACCAGTGAACATTATATCCTGCCGGTTAACCATATACTGGTGATTGTTTGAACAGTTCACTGATTGCCGGTGAATGTTGCTGGATCTCCAAAGTAGGTGTGTTAGCGGGTGTTGACATCAATGACAAAACCATACCAAAATACCAACAATCTCCCCCTTTGGCATTGATGGCAACACAAGATGGAAAAACCATCAAAGTGCCAAAATAGAAATGCCAAGTACAAAAACCAATTCTCCCCCTGGGAGTAATATGTGTTTATACAAAGATTTATTTACAATACCAATCTCTCCTAAAAAAGTAATGCATTTTTCCATATACTTTTCCTTAATGTTTTTCCATATATCTCTCCCCCTTTGACATCAAATGCCAAAGTCACAAAAAGGTCAAGTTCATACAAAATACCAACCAATTCAATATACCAACTACTCCCCCTGAGAGGTAGCTTCCTCATCAAATACCAGAATAAAAGATTTGTCCATTTAATTCTGCCGGTTGATGACAATCATCAACTGTCTAAGTCTCTACTGGTGGAGGTAAGACTCCGAGCTGATCTCTGAGATGCTCAAAAGTTTCCTTAGGCAAAGGTTTTGTAAAAATATTTGCAAGTTGTTCTTTAGTATTCACATAAACCAGTTTTATTTCCTTTTCTTCAACTTTTTCCCTTAGAAAATTCAGTTTGATAGAAACATGTTTTGTTTTAGAATGTAATACTGGATTCTTAGATATATCGATTGCTGCAGTGTTATCACAATATATAGTAATAGGTTCCTTGCATTTTACCTTTATGTCTTTCAACATTTGCTTAAGCCAAAGTACCTGTGTATAGTTTGTTGCTCCTGCAACATATTCTGATTCTGCTGTTCATAAAGATGTACAACTCTGTTTCTTACTTAACCAAGAAACTAATCTCTTTCCAAGAAAGAATGCTCCTCCAGTGGTGCTCTTTCTATCATCCACATCTCCTGCCCAATTTGCATCTATGTATGCATATAGATCAAAATTTTCATCTTTAGGATACCATAATCCAAGATTTGTTGTGCCTTGTAAGTACCGGAAAATCCTTTTTACTGCTGATTCATGATTTTCCTTGGGATTACTCTAAAATCTAGAAACTATACATACTGCATTCATAATATCAGGTCTGGTTTGTGTCAAATACAGTAAACCTCCTATCATAGATTTGTATCTAGTTGGATTAACAGGTGTAGATTCATCCCTTTGAGATAATTTGTCATTTGTAGTCATAGGTGTGCTTACCGGTTTAGAGTTCTCCATCCCAAATTTCTTGAGTAGTTCTTTCAAGTACTTAGATTGACTAAAAAATATGCCTTTATCAGTCTGTAAAATTTGCAATCCTAAAAAGAATTTTATTTCTCCAATCATAGACATTTCAAATTCATGCTGCATTTAAAGAGAAAATTCTTTGCATAATCCATCTTCTCCTCCAAAGATTATATCATCAACAAATACTTCCATAATCAAAATGTCATCATTAGTTACTTTGTAATATAAATTGCTATCTGCATTTCCTTTAGTAAAACCAATTTTTAAAAGATACTTATCCAATCTTGCATACCAGGCTCTTGGAGCTTGTTTTAGTCCATAAAGAGCTTTTCTTAATCTACAAACCATATCATTGTTATCTGTCAAAGAAAATCCATCAAGTTGTTCAATATAGACTTCCTCTTCAAGATCTCCATTCAAAAATGCACATTTAATATCCATTTGATAAACTTTGTAATCCTTGTGAGCTGCAAAGGCCAAGAATAATCTAACTGCCTCAATTCTGGCTACCGGTGCAAAGGTTTCATTGTAATCAACTCCTTCTTTCTAAGAATATCCCTTACACACTAGTCTTGCTTTATTCCTGACAACCTTACCATCTTCATTGAGTTTGTTTCTAAATACCCATTTGGTTCCAATTACATTTTTATTTTCAGGCCGGGGAACTAATGTCCAAGTATTATTTTTCTCAATTTGTCCTAATTCTTCTTCCATAGCTTTAATCCAAAATTTATCTTCACATGCCTCATTGATAGATAATGGTTCAATTTGAGAAATAAAACATACCTCTTCATTTGCCAATCTTCCTCTTGTCATGACTCCTTTAAATTTGCTTCCAATTATCTGATCTTTAGAATGATTCAGTCTTACATACCGGGGTGTCTTAGTCTATTGTTGTTTCTTCAATTACTATGGTGTCCTCTGATGATACCGGAGTAACTGGATCATCATTCTGTACTGGTGGATTTACTGTTGGTTCATTTGTCATAATTTTTGTTACCGGTTCAGAGTCTATATACCTTGAAGTTCCTCTGAATTGTTCATCAATCTTTACATTTGTACTCTCAACAATTTTCTGTAATCTTTTATTAAAACATATATAAGCTTTACTCTTAGATGAATAACCAAGAAATATTCCTTCATCACTTCTAGGATCAAACTTTCCAATATACTCATCTCTTCTAATATAACATTTACTTCCAAAAATTCTAAAATACTTAAGAGTAGGAGTATTACCAAATCATAGTTCATGAGGGGTCTTACCGGTTTCACCTTTGATGTGAACTTTGTTGAATGTATAGACAGCAGTGCTTACTGCCTCTCTCTAATACATGTGGTAGATTTACTTCAGATAACATACTTCTTGCTGCATCCAAAATAGTTCTATTTTTTCTTTCAACAACTCCATTCTGTTGTGGTGTCCGAGGTGCTGATAACTGTCTTTTGATTCCATTCACTTCACAGAATGTATTAAAATCTCTAGATGTGAATTCTCCTCCTTGATCTGATCTTAAACATTTAATTTTCTTACCAGTTTCATTTTCAACCATTGCTTTGAATAGTTTGAACTTCCCAAGTGCTTCTGATTTGTCCCTGAGAAAAGTAACCCAACACATTCTAGAATAATCATCAATAATTAGCATGAAATATCTATCACCTTGTAAGCTTTTAGTTCTAGCCGGACCACATAGATCAGTGTGGATTAAATCAAGAACATTATTGGATTTTTCTGGAATACTTTTGAAACTAGCTCTAACTTGTTTTCCAAATTGACATTCCTTGCAAATTGTATTATGAGGTTTCACAATTTTAGGTAGATCTCTAACTGCCTTAGAAGTACTGATTTGTACCATGCAATCAAAATTTACATGACATAGTCTTTTATGCCATAGCCAACTTTCATTTATATGAGCAATTAAGCGTGCCTTTTCACTGTTATTCAAATGAAAGATATTACCTCTAGTCTGATTACCGGTTGCAATTTCCAAACCAGTTCTATTCATGATTTTGCATTTTCCATTTTTAAATTGTAACTGAAAACCTTTCTCAACTAATTGACCAACACTTAAAAGATTATGTTTTAATCCTTCAACATAGTAAACATTGTTAGTGTTATGTTTACCATCAAGAGATATTGAACCATTACCTTTGATTGAACAGGCTTTGTCATCTCCGAATCTTACTAAACCTCCATTGTATTCTTGAAAGTTCAAGAATTTGCCTTTGTCTCCAGTCATGTGATGTGAGCATCCTGAGTCAATAATCCATTCATCCTTTGATTCAACTTTAGCTGCTAGGGCTTGTTCTACCAGTGGAGCAATAGGTACCGGTTGATCTTCTGTTATAGCAACAAAGACCCATCCGTTGTCTGCTGGATCCTCATCAGAATCATCAGTCACACCTTCATCAGCAATGTAGCAAGTTTTATCTTTGTTTTTCTTAAATTTGTATTTCTGATATTCAGGATTAGGTTTGTATGTCCTTCTAGCTTCTTCTCTTAGTCTAGCATGTCTATCAAGGCATCTTGAAGCCATATGACCAATCTTATTGCAGTTGAAACATTTAAAGGGTGCTTTACCTTCATACTTACTTCCAATTGGACCTTTTGGCATTTTTCTTGCAAATAGTGCTTCAAGTTCTTCAAGCTCTTCATTCTCCTTCCTGGTTTCTTCAAGTTCTCTTTCATAAAAGGCTCTCCAGTCTGATTTGTCAAAAGATGGAGCAGATGATGTTGATACTTTGAAGGCCAATTCAGTTTTTATAGAAATAGGACCAAATTCCTCAATTTCAAAAGCTGAAAGTTTTCCAATCAATGTATCCCTAGTTACTGATGTATTAGGCATTGTTCTTAGCTCATTAATAGCAGTAACCTTCATTTTATATGCTGGTGGCAAACCTCTTAAGATTTTTGAAACAATCTCATCTTCACTCAAGGTTCCTCCACAACATTGATACCTAAAACAATTTCATTTACTCTTTCCATAAAAGCAGAAATGCTTTCATCTTCTTCCATTTTCAGATGTTCATACCTGACTTGGAAGCTTTCAAGTTTTGCAATTTTGACTGTGGAATCCCCTTCATTCAGTGTTTCCAAATGATCCCAAATAGCTTTTGCAGTAGATCTATCTGATAATCCCATGATTTGTTGATCTGATAATGCGCTCAAAAGTGCTTCTCTTGCTTTGCAATCATTTTCTTCATCTTTAGCTAAAGTAATAGGAGCAGGCTGACCAGCTATAGCAGCAGTATAACCATTCTTAGTAACTTCCCAGATGTCTTTACTAATGCAATTCAGATGTGTTTCCATTCTGATTTTCCATATTCCATAGTTGGTTCCATCAAGTTTAGGACTATCCTTTTTGAAATAATTAGTAGACATTGGATCTCCTCAAGTTGTTAAACTTCTGCAAAAAGAGGACTAGGCTCTAATACCAATTGCAGGTCCCGGGGACAACTGAGAGGGGGGGGGGGTGAATCAGTTGTCTAATAAATTCAAACCAAAATCTTATTAACCAACTTATTGCTTAATACCGGTAAAATAGTTAGTTGTGCCGGTAAACAGAGTTAACAGAAAATGTTTGTACCGGTAAGAATTAATGCATGAAACATAAACATAAAGTCATCCACAACACATGACACAAATATTTGTATGTGGAAACCCTGTAAGGGGAAAAGCCACAGTGGGAAACCTTACCCACAATCAGATGATACTACTACAGATAGTAAGTGTACAAAGAGGGGTCTGGACATGCAGAAAGGCCAATAGCGTAGAGCTCACTGCTCAACCACAAATGGGAGTCACACTAACTACAGTTGGATGGTTAAATCCAATGAGAATGTACTGCACAAAATAGCATCTTCATATGCTGGATTTAGTACCGGTGTAATGCTGATATGCTTTTGCAAAAACCTAACTTCACCTTAAATGATGTCTTCGTGTATATCTCTACTTGATCTCGCATATACCCTTAGATCTTTTTCTTTCGCATTTTCCATTTGATCTTACAAATAAGATCTTACATTTATACCATACCCTAAGACCAATTTTAGTAGGTCGGCTCTACAAGATATTACAATAAAACATTTTACAAATAATACAATATCCGATGCAATAACCGATTAAACATGTCGGCTTAATGCATTTACAACAATAATAAATCATCTCCATAGCGTGCCATGCTGATCTGGAAAAGATAAACCTACCGGTGTAACCCTAGATAACCTGGACCTATTTGTCGGTAAAAGAAAATATGCAAATAAGAATATACCAATGATTATTACTTCAAGGAAAAGTGTCCACATGATGTCTTCGACATTACCAAGTGTCTTCCATGTCATTGCAGGTACTGGTGAACATTATATCCTGTCGGTTAACCATATACCGGTGATTGTTTGAATAGTTCACTGATTGCTAGTGAATGTTGCTGGATCTCCAAAGTAGGTGTGTTAGTAGGTGTTTACATCAATGAAAAAACCATACCAAAATACCAACACTAATGAGGATACACCTACTACTAAAAATTATGGTGTTAATCAGAACTTAGTCCTAGTCTCTCAAACCACTCCATCACCAAGGGATGTTTGGTTGATTGAATCTAGTGCCAACAAGCATATGACTAGAAACAAAGATTTGTATTATACTCTAACTACACGGCCTATTGGTGATCTCATTCGAATAGCTAATGATAAGGAATATGTTGCTAAAGGCATTGGTACCGTCACCATTCCTCTTGGCACAAGAAGTTGTTCTCTCACCAGTTAAATTTATGTTGCAGGTTTGACATCCAGTCTCTTGTTTGTCTACCAGCTTTTGAATCATAAGCTTAAGGTGGAGTTGCAAGTTAAATATGGTGTCAAATCCCATCGCATCTCTTGAGATGGAAAGGTTATTGCTAGAGGTTTTAAGAAGGGTCACCTTTTTTACCTTGATACTGTTTCCTCCTTTGAGGTTTCTCTTTGTTCTTCTATGGTAGAATCTACTTCTCTCTAGCATTGTAGATATGGACATCTTTCTTCTTGTTCTCTCAATCAACTTAGCTCCCAAGATATGCTAAGCAGTTTTCCTCATCTTCCTTCTTCTTTTCTTGTTTGTTCTAACTGTCTTGCAGACAAACAACATCAAAATCCATTCAAGTCCAACACCTACCATGCCACATAACATCTTGAATTTTTCCATACTGATCTGTGTGGACCATTGCCTACCTCCTTTCAAGAATGTAAATATTTTAAATTGTTCATTGATGACTTCTCTCGCAAGGCTTGGGTGTATTTTCTTCCAAGGAAGAGTGAATCTTTTTCATGTTTTTAGGATTTTAACCATCAAGTTGTCTTAGAGTCTAGCAAGCCTCTTGCCCTCCTTTGTTTTGATCGAAGGGGGGAATTCACTTATAAAGAGTTCTTAGGATTTTGACCATCAAGTTGTCTCATGGTATCAAACAACATCTGACTATTCCCTATATACCTCAATAGAATGGTATTGCAAAATGATGCAATCAGACTGTTATGGAAATGGCTCAATGCATGCTTGCTACAACCAAGTTGGAGCATCATTTTTGGGCAGAAGTAGTCTAGAGAACCATGTACCTTCTTAATCAAGCTCCTATAAAGGTCAAAAGACAAGATACCAAAAGAGGTATGGAATGGTCGCAAACCATCGATTTCTCATCTTCGAGTATTTGGTTTTACTACATATATGCATGTCCTAGCTCATAAGAGGAAGAAACTTAATTCCAAGACACTCTAGTGCATTTTTATGGGTTACAATAATAATTTTATGGACGTTGAGTATGAATCTCTCATGAAAAATCACACATGTAAGCTTTTCAATCTCCCTACAGGAAAGAAACCCATAGGTTGCAAATGGGTTTTCAAAATCAAATACAAAGAAGATGGTCTATCAAAAAATACAAGGAACATATTTTTGCATAGGGATATACTTAACATGAAGGAATTAATTATGAAGAGAACTTTCCATCCACTACAAAGCTCAAAACAATCAAATTTGTGTGTGTCTTGGTTGCATAGAACGGGTGGAGGATTCATTAGATGGATGTCAAGAGTGATTTCTTGAATGGTGATCTTGAAGAGGAAGTATACATGGTCCAACCTGAAGGCTTCATCAACAAAAACAACCCTCACAAGGTATGTCATTTGATCAAGTCACTATATGGGCTTAAACAAGCCCCTTGGGCATAGTACATTAAAATAGATGGTCACCTCTTATAGCATGGTTTTATTCGTAGCCCCTTTTATTCTAATTTGTATATAAAAAAGGTTGGAACAAAGATTATCATACTTGTATTATATGTAGATTATATTGTGACCATAGGAAGATCCAACAATCTCATTGATGCTTTCGAGCATGATCTCAAGTAATCCTTCGACATGATAGATTTGGGGATACTTCATTAATGTCTTTTATTGGAGATATGGTAGAAGGAACATCATATCTTTATTTCCTAGTTAAAATATGCCAAGGCAATCCTAGAACATTTTGGCATCTCTGATTGTAAACCTATGCCCACACCCATGGATAAAGGTTTGCAACTATCTCATTACCAGGATTCCTCTCAGGTTGATCTATGATTATCTATAGGTAACTAATTGGGAGTTTCATCTACTTGATGTATACCAGACTAGATTTATGCTTTGTTGCTAGTTATCTATCCAAGTTCTTGTTGGAGCCAAAGAAATGTCATTGGATTGTAGCTAAGCATATTTTCTGATATGTCTAAGGTAATCTTGAGTATGGTCTAGAATAAAAGAAGAATGACCAGTTCTTCTTATGGGGATATGTTGAATCAGACTATGCTGGATCTCTAGATGATCAAAAATCAACATCAGGCTATCTTTTTCATCTTGGATTTGGTCCCATTTTGTGGATTAGTAGGAAGTAAATTGTTGTTTCTCTCTCATCCACAAAGGTTGAATATTGTGCTGCATGGGGAGCTATGTGCAAGGTGATTTGGCTACATCGCATTCTAGTTGATATGGGTATTTTTGAGAATCAACCACCAATTCTTTTTTGTGACAATCAGGGAGTGTTGAAACTTGTCAAGAACCCAATTTTTCATGAGCACACCAAGCACATAGAGGTTGAATGTCACTACATTCAAGAGTAGGTGATGCAAAAACACATCAAACTCTAGTATTGTCCCTTCGATTCTCAGATTGTTGATATTTTCACCAAGTCTCTTGGTGAGGTCAAATTTGAGTTGTTTTGGGATAAATTTGTTGTAGAAACAATTTATCAAGGGGGAAAATGTTAGTGTAATTATCATTGTTTCTATCATTGTTTTGTCTTTTGTTTTTGTCATTCCACAATGGCCCATGTTTGCCATTCCTCCAAGGGTTTAGTAACTTCTTTATGCATTGTATATATTAATTTTGACTGATATACACATCACTGCATTGCCTTCATCTTATGTCTTTTGCACTTACAATCCAAATAGTATGTGCTTTCACATGTGACTACACGGATAAAAGCATACAACCAACATGCACACCCTTTCACTTTACATGACCACATGGAAAAGGAACATAGCCACTATGAAATATGAGAGTAATATATTGCCAAATCAGAGCTTTAGATCAATACTATGCAAGAAGAAAATCCATGATCAACACCATAAAACATAAGATCCTCCATGTGCTTCAAGAGACCAATGTAGATCCCATTGACAATATTCATTTGAGGTGCAATAAATTCCAATATCATAAATCCTCAAAACAATATTAGCACACAAAACATCCACTACAATCCACAAGCCACCAAAAAATACAATTCCTTCCAACTAATTCCCACAAGATTTCGAGGTTGAGAAATCAAAATGGTGGAATACCCAGAACCAAAACACCATGTACATTAACATGTAAGAAACATGCAAATACATATAACTCACATACATGTACATATAGCAAACATGCTCACCATGAAAACACTTAGGGCACTAATACCAAATGTTGGGAAATTGTTGGAAATCTCTAATCCAATAAAAGTATTGACAAGATTCAATGAATAAACTATACCTAATGAAAATTTGTGACTGTATGCAAATTTAAAAATAAAGTTATTTTAATACAAAAAACCATAGAGATATTCATCTTCTTTGTTATGCCAAAAACCACCACTTTAACATGCTTAATGAACCCATCTTATATGAACAGTAAAAATCATGGAAATGAACATTTCTTCACCATAAGATAGAAATGATAAGGAAACATAAATCAACAACACAAGAAGAGAATCTCACAACATAGGATTTACATGGAGAAACCTTTTTGGGAAAAATATCCACTAAGAAGAGAGGACTATGCTTTTATTATCTTCATGAAATAGAGATTACACACAATCCTTCCTTCATTATCCACTTCAACCTTCAATCCAATATAATCTATGTCTAAAAATGAACTCCCTTGATGTCTCCATCTCAAGCCCTTAATATTTAGGCTTACCCAAAATACCCTTATAGAACATTGTTGGTATTTTGGTATGGTTTTGTCATTGATGTCAACACCTACTAAAACACTAGCACTTTGGAGATCCAACAACATTCACCGGCAACAAAGTAACTATTGCACAGTTACTAGTATATGGTTCACCGGTAGGATATAATGTTCATCGGTAGGATATAATGTTCACCAGCAGGATATAATGATCACCGACACTTGGAATGATATGGAAGACACTTGGTAATGTTGAAGACATCATGTGGACACTTTGTTTTGAAGAATTAATCATTGGTATATTCATATTTACATATTTGCTTTTACCGACAAATAGGTCCAGGGTTACCTAGGGTTACACCGGCAGGTTTATCTTTTCCAGATCAGCATGGCACGTTATGGAAATGATTAATTATTGTTGTAAATGCTTTAAGCCGACATGTTTAATCAGTTATTGCATCAGATATAATATTGTTTGTAAAATGTTTTTATTGTAATATCTTGTAGAGCCAACCTACTAAAATTGGTCTTAGGTTATGGTATAAATGTAAGATCTTATTTGTAAGATCGAATGTGGAATATGCAAAAAAGGATTGTGAGAAGGTATGTACGAGATTAAGCAGAGGTATACACAAAGACATCATTTGAAGGTGAAGCTAGGTTTTTGTAGAAGCATATCAGCATTACACCGGTACTGAATCTAGCATATGAAGATGCTATTTTGTGCAGTACATTCTTATTGGATTTAACCATCCAACTGTAGTTAGTGTGACTCCCATTTTGTGATTGAGCAGTGAGCTCTAGGCTGTTGGCCTTTCTGCATGTGCAGACCCCATTTATGTACACTTACTATCTGTAGTAGTATCATCTGATTGTGGGTAAGGTTTCCCACCGTGGTTTTTCCCCTTATAGGGTTTCCATGTACAAATATTGGTGTTATGTGTTGTGGATGACTTTATGTTTATGTTTCATGCATTAATCTTTACCAGTATAGCAATTTACTGTTAACACTATCTACC
The DNA here is from genome assembly GCF_030272615.1 of Cryptomeria japonica. Taxonomy (NCBI): domain Eukaryota; kingdom Viridiplantae; phylum Streptophyta; class Pinopsida; order Cupressales; family Cupressaceae; genus Cryptomeria; species Cryptomeria japonica. Next base: position 156,897,752 of record NC_081405.1, on the reverse strand, counting down.
AGCATACTTAACTAGTTTACTGGTATTAAGCATTAAGTTGGTTAAATGGTTTTTTATTTGAATTTATTAGACAACTTATTCACCCACCCCTCTCAGTTGTCTCCAGAACCTAACAATTGGTATCAGAGCTTAGTTCTCTTTTTGTAGAAGTTTAACAACTTGAGGAGATCCAATGACTACTAATTATTTCAGGAAGGACAATCCTAAACTTGATGGAGCCAACTATGGGATATGGAAGATAAGGATGGAGACACATCTGAATTGCATTGGTAAAGACATCTAGGAAGTTACAAAGAATGGCTATACTGCTACTGTAGCTGGTTAGACTACTCCAACTACCTTAGCTAAAGATGAGGAGAATGATTGCAAAGAAAGAGAAGCACTTTTGAGCACTTTATCAGATCAACAAATCATGGGATTATCAGATAGGTCTACTGCTAAAGCTATTTGGGATCATTTGGAAACACTGAATGAAGGAGATTCCACAGTCAAGATTGCAAAACTTGAAAGCTTCCGAGTCAAGTATGAACATCTGAAAATGGAAGAAGATGAAAGGATTTCTGCTTTTATGGAAAGAGTAAATGAAATTGTTTTGGGTATTAAATGTTGTGGAGGAACCTTGAGCGAGGATGAAATTGTTTCAAAAATCTTAAGAGGATTGCCACCGGCATATAAAATGAAGGTTACTACTATAAATGAGTTGAGAACAATGTCTAATACATCAGTAACTAGGGATACATTGATTGGAAAACTTTCAGCCTTTGAAATTGAGGAATTTGGTCTTGTTGCTACTATAAAGATAGATTTGGCCTTTAAAGCATCAACATCATCTACTCCATCATTTGACAAATCAGATTGGAAAGCCTTTTATGCAAGAGAACTTGAAGAAACTAGGAAGGAGAATGAAGAACTTGAAGAACTTGAAGCACTATTTGCAAGGAAAATGCCAAAAGGTCCAGTTGGAAGTAAGTATGAAGGTAAAGCACCCTTTAAATATTTTAATTGCAATAAGATTGTTCATATGGCTTTGAGATGCCCTGATAGACATGCAAGACTAAGAGAAGAAGCTAGAAGAACATACAAGCCTAATCCTAAATATTAGAGATACAGATTTAAGAAGAACAAAGACAAATCTTGTTACATTGTTGATGAAGGTGTGACTCATGATTCTGATGAGGATCCAGTAGACAATGGATGGGTTTTTGTTGCTATAACAGAAGATCAACCGGCACCTACTGGTCAACCAGTATAACAAGCTCTAGAAGCTAAAGTTGAAGTAAAGGATGAATGGATCATTGACTCAGGATGCTCACATCATATGATAGGAGACAAAGGTAAATTCTTGAACTTTCAAGAATACAATGTAGGTTTAGTAAGATTTGGAGATGACAAAGCCTGTTCAATCAAAGGTAAAGGTTCAATATCTCTTGATGGTAAGCATAACACTAACAATGTCTACTATGTTGAAGGCTTAAAGCATAATCTTTTAAGTGTTGGTCAATTGGTTGAGAAGGGATTTTAGTTACAATTTAAGAATGGAAAATGCAAAATCACGAATAGAACTGGTTTGGAGATTGCAACCGGTAATCAGACTAGAGGTAATATCTTTCATTTGAATAACAATGAAAATGCATGCTTGATTACACATATAGATGAAAGTTGGTTATGGCATAAGAGACTATGTCATGTAAACTTTGATTGCATGGTGAAGATCAGTACTTCTAAGGTAGTTAGAGATCTACCTAAAATTGTTAAACCTCATAATACAATTTGTAAGGAATGTCAATTTGGAAAACAAGTTAGAGCTAGTTTCAAAAGTAATCCAGAAAAATCCAATAATTCTCTTGATTTGATTCACACTGATTTATGTGGTCCAGGTAGAACTAAAAGCTTACAAGGTGATAGATATTTTATGCTAATTATTGATGATTATTCTAGAATGTGTTGGGTTACTTTTCTCAGAGAAAAATCAGAAGCACTTGGAAAGTTCAAACTGTTCAAAGCAATGGTTGAAAATGAAACCGGTAAGAAAATCAAATGTTTAAGATCAGATCAAGGAAGAGAATTCACATCTAAGGACTTTAATACATTCTATGAAGTGAATGGAATCAGAAGATAGCTATCAGCACCTCAGACACCATAGCAGAATGGAGTTGTTGAAAGGAAAAATAGAACTATCTTGGATGCAACAAGAAATATGTTATCTGAAGCAAATTTACCACATGTGTATTGGAGAGAAGCAGTCAACACAACCGTCTATACATTCAACAAAGTTCACATCAAAGGTGAAACCGGTAAGACCCCTCATGAACTATGGTTTGGTAATACTCCTACTCTTAAGTATTTCAAAATTTTTGGAAGTAAATGTTATATTAGAAGAGATGAGTATATTGGTGAATTTGATCCTAGAAGTGATGAAGGAATATTTCCTGGTTATTCATCTAAAAGCAAGGCATATAGATGTTTTAACAAGAGATTGCAGAAAATTGTTGAGAGTACAAATGTAAAGATTGATGAACAATTCAGAGGAACTTCAAGGTATATAGACTCTAAACCGGCAACAGAAATTGTGACAAATGAACCTACAGTAAATCCATCGGTACCGAATGAAGATCCAGTTACCTCGGTACCATCAGAGGATTCCACAGTAATTGAAGAACAACAACAAACTAAAACACCCTAGTATGTAAGATTGAATCATTCTAAAGATCAGATAATTGGAAACAAATTTAAAGGAGTTATGACAAGAGGAAGATTGGCAAATGAAGAGGTATGTCGTATTTCTCAAATAGAACCACCATCTGTTAATGAGGCATGTGAAGATAAATTTTGGATTAAAGCTATGGAAGAAGAATTAGGACGAATTGAGAAAAATAATACTTGGACATTAGCTCCCTGGCCTAAAGATAAAAATGTAATTGGAACCAAATGGATATTTAGAAAGAAACTTAATGAAGGTGGTAAGGTTGTCAGAAATAAAGCAAGATTAGTGTGTAAGGGATATTCTCAGAAAGAAGGAGTTGATTACAATGAAACCTTTGCACCAGTAGCTAGAATTGAGGCAGTTAGATTATTCTTGGCCTTTGCAACTTACAAGAACTATAAAGTTTATCAAATGGATATTAAATATACATTCTTGAATGGAGATCTTGAAGAGGAAGTCTATATTGAACAACCCGATGGATTTTCTTTGATAGATGACAATGATATGGTTTGCAAGTTAAGAAAATCTCTGTATGGATTGAAACAAGCCCCAACAGCTTGGTATGCAAGGTTGGATAAGTATCTTTTAAAGATTGGTTTTACTAAAGGAAATGCAGACAACAATTTATATTAAAAAATAACTAATGATGACATCTTGATTATAGAAGTATTCGTTGATGATATAATCTTTGGAGGAGAAGATGGATTATGTAAGGAATTTTCTATTAAAATGCAACAAGAATTTGAAATGTCTATGATTGGAGAAATAAAATTCTTTTTAGGATTGCAGATTTCACAGACTGACAAAGGTATATTTTTGAGTCAATCCAAGTACCTGAAAGAGTTACTAAAGAAATTTGGGATGGAGAACTCTAAACCGGTAAGCACACCTATGACTACAAATGACAAATTATCTCAAAAGGATGAATCTACACCTATTAATCCAACTAGATACAAATCTATGATAGGAGGTTTACTGTATTTGACACAAATCAGGCCTGATATTATGAATGCAGTATGTATTGTTTCAAGATTTCAAAGTAATCCTAAGGAAAATCATGAATCAACAGTAAAAAGGATTTTTCGGTACTTACAAGGCATTGCAAATCTTGGATTATGGTATCCTAGAGATGAAAATTTTGATCTATGTGCATACACAGATGCAAATTGGGTAGGAGATGTGGATGATAGTAAAAGCACCACCGGCGGAGAATTCTTTCTTGGAAAGAGATTAGTTTCTTGGTTGAGTAAGAAACAGAGTTGTGCATCTTTATCAACAGTAGAATCAGAATATGTTGTAGCAGCAACTAACTGTACACAGCTACTATGGCTTAAGCAAATGTTGAAAGACATAAAGGTAAAATGCAAGGAACCTATTACTATATATTGTGATAACACTGCAACAATTGATAAATCTAAGAATCCGGTATTACATTCTAAAACAAAACATATTTCTATCAAACTAAATTTTCTAAGGGAAAAAGTTGAAGAAAAGGAGATAAAACTAGTTTATGTGAATACTAAAGAACAACTTGCAGATATTTTCACAAAACCTTTGCCTAAGGAGACCTTTGAATATCTCAGAGATCAGCTTGGAGTCATACCACCACCGGTAGAGACTTAGACAATTGATGATTGTCATCAACCGACAGAATTAAAAGACAAATCTTTTACTCTGGTCTTTGATGAGGAAGCTACTTCTCAGGGGGAGTAGTTGGTATATTGAATTGATTGGTATTTTGTATATGAACTTGATTTTTGTAACTTTGGCATTTGATGTCAAAGGGGGAGAGATATCTATGGAAAAACACATTATCTTTTAAGGAGAGATTGGTATTGAAAATCCTTGGATAAACACATGTTGCTCCCAGGGGGAGAGATTGTTGTTTAGGAGAGATTGTTGATTTTTGGTATTTGGCATTTCTATTTTGGCACTTTGATGGTTTTTCCATCTTGTGTTTCCATCAATGCCAAAGGGGGAGATTGTTGGTATTTTGGTATGGTTTTGTCATTGATGTCAACATCTACTAAAACACTAGCACTTTGGAGATCCAACAACATTCACCGACAAGCAAGTAACTATTGCACAGTTACTGGTATATGGTTCATCGACAGGATATAATGTTCACCAAAAGGATATAATGTTCACCGACAGGATATAATGATCACCGACACTTGGAATGATATGGAAGACACTTGGTAATGTCGAAGACATCATGTGGACACTTTGTTTTGAATAATTAATCATTGGTATATTCATATTTACATATTTGCTTTTACCGACAAATAGGTCCAGGGTTACCTAGGGTTACACCGACAGGTTTAGCTTTTCCAGATCAGCATGGAACGTTATGGAGATGATTAATTATTATTGTAAATGCTTTAAGCCGACATGTTTAATCAGTTATTGCATCAGATATCATATTGTTTGTAAAATGTTTTTATTGTAATATCTTGTAGAGCCGACCTACTAAAATTGGTCTTAGGTTATGGTATAAATGTAAGATCTTATTTGTAAGATCGAATGTGGAATGTGCGAAAAAGGATTGTGAGAAGGTATATGCGAGATTAAGCAGAGGTATACATGAAGACATCATTTGAAGGTGAAGCTAGGTTTTTGTAGAAGCATATCAGCATTACATCGGTACTGAATCTAGCATATGAAGATGCTATTTTGTGCAATACATTCTTATTGGATTTAACCATCCAATTGTAGTCAGTGTGACTCCCATTTTGTGATTGAGCAGTGAGCTCTAGGCTGTTGGCCTTTCTGCATGTGCAGACCCCATTTATGTACACTTACTATTTGTAAGAGTATCATCTGATTGTGGGTAAGGTTTCCCACCATGGTTTTTCCCCTTACAGGGTTTCCACGTACAAATATTGGTGTTATGTGTTGTGGATGACTTTATGTTTATGTTTCATGCATTAATCCTTACCGGTATAACAATTTACTGCTAACACTATCTACCGACATACTTAACTGGTTTACCGGTATTAAGCATTAAGTTGGTTAAATGGTTTTTGATTTGAATTTATTAGACAACTGATTCACCCCCCACCCCGCCCCCCCCCGCCCTCTTAGTTGTCTCTGGGACCTAACAAACATTACCATGGGTCAAAATAAGGCTCCAAAAAACTATGATAAAAATCTAAATGAACCACCAATAAGATTCCCTCTTACAAGCTCAAAAATAGCACCATTATTTCACTTACAACTTTATGAAAACTATTATAAGATGCTCTTACATGTTGTCATAAACTATTATAACATGCACCATCTAATATTAGAAAATTCTCTTACAATCTTAAGACACCAAGAATAATACATGCTCTTCAATTATCATACACCAATAATATATTTTAGGCACCCCATATATACTTGTGGTCAACCTCATGGTAAATGTGAATATTAACCACTGCTTCTAAATAATTAACTTATTGTTGCCAATAAATAAATAATTACCAATCTAGTAAAGTATTTTTATTGTCATTGGTGAAATGCCCAACACTTATGAATAATTTACAAACAACATTAGGATTAATTCATTACATAATATTTGTACAAGGGTGATGACACCTTAATCCTAACACTCATTAGAGAGTCCACATCTATAGGATCCATGGGTATAAATCCTACCACTGAAGCCACCTCACTAGGAATAGAATTGGAATACTATGTAGCAGTAGCCACCTAGAGGATTTCAAGAAATTATATGATTGCCTCCTCAAAAGCCATTGGGACCTTGAGAACAAGCATAATGGCCATGAACCCCCACTTGGGCTACACCAAAAAAGTGAGCAAGTTGAGCATTACCCCCTTGAGGGGGGAAAGAAAGGTTATCTAGGGCTCCCATAGTCGAGCATTCTACTCATATCACACACCAAGGGAGAAGCATGTAGAGAAAAAGCTAAGGAAAGGGCATTAAAAACACCAATCCCTAACCACCAGTAGAAAACAAGAAAGAGAAACACAATGACAAAAAACCCTTCACCATCAAATTCTTCCTCTCCTATATGTAGAAAAAGATTTCCTTCATTACAAACACCAAAACCCCAGAGTTGTGGGATGACAGAAACACCATAGCAAAAATCCTTAAAAAAGCTAGAGGTTTGAGACCTTCATAGCCCCATCATAGGGAAAGAAGTGGGGAGGTAGAAATAGGAACACCATCAACACACCAACCCCAACCTAGGGATACAAATCCCCAATGCTAGAAAACACCATGTTGGATCTCATAGCATCACAAAGAACCCAAGTAACTAGCTAACATGCAAAAGCCTTGACCCAAGCCACCCACATGCAAAAAAACCAAGTAATCACCACCAATAGAAAACTTTAACAAGGTGGGTAGAGAAAAATAACTCTAAAACATGCATCTACCAACTATAGCTGAGAGAGGAAAGAACCTAAATCAACAACCCCCATCATGCTTCGAAAAATTCCTCAAAATTTCTCTTTGTATCTTCACTAATCGTGAAACTACAACTCCACCTTGACCATATCTCCCACCTTTTAGTCTTATTTTAAACTAATTTTAATAACATTAGTATTATTGATAAGTTATCTAGAGATGATTTATTGATTCATTTTTAAAAATAATTTTATTAAGTAAAATTTATAATATAATATAAATTACACAATTGATTTCATTTGTATTATATCTAAAGTAATTTTATATAATATGGTATTCTTAAACAATCAAGGGTGATTGCAAACATCTATACATCAAAGGAGTTCCATGGTGTATTGTTAAAATAACCATGGAGGAAATGATTTGCATAGAGTAAGGTGATGAACTTGAATAATTGTACAAAATAATGGTGTGTTGGCTATCATTAGTTCTAAGGGTGTAAAAATATTAGAATTTGATAAAAAATGCAAAGGGCTAGTTTGTTGGCAAGATACACTTTTCCGGTGAAGATTAATGCTTAGGAGTTGTCATTGATGGCAACCTAGTTTAGAAATCATATCCAATGTACATAGATTTCATTTACCGTAAGTTGCATTGTTCATGAGGCATAAGTCTGGAAGGTGGAATACAGTAACTGGTAGAATATGAGTGCAGTGTACATATCTTGATTTTGGTTGTGATGATAGAGGCAGACAATTTGAGGTTTGAGGCAGCTTATTATGTGACCTCGATATCCAGTGTTGATTCATGAGTGATATTAAAGGTTCGGTATCCAGTAATTTAGGTAGAGCAGAGCTATTTTGGTGTAACGTGTGATGTGGAATCCTTGGGATGATTTCGGTGATTGGTTTTGAGTTTGAGGAGATTGGGTCAACTTGTGTGAATATTGTTATTACTTTGTTTAGGTGCGCATATGGATTTGTGGATGGATTGAGCTGACTCATTGGTTACACATTTCATGTTGCGTGTTATGTGGTTTTTGGAGACCGACATAAGAATTGATTTGTTCTATTGATGTGGATATATAAAAATTATTTGTTTGAGCATTTTGGCATATGTCATGAGTGTGAGAAGTCTGTATGAGTGAATGTACGAAGTTTGGTGTGTTGGCATTTGATCATTTGATCTAAACCAGTAATTGTTTGTTTGCTTGACACAACTGGTACATGTTTGATTATATTGTTGTATGATGACTATGTTGTATGTTGTCATTGATGGAAACTATGTTTTTACAATCATCTAAGTCCTATAGGTCAACCGACAAGGCTTAACTGGTATTTAGGACTTTAACCGGTAAAAGATAGACATAGTTATATTTCGATAATCGGTACAGGAAATCTATGAAGAATGAGGTGATGTGGTTTTTCAGTAGCAATGAAGGATGGTAGATGAAGTCATGTTCATGACCACATGTGCTGATTCTATTAGACGATTGAGATTTTATTTAAAGAGAAAGTATTCTAACTGAGACTTAACCGGTAGTGATGAAAATCACTCAGATTGGTAAAACAACACAAAATTAGATTTGTTATATCGATGGCCGACATAACTAAAGTGTATAATGCAAGATTGTATAGAAGCATTGAAACTAGGGAATTGTAAGAAGGTTATAGCTGACCTAATGATGATTTTAAATGTGTGATGAGGTATGGAAGGATATATGAGTATGAGCTTGATAGTGTGAAAGATCATTAGCGAATTTTGCATTTCTGATAGTGCAGTGATCTAGAAAAGTTGAGAGATGAAGTTTATGTGATATTGTAATGTTCTGAAGTAGATATTATCAGACACTGAAGGTGTTATACTAAGATAATTTGTACTTGTTTTCTCCCTAATAGTTGCAGCAGGAAAATCCTCTTACAAGGTCACTCCTAACAGGGTGCAGTCAAATCCTAACAGCTCTGATCATTAAATCCTCTAGCCAGGTGACACATTAACTTGTGTTTGCAAATCCCAGTAACTTGGGTAGCTCCTAATAGGGCTGGTCCTCAGAAGACTTTTTGTAAAGTTCTTAATTGGGCTTAGACACTTCTAGCTGAGTGTGCCCCTAACTGAGCATTGTAGACCTTAATCAGTTAGATCTTTATACTGCAGATAGTGGATCTTTGTGGGTACCTACTCCCACCGTGGTTTTTCCCATTTGGGTTTTCCACGTATAAAATCTTGTGTCATGTGGTTTATGATTTATGTGGTGATTGCGTACTTGGTGTTATTTCATATATGCCTATTGAGTTTTAAGTTGGTCAAATTGATAATTAGATTTGTATTGTTTTTACTTGCACTGATTCACCCCCCTCTCAGTGCCTTATAAGATCATCAATTGGTATCAGAGCCTAACTTCCTTAAGGCTTAACCACTTGGAAGGGATCTCTAATCCTAAGGTAAATATGTGGGAAGGAATGAGTTACTGAGAAATGGATAACAAACTTGCAAAAACCAAGGAAGAGCTAGAAACCCTAAGAGGAAAGTATAAGACATCACTAGCTAAAAGGAAGGAACTAACCGAACAATTGTTGGAGATTAATGAAAGTATCTCTTCTGATGAAGCAAATATAGATGCATTGGTTGAGAAAGTGGAGAAACTAAATGGTGATAAACTTAACCTAAGAAGAGAACTTGAAGCCCTTACAATCCGTATGAGTCAAGAACATGAAGCTAGGAGGGCAACTAAAGACAAGATCAAGTTGAAAGATCATGAGATCTTTAAGATAAATCAAGAAAATAACTTTCTTTATAAACACTAGCATGAGGAGAAAGAAGAGAAAGAAGATCTTGATGTGGTAATGTCTCTTAGAGAGACTCTTATGAAGCAAAATGAAAATCTTACTAAAGAGCTTACAAATGATAATGAGAAGCTTGGAAAATTCAACAAGAGTTCTACCATGCTAGATGAATAGATCCAATCTCAGAGGATGAAAGGTGATACATCTGGGTTAGGGTACAATAAATTTGAGGAGAGAGAACCTTCTGGTACCAAGAGAAACTTGCATTAAGCTAAAACAACTCCTAAGGCTCAGAAGCCTACTAGTAAGAAAGCTTACAAACCTGTTTGTTTTAATTATCATAAACCAGGACATACTATGGTGAAGGAGCACCCAAAGACACAAATGAAGACATGAATGAAGCCTAAAAGAGTCTAATATCACCCATGAGGGAGAAATGATCATTTGTAATAGGTTGATAGGTTTGTGAGTCAATAAGACCCAATTGATGTAAGACATTGTCATGGTTGCATTTTATAAGCCACCATGGACAAATGACCATGTGGGTCAGTAGGAGTCTAGGAATGAGTCAAGAAAATAAATATTGGTCTTAGAAACATCAGAACAATCCTTAGAATATGTCAAATACACCTTGGAGTCTCCAAATTTGAAAAGTGCAAGTTGACAACTTTTGTTATCATTGCAAAATGTTGTTAAAAGGGATAACTAATCCTCCAATGGTTCCAAAGTTTGAAAAGTGGTTGGAAACCAATAGGTAGTCTATATTATTCCCACTTGGATTGATTCCAGGGTTTTTGTTGGCATTATTGTTGAAGTTGTTGAAATTGATGATGTTGTGGAGTTTGGAGCAATACAATATATTTGGAGTTTTCTGAAATTTTGCATTTTTTTGTTGTTCATTTCTGATCAGTACGGATTGATGGATGCCTGAACCCAATTGGATGAGTTAGGGAAGTCTCTTGCCTTTCATTTGGATCAAGTTTGAGGTCTTGTAACATCCGGGTTGTAGAGATCCATCAAAAACTAACTGGACTGGGCACAAGATGGTACTTAGGGTTTCACTGTAAAGATGCCCTTAATCTGACATTTTGACCAGAGGAACAAACAAACTGTCAGAAAATGTTAGAGGGGCCATTGTACCATAATATTTTGTTATTTTTTTTTAGGGAGACTCCAAGCCCAAAGAGATTGAATTGACCCTAGGCAGGCATCTCTATGTGATCGCCTGAACTAAAGAAGTGGAAATCACTTGCAAAAGACAAAGAAGATGGGATCAAGTCCTAAAACCTTGGATTTGGTGGTTTGACACCTTACCCCACCTTACAGAAGTGTTGGTTTAGTTGAGGGACTAATACAAGGGGTACTTGGTTTATAAATTAGGCTTAATTGGCTTAATTAAGTCTGGAAGGATAGTAATGGTATACACCTTTCAACTTGTGGTTAGAGTCTAAGCCTTTTGGGAATTGTGTAACTTGATAAAGGGTATCTAAATCTACCATTAGTTCATCTTGTCCTTTGGAGTTTTGTTAAGTTGTGTTCGAAGAACTCAACTGGTAGGGCTACTAGGCTACCGGTAGGGCTACTGGACACATAGGACAATTGTGAGATAAGTATCCCCTAACACATTTGATAGTCAGATCTTATGGGTGTTTTGTGCTGGCTGGAACACCAATAGACACAAGGGTAGATTATTTTTCATCCTACTGGTACCAGAAGATACTAAATTGATATGGATCCGGTCACACAAATTGTTGTGTGAGTTGAGTATTTGATAGGTGTGTTGTATACACCTTGGAAAAACAAAAGAACTTGGTTTGGACATAGTAGTTGTGGGTGAGAGAAGGTTTTCACCTAGTTGTTGCCTAGCTCTGCATCATACTGCTAATGTTTGTAGAAGTAGATCTGATGCTAATACTGGTTATAGACCTAATACTAGATATGTGTCTAGAAAATTTGAAGGTTATTATGATACATGCAACATGTATGGGCATAGATCTATTGAATGCAGGTATGGAGCTAATTATCCAACACCTCATATGAATCTAAGGACTAATAGTGATTGGAGAAGGAATTTCAATGACCAGAGAAGCTCTAATTGGCAAAGACCCCATGTTAACCGATCTTGTCCTTATGAGATGGAGAAAATAATTAATGTGATTTGTGTGATCTGCAACAACTTTGGAAAAGTGGAAATGAATTGTCAAAGAAGGATGGGTAGAGGAAATACAGGACCATGGAAAGCATCTAGAATGACATGTCATCATTGTAACAAACTGGGACACATTGCTAACTTTTGCAGAACACAAAAGAACCAACTGTTGAATCATCCTATAGACCAAAAAGGAAAGCAGAAAGCTGATATTGAAGAAAACAAAGATGAGATGAATAGAACCTAGAAGAAGAGGAGTGATGACAAACATAATCAAATTCTTCACCTAGTGTAGAGAATCCATCATCGACAAACAAAGTTGTTTCTACAACTTGGGGTAAGCTTATTGTCAAATGTTGAGATGAATCCTTGGATGAAGTACTGTAAGTTATGTCTACATATTCTGATGCATTTTTATGTTTATAAGTCTTTTTGAATCATAACTGGTAAATATCATTGAGTTTTTGTAACCGGTAATGTGCTTAAGAGTGTTTTAAGACATTTTAGGGTTTTGTTGGTTAAAGCAATTAATGCAATAGTTTGAAAGCAAATAAAAGGAAAATTTTGAATTTTATTTGACACATTTCTATCTTGAGAGCATTTGGTGAGCAACAGAGTAGAGGAAAGTTTATGATTACAATATTCAACGTGGCTAGTAGAGATCTGAGGTGATCAGAAGTGCATTGTGAATCGGTGAACAGTGTTGAAGGTTTTGACAGTGTGAAACCATTGTTCAGAAGTACGAAAGGTATTTATCAGTGAATCCTACTCTTTGCTTTGAAGTTTTGCATATTTTAGTATAGATACTCCACATCTAGTTGATGTCACCGAGAGGCCACAACCAGAATTTAAACGACATCCATTTAAATCAGAGGAAACAAACTCTGTCAGTGCCCTATCTAATGTACCGTATGGAGTTTTGCATGTCGAGGATTTTAGATATTTTTATCACTCCAAACTGGAGGACATGGGTCACTAATACATTTGGACTAGATTTTTGACTGAGGTTTCTGAAGGAGAAGGTATATTGTGGCCAAATTTGATTTTTTTTTGAAAAAATGTCTGCATTCATCTTAATTCCGATGGAAATTACCCATTTGGTTTCGACGAAGAAGGCATTAGCAATGAGAATTTTCTTTTTTTCAAAAAATTGCTCAAGTTCGTCGTAATTTTGACGACAGCGACCATTACAAAATAAAAAAAGAGGCAGGGAATTTATTTGTGAATTGCAATCCCACGTAGGCGTCCCTGGTGACTTCAACCCCCAAGAACATCAAACCCATGTCGAAGGCAATCCCATGCAGGAGGTAGATTTAGATTGCCCTAGTTTTTAATTTCATGTTGCAAAAAATATACATGTGGTGGTTAATTGTCCTAATTTAATCTCGTAAAACCATAGAACTGTGATTGAGGAGTGAGAGTTCAATTTTGTATCAACAATCCCTTCCTCCTGTATACGCGCGTGTTGATTGCTCACATGAGATCACATCTATTTGTGGCATCGTATCAAACAATTCACGAGCCTTGTCCATGTTTCCACATTTTGCATTCATGTCAAGCAGGGCATTTGCAAGTACAACACCTAACAAAATTCCTCTATCCATTATGCTTTGATGGATGTCCATACCCTGATCCAAAGCTCCCATTTTTGCATAGGCAGGGAGGATGCTGGCAAAGGTTGTGGAATTTGGCTTTATGCCTTCCAATTTCATTTGCTTGGAAGTGTCTAAAACCTTTTTGACAAATCCATTTTGTACATATCCAGCAATCATTGCAGTCCATGAGACAACATTTCTTTCAAGCATTCTATCAAATAGTTCATGTGCCTTGTCTATGCTTCCACATTTTGCATACATGTCTACTAAGGCAGTTACAACTACAACATTTGACAAAATTTCTCTATCCTTTATGCTTCGATGAATGTCCATACCCTGTTCCAAATCTCCCATTTTGGTACAGGTAGAGAGGATAGTAGCAATGGTCATGGAATTTGTCTTTACACCTGCTGATTGCATTTGCTTGAAAGTTTCTAAAGCCTTCTCAACAAATCCATTTTGTGCAGTTGCAACTACATTTGACAAAATTCCTCTATCTTTTATGCTTTGATGGATGTCCATACCCTGTTCCAAAGCTCCCATTTTGGCACATGCTGGGAGTAGGCTGCCAAACGTAACTAAAGAAATGCAATGATTAGCTCCAAAGACATCAAACCACTACTAACAAAACCGAGAGTCTAAAATATGATAGGGAATAGTGTGAGTTGTCCTGAAATAAAATATTTTATTTTCAATTTCAACTAAAACATAATTACTCAGCCATTTAATGTTATTAATAAGTGTTTAATTTATGAAAGAGATAAATGGTTGGCCACAAGTACATGAGTTACTAAATGCACACAAATAAGTGAATTTGATATTTAAAACTATCTACAATGAATTCAATTCTTGTCCATTAGTCATTTATGTTTGTAATAAGCATCTTTCTTTGTTTTTCTTAATCTTTATTCATAGTTATGTGCATATTTCACATTCTATAATTAGGATATCAATTGCTATGGCTGAACACTAGCATGATGTTTGTGTTGTGGTATAGATGCGTGGAAACATAATTATGGGATTGTTATATTATAGAGATCATAAATCTAGATATCGCATATTAGTTATAGCTCTTCTTGGATTGAGTCTAAAGTTGACATACAGTCATAAAGCCATTATTAGCAGATCTATCCATTTCTAGTAAAGACAATTGAGAAAGTCATTTTGATATTGAGAGTTTCTTATCTGTTTACCTATTGATCATTATTAAGCCATAATATTTAGGTCTATTTATCTCTCTTGCAAAACCTCTGTAAGTGTCCTAGATTGTCCCTACTACTCACTCTTCAATTCAAAAAAATGGAGTTCTAAAGATTTGTTGCACAAGATGGTGTTGAACGTATCAACAAGGCTAGCATGGAAGGGATGTTCAAGCTTTCACTCGTACAACTTACAACAAATGATTTGTTGATAGAAGAAATTCTTGAAATAGGGATACAATTGAAAGACAAGTAAGTACATACAAACCTCCTCAGTTGAAAGTAAAATATATGTATAAAAAGAGTACATTGAATCCCAATCCATAAACACAATAGAGATACCAAAGGAGACTTAAGTGGATGTAGCATGTCGCACCAAAGTTGTTAGAGTATGCTAAGCTAGTACATAATGTTTCGTAAAGCCACATTAGTATTTTACCTAGATCATTATCTACCAAAACTAACTATAGTAATCCTTTTGAGGATTAATTTCATGGTGCTAGATCTTCATTTAGTTCCACTTCTTGTTGGAGAAAAGAACAGTTATTTCTTGAGGTAGATGAATATCCCATCAACAAAGGACAAGACCCTTTCTAGAATATAACAAATTCTACTCCAACAAAAGATCATGGGGGTTGCACTAGAGATATTGAATAAGAGATAGACTTCTACTGCTGCATTAAAAGCATTGGCATGTTCTTCATTTATTGATGTAAACTCTTTGTGATGCCACCACAACCAACAAAGGTGTAAAAAGTTGTTTGCAATGCATGGATTTTTAGGATTTTCCTTTGAGAAAATAGAATTAAAGTATGGAAGCAGGATCTGCCAGCTCCTAAGGGAAAGACCATGTCAGACAATAATTTCTATTTTCTTGCCTGTGAAGAAGGACCATGTCAGACAATATCAACGAACAACAAAATAAGGAGACAATTGCTAGATTGTGGTCTAACTTGAAAAGAAAAGGTGATGGAAAATGTTATTGTCCGTGCAAAATTTGTAAGGGGTTAAAGACTAGAAGACTTCTAATCAAAACAACAAAGAAACATTGTAGGTTGCATGGTCACATTGAAGGTGGACATGATTATCATCCATTGGTAAGTTTTTCATTATATCATTTTGACAATTTATATACATAATAAATCACGTGATGATGAGATCATGATCATGGTTTATTTATGTATATCAATTTTATATAGGTCGAGCACCTCAGAGCACATGGTATGGATCAACACAACCCTGAGAATATGGTTTTCGAAGTGGACAAACATGGAGGTGTGAATATCAAAGCTAAAGATAGTGATCCCATGGAAGATGACGATCATGAGCTAGAAAACACAATTGAAGATGATGGTACAAATACATTGATCCATGACTCATTTAGTACTCGCATAGCTGATCATGATGATGAAGATGACCTTGATGTTGTTCATGATGTCCCTCTACTTGAGAAGGCATCTGAGGCCCTTTATGAAGGCTTGCAGGTAACTCTTCTCTCTGCTGTATTGTTGTTGGTGAACTTGAAGGTTATGAATGGTTTATCCAACATAACAATGTCATGTATGTTAGGGCATGTCATATATGTCATAATAAACTGTGAATCATGTTGTACCATTAATATTCTTTATTATAACAAATTATATTTTGTTGTTGTAGATTGATAGGTGAGTTTTTGTTACCACCATCAAATATTCTACCTCGCTCATACCGAGAATTATCTGCCATTATGAAAGTTATTGGAATGGAGTATCAAGCAATAGATGCTTGTCCCAATGATCATATTATATATCAAAAACAACATGAATTTCGAACTGAATGCCCTGAATGTCATATCATTAGATATCGAATAGATCAAATAACAAAAAGGGTTCCTCGTAAGGTTCTTCGCTATATTCCCATTATTCCACGTATGCAACGATTATTCAAGTGCACTAGCTTGGCACAATTTATGGATTACCATGCATGCAATAGAAGTCGAGATGACATTATTCAAATGCCTGTGGATGGTTCAACATTTATGGACATAGAGGAAAAGTGGCCACACTTTAAAGAAGAACCTCGTAATCTCAGGCTTTCATTAGCAGCAGATGGTGTCAATCCATTTGGAGAGATGAGATTTGTTTACTCAGTGTGGCCTGTTTTTTTAATCAATAATAACATTCCTCCATGGATGTCAATAAAGAGGGAGTACATAATGTTGGCAATGATTGTTCCAGGTATTTTATCATTTAAATATAGTCATATAAATTTAATTATAAATATTGCAGTAAAATGGTCATAATAATTATGTAATGTTTTTGTTCATTCAATTAGGTAAGTACCAAGTTAAATATATGAATGTATATATCGAGCCTCTTATTGACGAGCTGGAGTTATGGAATGGTATCACTATGTATGATGTCTCTAGACCAATAGAACAAAGACAATTTCAATTCCATGCGATGCTTCTATGGACAATACACGATGCCCCGGGGCTAACATATTTTTGTGGTATGTTATAGTGTTTAAGTTGTGCATGAACATTATAATTCAAAAAATTATCATATTTAATCCAATTATACATTATCTTGTAGGTCTTCAAACAAAGGGAAAATTTGCATGTCCTGTTTGTGGTCCAAAGATGAAATCTCGTCATTCAAAAAGTTTAGGAAAGCAGGTGTTTGATGAGTATAGATACTTTCTCCACAAAAATTATAAGTATCAAAATACTAAAAAACATCTTTTCAATGGGAAAGAAGAGAATACATCAAAGCCATGAAGAATGACACCTCACCTATGGAATTTGGAATATAATAGAATTAATCATCAAGGTAATGTCATTCCATCTATTGGTTTATCATAAAACATCTTTTCTATTTTGTTTTGTTTACTAATGATGTGATTGATGATCATGAAGGTCATGAAGGCATAAATGACCACCTTCCTAAGGGAATAAAAAGTTATCCCCGATAAGTTAGTAGGTTGCCCTACTACGAGCAGTTACAAAGTGTTCATTTGTTTGATAGTATGCATATTGGAAAGAATATAACAGAGACATTATGGAAAATATTGGATGGAAGGCGTGACAAAGAAAAAATTGTCAAAATATGTAGTGACATTCAAGATTCCAATCATGCAATGATAAATGTCATTCAATCAAATAGCCATGGAGAATAGATTAATATAAGTGAGCTTCCTTGGTTATTAACGGACCAGCAAAGCAATGCTATAAAAGAAGTCATACGAAAAATTCGATTTCCCACAGGATTTGCTGCGAACATAAACAATCTCATATCAAAGAAAAGTGAATTTAGGCCAGGGATGAAAATGCATGATTGGCATACCTTCATTAAGGTAATTCATGTTCTTGTGTTTTTAGTATGTATTTAAGTACTGAGCGTATGTGTACTTTTCATTATGTTACAAAAAAATGAAAAGATAATTTTATAATTGTTGCAGTACGTTCTACCTCTATCTCTCCCAGACCACTTCGACAATAATGTCAAGCAAGTCATATATGATCTTGGAAAATACATGAGGTAAGTAGTGATATTTGTTTAGTTCATTGTATAGATATTATATTTACGATTTTTTTTACTTCTTATGTAATATATATTTTTGCGTCTTGAATACCTTGTAGGTGGTTGTCATGTAAAGAAATCCATAAAGACGATATAAATATTGGAAGAGAAAAATTCCTCATTTAATGTGTGAAACGCAAAAGTGTCTACCTCTAGCTTTTTTCAATGAACAAGAACACTACCTCATACACCAAGTTGAGGAGATTGAATTGTGTGGACCTGTACACACTAGGTCAATGTGGATGGTTGAGAGGCACTTGAAATTTTTGAAGGCTTTGGTTCGACAAAGAACACATCCTGAGGGTTCTATGGTGGAGGGATATATGGTATACCAGACTATTGTGTACATTTCTGAATATCTTCCTAAGTTTGCAGCAAAGATCCACATGGATCGCATTTGGGATCCCAACACCATTAACAAATTTGAAGGGGAGTACTTGACGGGGGAAGGTAGATTGAGGAAAGTGAGAGGTAATTATAAGATGTTATTGTAGTTAATTAATTCTTAATCTTCAAAATAAATCGATTGTAAGACATCTATTTATTTTTTGTACAGTTGGTCAAGAGTGGGATGCACTACATTTGTATATTGCAAACAATCTTGATTGGATGACAGTATGGATTGAACGTTGGCAACATTCTGGATGCACGTTAACATGGGAAGGTGTAGCTTCATTGGTTAAAGAAGCACATCGTAATGGAGATTCCAATGCTACGTAAAGGGAAATTGATTTAGCATATGGTTTAAGAGATAAATAGGTACGTATAAATTTATTAATCACCCATATGTTTATCAACTCAAAAAGCAATAAATTTTACATGTTTGACATATCGCAGGTCAAACACCACAACGCTATGTGCTGCAATGGTCATAAATTTCGCATAAAAAAGTTGGATGACACAAAGAAAACTTGTGATTCTGGCATCACTGCAGTCTTTGAGGTGACAAATATTTCATCAAGAAATGACATTCATCCTCAACAGTCTCAAAATAGATACTATGGCATTTGGGATGATATACTTGAGTGTGACTTTAATTCCTTCAAATTAGTTTTGTTCGTCGTCAAATGGTACAGGCTATGATTGAATAAAAATGATCATGATAGAACTGTTATTGAACATGATAATGGTTTCATAATCCTAAATACAAGGTCATTTGAACCAGTTGGGGATGAGCCCTCTGTTCTTCCAAGGCAATGTGAGCAAGTATTTTTCTCAGAGGTTCCACATAAACTGGGTTGGCTATTTGTTGTTAAACATGATCCAAGAGGAAGGCCGATAAAGTATAATGTGATGGAAGAAGAAGATACTGAAGAAGTAGAAGATGAAGTGGATGATGATCACGATCGGCAATTTCACAATGATGATGAAGAAGAACAAGAAGATGATGATGATGATGATGACGACGACAATGGTGATGATGGTGATGATGATGGCGAAGACGTTGATGAAGATGATGATGATGACGACGACGACGACGACGACGACGACGACGACGACGACGATGATGATGATGATGATGATGATGATGATGGTGATGATGACCTTGATGTTCATGATGTTGAGGAATGAAATGTATGAGGAATGTGATTAGTATATTATCTATTGAATATTGACTTCTTGATAGAATTTTTTTTACATAATTAATTCATTCTGTTTTGAATTCTAATGCCATTACATAATTAATTCATAATGCACCTTTTAATATGGAGATGGAGATAGGGGTGTGACTATTTATGTGACGATTTTTAAACTGTGTTTATTTATGGAAATTGGATTGTTTATTAGCTATGTGACTATTTATGTGACCATTTAGTTGAGGATCCTGCATAGTCTACATAAAGTAAAGGTAAGGAATTACAAAATTTACGATGATTTTGATGACAACATCTTTTTATTATTTAATACTCTTTTTGTCTACAAAGTGCATGTTGTTCATGTTGTGTATGATGTAATTGCGCTAACGTTTTTTATATATTTTCTTTGTCACAGGCCGACATGGATCCATCACATATCGCAGATAGAGATGTACCTTGTGACACTTCTACCGAGTAGGTAAACCTCATTGTAATTGTACAAATTAGGTAGAAGCAAACTGTTACATTATTATGTTCTTTTTTTTTAGTGATTTATACTAATTTTGTAATTGTTAATGATATTCTTGACACAGACGGATGTTCGGGGAAAGGGAAAGGGAGTTGCAGTACCTGAGAACCTTTCTATGGATGTGGAATCATTAGGGTTAAGCAATGATGACCCTGAAGATCCCATAGACCTTGTGAAATTCTTTAAAATGCCTTTTATAAATATTAGAAAAGAGATTGTTGCTTTGGCAGTCGTGCATCCTACCACTGATGAGATATGACAAAGGGTGGAATTATTGTATAAGACAACAGAAAACTTGCAAGTAAGCAGTAATGAAAGCTTTAATTATAACAAAAGTTCAATAATGGTTTATATTTTATTCTCTTTTTATGTCATTAACTAAAATATGTACGTATTGTTTTTACAGCAATTTATCCGCCCTCATGAAAGTTGTTCCTATGATCAAGGTGTTGCAGGATCAGGTGATGACAATTTTCTTGTATTATCACTTGCTTGGCTTATCACTCTGAGTACCCAAAACACATCATACTTGATACTGTCAATTTTCAAAATAAAGGTTCATCCTTGTTTATAATTCTTGCACTTTTCATATATTTAATGTTTGATATATTTAATGTATTATTCTTTAGGTGCTGGCAATGTTACTGTGCAAATGCCGACGCCGCCTCATCAGAGGTCACCCTCACCTGTATTACTGACTGCAATGTCGGCAACACGTAGCATGCAGACATCCTCTAGTGCATGTCATATTGGCCCACCCACTGTTGGTAGATCCCTCTTTTTCTCTATCTTCTGTCATGTGTTTATTTCCCTTCAAGCATTCTTTCTTGAATTCTAATGCCATTTCATAGTGGATTCATTTTTTTCAGGAGGAGATGCACATGAGGATGTGCCACAGGAGACTACTACTGATAACATAGCATTGTTTCCTGGATCTTCTCGTATTGCTAGTATGGGAACATTGCAGGCCACATTCGTGGTGAGCGACGAAGAAATGCTTCCCTTAAAGATACAAAAGGTTTCAGGTACTTTAAAATTATTATTATATATACTCTAATTGTAATTTACTTTATGATCACTCATTTTGGACTAATATTGATCCCATGAATTTTTTGCAGGCAATGATATTTTCTATAAACATCTTAGTGACATTGCATTGTAGATATTTGGGCCCACCATACGTAAAAGGTGGTACATCATATGTGAACTAACCCTTATCCACTTTTGATTTCATATCATTGCTAGAATAATTTTCCTTTGATCCATTTCTTGAAGTGTAATAAATGTAGCTTCAGTTCATTTATGAATCTAACAGGTTTTCTTTTGCTTTAAAAGGTGGAATGACCAAGAAAAAAGGTTAAAAGATGAATTGACAAACCAAATGGTTGAGTGGTTTGGAAATGACACCTTTGACAAAACCAAGCTCCTTGAAAAAGCTAGCACATATCTAAAGTATGTGAGGGACCAATACAAGACCCATTTGGAGAGGAACCTAAAGTACGAGCGTCCCCCCATGATTCCAGAGAGGGAGTGGAAGGACCTGATTTTGGATGCCAAGGAGAGAATTGAAAGGAAAAAAGGAAATACACCAGTAGACACCAGAAGAAGGTACGGGATACTATTAAGAATGTAATTATGTACTAATTAATTACTCTTTATATTTATATAATCTAACATATTTCAAACTTTTTATAGACTGAGTGACACGTCAAAGGCAACCAAGGCAACATAAGAAAAGCACGGGCAACACAAACTCAGCTCTGGTGGTTACATGAAACTTGTTGCACGAATTGTAAGTATCTCATGTAAACTCCCATATTGTCTCGAAATATTAATAAATTGCAAACTTTTTTTTTTATCAAACAATGCAAGCAAAATTCACAGTACCAAGCAAAAATGCAGGGCTCTGAATTCAATAGAGCACCCACAGAAGATGACAAGAGAATTGCCTACCAGCAAGGCTATTCAATCGTGGCTAATCGGCTATGAGAATTGAGTGGGCATACACAACATTCGAGTGCATCCATCACACAAGTAAATATGCTAAATGGAAGTTGTTTCAAATTGAATACTTTACCAATAATCTAATTGGTGTTGAGTTCCAACATAAAGTGACTATATTTGTTTGAAATAAGCAAGCAATGATAACAATATGCATGTCATTGGAATGCAGCCTGCTAATTGTGAAACACCACCTGCACATGAAGGTCTGGATGTGCATCCTAGTAGTGGAGTTATTCATTTGCTATTCAAATTTATTTATTTAGCTATTAATACAATTAAACATCTTAATTTGTAATTAGAGTAGTAATTAATGTAACCTTTCTTGTTAATATTTTAGAGCATGAGTCGGTGGTGAGCAAGCGGAGCATGATCTGGGTACACAACCTCAAGAACGTGATGTTCCCCACTCAGGTAAAGAGGGCCGTGGTGTTCAGCATGTTGAGGTTGAGGCTACACAAAATGATGCGGCCCCATCAGGTAAAGAGCACAACAATTATGTTCTCTAAATTAATGAAATACTTGTAACAATAATAATTTTTTTTTTTTTGAATTTAACCCATTTCTTTGTTATTGCAGAGGACCCCCCTTCGCTTCAGTGTCCTCATCCTCAGTATAGGACTAGGCATACATTGAGATCATGAGCAGTTGGTGGAACATCTGCAGAGGGGGGAAATGATCAAGACACTGATGTTCCACTTAGTCTTTTCATAGCTTCAAAGAAAAAACAAAGAAAGAAATGATTGTAATCTAACTTATTTGATAATGACTGATTTTTATGTGTTAGTGAATGTAATTATGTGCTAATTAATGGTTATGGATGATATGTGTTAATTAATATTGATGAATGTTGCGTGTTAATTAATGTTAATCAATGTTATGTGTTAATGAATGTTATGTGATATTAATGAATGAATGCTATATTTTATTAATGGTAGAAAGAATTAATGAATGAATGTTATAAGATGTTAATGGGGAATTTAGAGTGATGTTAGGGGGGGGGGGAGGGGCCAAATGAGCTTCCACCTTCACGTGGTTGGCCCTGTTAAGTAGAGAATATTAAACTATTCTCGAAACCAAGCGAAGCTCAACAAGGTAACACACTTTTCAATATTTCATTATGTTGCACAGTTAATCTTATTGAATAATGTATATTTAA
Organism: Cryptomeria japonica; assembly: GCF_030272615.1. NCBI lineage: Eukaryota > Viridiplantae > Streptophyta > Pinopsida > Cupressales > Cupressaceae > Cryptomeria > Cryptomeria japonica. The sequence goes on along the minus strand of NC_081405.1, from coordinate 156,874,142 downwards.
TCTTAATTGCAGGGTCCAATAGAGCCAACATGAACAACAACACCATGAGTTGCTAGGTATAATGAACTCCCATATTGTCTTATCTGTACAGGAACAATATGAGTTGCTTCTAGTGTTGATATCCAAGGTGGGACTGCAAAAGTTATGAATATGCCTCATCCTTGTAAGTTTTTTTATTACAACTCCTAATTCTTGAGACTAAAATTTTTGTTCTTGATGTTTTTTTACTAGTTGTCATAACCTCTGACTTTGATGCTTGTGCCTTAATAGAACTAGATGTTTCTTGTATGCATACTTGGTCAAGGACTGCATTATGATGCTATAGGGCTACAAACTAAGATTATTTATTGTATTGATTTGCACATTTGACATGAGTTGCCCTATGACTGCTATGCATATTTATGTATATACACTATTTCTAGTTTGAATATTGATATTAATTTTGAGAAAATATTACAAAACTCAGAGTATTCTCCATAAGACTAGAAAAAAGCTCAGATAAATTTCTGCAATGTTTTCTTACAATTACTTGCGATCATTTTTTTAGGAGTCCTGGTATCCATTTATAATAGTATGGATGCATACAAGCTTTGGACCCTTCAAAAGAAAGTTTGTTACAAACAACCGATCATTTTCAAGAAGCGGTTATAAGTCCTTTTCAACATCTGCGACTTCCTCTGCTTTTTGTTCTGTTGCAACCTCCTGTAACTGCTCCCGAGCATCTTCTTTATGTCCCATATACTTATCTTTCCACTCCTGATACACATCACCACTAGGCCAAGTAAAACTAGCAATCTTCTATTTCATATCTTCTAGCTGCTTCCAAGTGACTCGTACATGCCCAATCTCTATTTCTATGAAACGATAATGAGATTTCACTTTTTCAATTTCCTCAATTGTTTGGACAAATAAGGATGTGTCATCAGTACTAATAATTTGATTGATCCTTAGGGACAAATTGTGGTCCACCTCCTTTAACCAAGTCTTCTCTTCCTTTAGCTGGACAGGACCAATGAAACCTCCTAGAAACATTTCAAATTTATGATTTGAATATTCTTTCCTATAAAGTTGTTTTCTTTTTATACATGCTCCTTCCACTGAAAGAATATTCATTTCTTTTATAAACTCACATGTGGACCTTAGATTGTCATTCTCTTCTGCATCTGCATGGGAAGAACACATGAGCTCTAACTCTTTACCTCTAGGCACCCATTTATTTAGGATTGGTTCCAAAGTGGCTTCTTCTCTCAATTTGATCAAAATCTCAAGAATCGTCTTCATATTTATGTATACATTGGAGGTTTTGATTGAGTCAGAAAACTTCAAGATGGTGGCTTTCACCTTCTCCTCATATTTGTTTGCATACAATGTCTGAGATTGTTTCAATTTTTCCAACTCATGTTGGAAATTTTTAGGTAATTGGGAACTAGAAGGCATAGGAGAAGGGGGATATTAAATGATGGGACTAGTAGGAGGGGGTCTTGCTGGAGAGGAGGCTATCATGAGTGTAGAAGATTCACCGGGATGGTATTGACCTGCCAGTTGACTCTGGAGTCTAGCAATTATGTTGTCTCTGTTGGCTACTCCTTCTTTAGCATCATTGTGAGCTTTTAAAATAGTCTCCAACTTCAATTGGAGATTAGCCTTTTCTTATGCCTCTTTCTCTGCCACCGCAACTGTCATGCCCAAAATTTAGGGCAAAAATGGAGCAAATTTTTTTTATAAAACATACTAAATTAATTAACAAGTTCACTCTTGCGACAAACGTTAATGAAATTTCCATTATTAAATTCGAGCTAATTCTGAAAATGAACTAAGCATCGATAAATTGTTAAATTTTAATTGCGGAGAACCTACTGATTTAATTCTATCTCCAAGAGATATCTAGTCGATAGGTTTATTAAATTAATCAAACTAAAGGATATAGGAGTGAAAAATTTAATTTATTCTCCCATAAGACTATATAGTCTTTTCAATTCTTTTATATTTCTCTTTATAATTTATCCCAAATTAAAATCAGGATTATATAAATATATACATATATACATATTTGAATATGCATATATTTATATATTTATAATTTAATTACTTACTCAAAATACTCAAAAATTCATATATTTACATATATATATATATATATATATATATATATATACCCATATATATATATATGGATACATATATATATATATTATATATTTTGCATAAATGACAAATATTTTAATTCTAAATTTAAAAAAAACATTATATCTTCCTAAATATTGTTTCATATTTCCCCCAACCCTAAGTAGGGTTCAAATCTCCCCACTTATATATTATCTAATCTAATTAACTTATTTATTTTTAATAACAACTTGCCCTAGCCCCATTCGGCTAGGGTTTTATACCATATATAATTTTTAACAGTCAATATTTTTGGCTGGGCCGAAGCCCTTGGCGGCCATGGAACCATTTTATCGCAGGTCACAGGAGTTTTGGGAGGCGGCTGGCCACGCGCACCACTGTGTGAGCTCACAGTGGCGCCGCGGCACCACTGTGTGCCCACACAGTGGGCGCCGCTAGCGGCTCCCCACTGTGTGGCCACACAGTGGCGGCCGTGGCCGTCCACTGTGTGCCCACACAGTGGGAGCCGCAAGTGGCTCCACTGTGTGTGCACACAGTGGGCGCCGCGCGGCCGTCCACTGTGCGTACACACAGTGGAGTCCGCGGGGACCCAAAACTTTTTTTTTTTTTTAAATTTTTTTTTTTTAAAAAAAATATAATATATAAATATATATATATATATATAAATATATATATATATATATATATATATATAAATATATATATATATATAAATATATATATATATATAAATATATATATATATATATAAATATATATATATATAAATATATATATTTATATATATATATGTATATATTTATATTTACTTAACTTTTATAATCATAGTTAAAAAGATGAAATTTATTTCATTATATATTTATATAAATTTTTTAAAAGAGAAATTTACATGCAAAATTTTTAAGCTAATTTAATAAAAGGAAAAAAAACATAAAGTTAAATCAGATTATATATATATATATATATATATATATATATATATATATATATATATATATATATATTAATAAGCTTCTAAATCAATGTTATCTAAAATACAATTTAGAACACTATTCAAAGATACATTATACTTTTTCTGGAATAAAGAAATTCATTGATTTTTTTTTTTTTTAAAAATAAAATATTCAAATAAAACAACTTTTTCCATTTTAAATACTTAAAATCTTTCAGTATATAAAAACTTCTATTTTGCCTCAAGTAAAAATATAGTTAAAATCTGAATGAAAACAATTCTTTTATTCCTTTCCATAATACAAGAAGCTTTGCATGCAACACAAATTAACTTTTCTTTTTCAAATAAACCAGAAGTAGAAATAACAAGCTTTTCTTTTTAAAACATCTCTAAGATATTCTACCAATTTACAGAATGTTTTCTCTGAATAGTCACAACAATAAGACTTCAAGTCTACTTTCACAAATTACAACTTGCTTCTCTTTTCTATGAATGAGGCATATTTCTATAACAACTTTTAACAAACATCTGCAACTGAATTCAAGTATCTTCAATAACAATCTTCTGTATCTCTTTCATGGTTCCTAATCTCTTTCCTCTGAATTTCCTGCATAATAGAAAACACAAATATGACCACGGAGTGCTCACCTCCCAGCCTAGGCTAACCGGTAGCCACCCCCGAGCTCGGAGAACCAATTCCTAGACAGGTAACAAACAGGCATACACATAGAAAGCAATGCATACAGATATTCCAGACACATTCCCAACCTGGCTTACACAGCACCACACTTTGGTGATGATCATTTCAAAAGGGTGGTAGTGGACCAAATACCCTAAGGAGAATTGCAAGTATGAAATAAACAAGAAGCCACCTCATGGCACAATAAAAATATCAAGAATTCTCAACCCCTTAATCCTTATGCCCCCCAAAGGCATTCTAGCCTTATAACCCTCCTTATGACCCCCATTGCACAAACAGGCCATGCAGCAAGGGTCACACAAAGATCCCTTGTGATCACTCTCAAAAGAGAGTCTCTCACTCAAGGGCTGTCACTGCTACCACCCTCAAGATCCTCTTCTCTCCCAAGAGTAAGAGATCTTGAGAAAACTCCCAAAACACATCAATTCATAAAACAAAATATCAAAAGATTCTCAAACATAAACTTCCAAGAATACAGTTTTCTTACACCAACAAACTTCCAGACATGAACAAGAAGAAGATATTAAAAGTAAAAATGGAAACCAACCTTAATCTGCCCAAAGGTTATTATGATATCTGATGAAGAGCTGCCCAATCCACAAATCTTTTTCCTTCTACCCTTATTCAAATTCCTCTATACCATAACATTATTTTTCTTCTAAATTTTCTTCTGTCCCCAAAAATGGAGAGTGGGTGATTACCCTGCTATTCCCAAAAATCTTCCTTAAGAAGCTCACTCTCTGAGTTCTCACAGGATTCTAAAAAAAACCAAAAAAGAAGAAAGAAAGCAAAAAAGCAAAAAGACTCTCATTCCAAAAGGAAAAATCTTGATTAGATTTAACTTCTAATTTTCAATTTTCGCTCAACTCAAAAAAACCAATTTTTAAAGTGTTAAAAAGATCATTATAAAGTAGAAACTTGCCTAAAATTACCCCTAACCCCTAGGTATACCTTATGGGCTTTAGGAAACCTTATTAAACTACCCCTAGGTGTTCATTTAACCCATTTTAAACCCCTCTGAAGTTTATTTTCGGGTCAAACATAAGTTGACCACTCCAAATATTATATTCCCAAAATATTTTTGACAACACATTATTTTATTTAAGATTAATTATAATTAAACACTTTCCCACCAAGAGACAAAATAAAATATTTAAATTTAAATACACACGTGTCAAGTGACACTAATAAAATACTTTTACAAAAATAAAACATGAAATTGTCTCTTGAGGTTTTTACACATTAAAATTTAATTAACACTTAACACTCATGCAGCATATACTGTTACGAATAAAATACAACACAAACGGGGTGTTGTCTCTCCAAATAGACAACCCTGGCTTTACGAACATACATAAGTCTAGGTTTGATTCTCCGTAATTTTCCATGGTCACATGGTAAATTTCTTGCGCATCTCAATTTACACATTAGTACTTCCAAATATCCAATTATAATATAATTCAATAATATAACAATGCACATCATCAGTAACATACAATTTTCATCTGCACAGATCAAATACAACTTTTACCAAGCAATTTCACATAAGCAATTTTCATCCCAATTCACATAAACTAAACATACATCATAGTTCTATATTTAGAATAAAGTCCTGCAAATTCAATATCGACATCTATCATTGCAATATCATTCTATCTAATAATCATGTAGTGTTCTATCTCAAAAAGCATGTAAGTAAATCATCAAATCATAGCAATGTTATCCAAATCCTAAAATCATATAAGTTCTAAGTCTCAAAATGCATCAAAATAAAGTATCCATAATAGTCTAAAATATAAAATCCACTGAATGTCAGACTGAGTCGAGGTGAGGCCTCACATCAACACTGAATTTTGCAGTCTCTAGGACTGTGCCTGCAAATTCCACTACCCCTATGTCTTGGACTCTTTTAACTATCATGCCTCCTAAGAGGCTAGAATCTGATGCATCCTTCCTTCTTTTGTTTTCATCCTTCTTTAAAGACCACATGACAAGAGCAACATTATCTTTGCTGAATGTCACTCCTTCCATAGGCTTTGTTTCTTTCCTCACTGCATCAAGCACTAAGGCATCGGCTATATCCCATTCAGGGAGTATCAACACACCAACCTTTGCTACCATTTCTCTTCCTTTCTCAGGGGTGATTGCTTTGAACTCCTCCATCATTTCTTGCTTAACCTCTTCTTCTACCTGAGTTGTATTTTTAAGAGGCTGTTCACTTTTCCTCTGTTCACATCTAGTCTTGAATTGATCAATATTTTGCTTCCATAGAAACTGTATAAAATCTCCTGATGTGACAAAATTACTGTTAGCTAGGAATTCTTCACTAGCTTGCTTAATAGTAAGGTCCATTTCTTGGCCCTTTAACTCACCATCAGTTAAATCCATTTCAGTATTAGGTGGCTCTTCGAGCATCCCCTCTTGGGTCTCCTCATAGGTATAGGCAATCTCACCGAGACTCCCTAACTGCAATAATTGTTTAGCCATAGCTTGGTCATCTCCAATGTGGATAGGAGACTGAGATGGAGAATATTGAGGCTCATCAGTTTCAATGTCCTTTCCCACTCTCTGCTTCTTAGGGGAATCTTGGATGTCAATGACATCTTCAATTTTCCTCTTCCCTTTTGAAGTGGAAGGCTCACCTGTCACTGGCATTATCATAGTGTACTTTGACCTTTTGTGCATTACACAGTCACCACGTGGGATATCTCTAGCAAAGGCAGGCTTAGCCAATACCATCTTAGCCTTATCACGCTCATTTTGCATTATGGCCCCCCTCTTTTCTTTTAAGGTCTGCATGAGATCTTCAAAATAAAGAATCGGGAATTTTATTTTCTCCACAAATGGATTGAAGCTAGAAAGGGGGTCATAGCTAGTGTCAAATTGATGGATAAAATCAAGGGCTTTCTTATATGTCACCCACTTCCCCTTCCTTAGTTCTTGCTCATCTAAGCTGAATTCATTTCTAATCAGATCTTTTGGGAACTGAAATTGATGTGGCCTACCTCTGCACACTGCTCTTTTTCTGAACATGCCATTGAAAAAATCCTTGGGGTCTACACATCTTGACACTGCACTAGACAGCCTATATGTCTTAAAGATTTCTTCAAAAAATCTCCATCCACCCTTAGTGATCACAAAATGGTGAGCCATGGTAATAGTTGGGAAAATAGTCCCTTGACCTCTATTGGTTAGCTCTGCTTCTTGTACTCCCCCAATTTGTCTCAGGACTTCTGCAATCCCTATCTTCAATGGGACCTGATAGGGTAGTAAAAAAGGGGTGCCTCTAAATCCAAACACTCTAAAAATAGTAGAAACAGGGTACAAATATATGTCTCCCCAATTGTGAACAATCTTGATATCCTCTGCAAACTCCTTTGGTCTGAGAACTCCAAAAGAGCCTTAGGAATTCTAGGGTTTTCTTTGCATAGAAGAATCCTAATTTTAGATGCAAAGCATCTACCAAACTTTAAATAACTTGCATCTTCTCTATCCCAAGATAGAATAGTACTCCACAATTGCATTGGCATCTCCTCTTTATCCTTGACCTTAATCAAGTCCATCTCCTTTCCAAAATAATTAGCCCCTTTGAACATAAAGATATGCATTAACATGGAGTACCATCCAAATGGCCTATCCACCTTACCATTTTTGATTCCTACTAGCCCTTTATGAATTGCATCAACAAGGTATGAGGAATAATCAAATGTTATTGCTAGGGAGGGGTTTAGAATTTGTGCAATCATTAACATATAATGGGTTGGCATATTCTTTTTAGCATCCTCTCCAAAAATCTGGCATAATGCCCAATACATACCCTTAGCTCTCAGAGTGAATAGGTTGAGAGAGAATGGTTCCATTGTGCTGGGGCCTACAATTGTTAACCCCCCTATCTTTACAAAGAATTCTTTCAATGGACCACTTCTAAGATGATCCCTTTGTGTGTTGTAAACCTGCGCTAACGACTCAAAGTCAATAGGTTCTAACAAATTGGAGGACTCACTGAGTTTAAACACGTTCCTGAATTCATCTTCATTTATCTCAATCAAGACTGGTCCCTTTATGTTCCTGATGCATCTTGCCACAGAGTCATAATTCTGTGCAATCATGGCTAACAGATCTACATCCATAAAACACCTGGGACCACAAGCTTTCCTACATCCTGCTCCCATATGCCATTCAAAGGAGCTGGGGAATTCCTCTACCCGAAACTGACTTTGAAGATTCCTAAGCCTGACAATCCTATTTCAGGGTCCCTCAACCAATTACCCTTATCATAAAGGCCATCTCCAATTTTTAGACGAGGGTTCTTAGGTACTAGCTCTTTGGCCTTAGCCCCAGCATTGGTGGACATGGTTAGTTGCTCTAAAAAATCATCACAGATATTTCAGTCCTAGTAATTCACTTTCCTTGTAAATTCTCTTCTGGGTGCCATTCTGGTCAAACAATTATACCACTAGAAGCTAGCACAGATGTCTAATGAAGTAATTCACACAACAGTATTTGAGAACAAACCAAGAGTTATCAAGAAAAGCACAAGAAACCTGATTATTTGCCTGAAGAAAAATGCTCTACAACAATTCGCTTTGTGACAAACTTTGATGAAACAATACTTAGCAATCAAGTTGATGCGGATTGAAAAGGGCAAGTTGGCATTTAAGTTTTTAGAAATTAACTCCACATTCTTTGGCTTTCTTTTTAGAATTAAATTCACCAAATTGAATTCAAAATTGGCTCCAACGGGTCATAATTTCTCTAAGTCTTTCCTCTGTTTCGCTCTTTTGCTACTTCATAGAACATAAAACCCATGCTCTTTTCTTTCGTGAAACAATGCTGGCCATTGGATCTTGAGAACTTACATCACCTTTATCTCCATTTAATCTCTTTGCTTTAGTGTCGGGCCCTACCTCCTTTTCGCCACTTTGTGGAGTTTAACAGTCGTGCACTTTTCCTTCGCGAGGCCGTGCCAAGCGTTAGATCAAACTCAAATCACCCAGCCTTTAACTCCAACTGGGACCGTCAATCCTTTTAACTAACTGCGCCTCATCTTGAAGGCTAACGGTTTTTGCCATTTTGTTGAGGTTGAGCTGCGGGCATCTTCGGGTCACAAAACAACGAGAAGCGTTGGATCAATCTTGAGATGAATGCCTTTTAAGTGGGCCCTTTATCCGAGAATTACTTACCCCACTTGTTCTCTGGTTAATAAACGCCACATGGTAGTCGGCCATTAGCCCTGGAAACTCCTTTTGGTTCCACCCTTAATCCATCACATGTTCCCTTTTACTATTCCCACATAACTATCGGTTACACCTAGGTGGGCCCTCAACCACTTTTTTAAACCATGTGTCACTCGACACATTACTATCAAGCTCTACAAAAAGTGACAGCTGTTATGCCACATCACTCCTTTGTGTGATTTCCACTTGTCTTTCGCGACTTCGCGAACATTATTCTTTGTTTGGCTTGCAGCCACGAAACCACGAGAACCGTTAGATCAAAATAGACCTGATCTGCTTTTAACTTCATGCCATGCCTGTAACTTGGGCCCATCGGCCTTTTCGCTACTTCGCAATGACTAACTTGATAGCATCTTATCTTGACGAATTCACGTGAGCTGCTAGATCTCAAGAACTTGCTCATTGTTTACTCTTTTTATGACAACCTTGCCCGGACCCACTGCATACCGCCAACTGAGTGCCTTGTCACTGCCATGTCATCGCCAACTGGGGTTACCACATTTACTACCACTCTTAGCGAGACCCTCCACCTTTTTTCTCTTTCGCTGAAGGTATAGTTCGTGCATCTCCCGGCCACAAAACAACGAGAAGCCATTGATCTTTTTCCAACCCGATCATTCTTTAACCAAAGAGGACCACTTATCTTTGGGACCTGCCAAACCCTTTCGCCACTTCGCGAAGGTTAAAACACGTTCAACTTGATCTCACGAAACCATGCTGTCCGTCCGATCAGATGAAACAAAGAGAGATGGCTTCTATCGATGAAACCATGTGTATCGGAGACATGCCTTTTAGTCTCCTCGAAACTCATTCTCATCGAAATCATTTTGTTGTCTATCGGGTTTCATGTCGAAGAGACTTTGGACTTCGGTGACTTCTTTTGTCCTCCCATCAAAACTCATATCCTTATCGATATCATTCATCGATGTAGTTTTCTTCTATTTTATCGATATCACTTTTTCGATGAGAATGCTTCTTTCGGTGAATCTTCTTTATCTTGGATCGATGATATTGTTTCTTCAAAAACCTTTTCTCATCGGTGGGGGCCACATCTACTTTCTTCGATACCTTTTGTTGGTGGGACCATCCCTTTTGGTGAGTCTTTTTGCACCGATAGTGTTATATCCTTGAAGACCTTTTCTTGTCGATGAGAACCATCTCCACTTTCCTCAATAACTTTTATCGATGGAGTTACTGTCTTCGATGAGTCCTTTCTAAAGTTCATCGGTGTTTTCTTTCTTTGATGCCCCTTTTATATCGATGAGACATCGCTGGGTCTCATCGATACTGTTTGAATCTTAGATACTTCGATAGAATGCTTTTAGCCAAGAAAGAAGTCCTTATCGCTGGGTCCCACCAAACCTTTTCGCTACTACGTGATAGGTAACTTTCGGGCATGTTGAGTTCATGAATCCACACGGGCCATCTGATTGACTGAGAGTTGCACAACAATTACAAGGCCCGACGGTCATTAGAAAAGGCAATTTAAAGGTGAATTAAAATTAAAAAAATTAAAAGGACCGCCTAGGTAAAAAACAACAGGGGGAACACTTTGCATGACAAAAGGACCCATTACTTAAGTGAATAAAGTAACACGGAAATAGAATTATAAGGGTTTTTTCTCAGACATTTTGAAAGTGATTAAACCTAAACCCTAAACCCTCTTTAGGACCCAAAGCAATAGAAGTCACAAGGCCATACCAGACCCAAGAATTTCATAGACAGCCAATTATGAAAAAGAATACCCATTTTTTAAACAATGATAATAGCAACCTCTGAACCTTTATCTCTTCCCTCAAAAATAAAACTTGCCATTTGAATTCCTTTCTCATATTGATTAGCTTAATAATATTTGTTCAATGTTTTTTATCATTAAAAGATTACCTTCCTTCTAGATAGATTAGTTAGATTCTTATTATGTTGAAGAATATTTAGTTAGTTTTCTCCTTCAACTGAAGTAGTTATGTTTTATTTTGAAATGCTCAATTTTTTATCTTACTATAGATCACAATTTATTTTCTTTAAGTATAGAATTAATGGAATATTACATATGGTATCAGAGCAACAAAGTTTGACATTGAACCTCAGGCTTTCCACCTATAAACAAAACTATATACATATACAGGCGCACCATGGTTGAGATAATATGCATGCGCACTATATACAAAACTATACTCACAAGTAAATCTTTTATTCAAATCCACAATATGAAACACAGAGTTTTACTAGAAGAACACAAGTAACCTTATCTCCTTTAGATAATATCACAAGCAACTGCCTACAGAAAGATGTAGTAATCCACATCATATACACAAAGGAAAGATGACTGATTATATTATGTATGTTCGCAAAATGGTATAATAGTAAGTCTAAGGCTATATTCTACTTCTTCTCTAATGATCCTTATTGTTACAAAAATTCCCTCATTTATATGAGGGTATACATTGTCACCAAGCATCATGGCTTTTCAGCACATAACTATTAATTAGCACTTTTGTTAACAAACTGGAAGATAAACAAGTTTAGCATTCCTATGTGTTCAATGTACTTATCATCTTTATACATTAGAACATCATTGTTTAGTGTCCTCATGTCACTTTCTGTCTGGAAATGATTGGATAGAATATTGTTAACACAAAGTGACAAATATTTGTCTCGATCCAACTCTGCTGCTGCTCGATTCTTCTCATCACTGAACTCTTGTTTCCACTATTCCAACAATACTAACTCACCATTATTGTAAAAACAGGGCACCCTGGGGGTTTTCCCATCGTCCAGCCTCTGATGCTCTTTCCTTAATTGATTTGCCAATTCATCATGGGACTTCAAGTGAGCCTTGGCTTCAATTTTCTCACCTAGATTCATCAGACTGTTGTCATTCATCAAGCCTTCCAACCAATACCTGAGCCTTTCATCCTCTTTCACAACTTTGACTGTTCCAGTGTATGTCTTCCAATAGATTTCTGCAACCTACATCATACTTTTGAATCTATGGTCAACGAACTCGAGAACTAACTTATCCATCTTTTGTTGTTCCTTTTTTAGTTGTCGAGATGTCTTTTTAGACCTGTTCCTCCAATACATAGCATCTGGCAAGGCATCCATGGCATCTCTGTCAACACCATATGTCATCCCTGTTTGACTGGTACCTGTATCAATCTAAAGCAATCTTGCTTGCAGCCTCTATTTTTCTTCATCAGTTTTCTCATATAGGCTTTTGTATGTGCAATTTTCTCGGACCAAAAACTCTATCTGATCTTGGTTCAATTTAGCGACATCCAAATTTAGTTTGGTAGTTGTTCTAGGGTCAGTCTTTCCAACCTGCTGCACCATCAAATGTCCAAAAGCTTCTTTTGTATCAACCAATATCGGTCTTTTATCTTTGGGATAGATAGCCCACTGTAGAAGAGCCTTTTGATTTGGATCATGTCTTGATCCTCTAAAGAGTTTATCAATCTCTTTTGGCATCATTTGCCTACTTGGGTCCTGTTTCTTGAGGAATCCATCAAACAACAAGGCAGAGTTCATGTCCCATCCAAAGTATAATAGCACACCAGCTTCCTTAAGCAAATGTCTTCCCTTCTCAGGTGTCATTTCTCTCATCACAAGATCCATCTCCTCTTGTAACTTTTGAAGTTGCTGCTCTTCTTCACTATTTCTCATGTTATTCCTAATTTGAGATCCTTTATGTTGATAGAGGAATGCAGTGAACTCCTTGGAAGCAATGAAGTCACTATCAGCAATGAAATCCTCATGCTCCAAGAATCTGATGTCAACCACTTCGCAGACATTCAGTTGTCCTGTTGCCAAGTCTATCGATGTATCCTCTGCATAACCAGGGGGTAATCCTCTGCATAACCAAGGGGGTAATCCTTTCGAGGAGTGAATGGAACAATGCCAGATGTGGAAGAAGCAGACATATGAGCCAAAGGCTCTGTGTTCCTAATAGTATCAATGTAATCCCTAAAAACATGAGGCGAGACTCCCTCAAGTATTTCCAATTCATGCTCCACAAGTTTGTTGGCCAACTCCAAGGGGTCTTCAATCTTTTGTAGCACGTTCTCATCCATTTTCCTTCTATAAAGCTTCCATTTATAGGCCTGCATTGCTTTCTCAAACTTTATTCGCTTCACTCTGGCCTCTTCTCTGCCAATGTTCTTAATGAGGTCATCTGATAGGTAAGATTTATGCTCTCCACCCTTCAGATTTTGTGATGACCGGGCTATCCTTATGTATCCTTCAGGATCAAAATTGGGCCTTGGATCCCCCATAGCCATGCCATAATAATCCAATTTTGTCTGCAGCAGGCCATAACTCTTTGAACTTTTCACAATAAAATCTGAAAATACTAACAACCCAGGTACAATTAATTGTTTTCCATGGCTTTTTAGATGTTATGTACTCACTATTGACAGTTGCCTCACAATTTCTAGACAAGCCACTCTGTTAGGGACTATAAGTGGTAGTAAGTATGGTCTCCCTTCGAACCCATATACCCTGACTTGTGTGTAGTCTGGAAAACAATACCAATCTCCCCAATTGTGTTCAATTGAGGGATCTTCAGTGAAATCTTTTGGTCTTAGGAATCTTCGAACCTCTGGTGCAAGGGCATGATTGCATGGGTATCCCAATAGTCTATATAATGGCTTGACAAAGAACTCCTCAAAATGCCAATATTGATTATTCACATACCTCTGGTCCCATGAAGAAACCCATAGTTGCACTGGTTTTCTCATTCCAACATTGTCATGTGTCCTGACACATAACTCTTCTGGCCATAACCCTTCATCTTGTCCCACATATAATAGCATATGCATAAGTAAGGAATAATGCTTGAAATGAACATTGATGACATCCCCCTTTAACTTTTCTAACCCATGATTCAAAACCTCAACCAAATAAGCAGAAAAATCAAAGAAGCGGGGGTCCTTAGACTGCAAATCAGCACAAATGACCATGGCTGCAATATCCATCAAAGGATAGGAGTTTATCCCTAGCACTTGGGCAACACACTAATAGGTATACTTGAAATATGGATGGAAAGAGTTGACATCATAGGGAGCTTTGTCAACCTGACCTAGTGGCACTAAGGACCCTGCATTCCTAGGTCTATGTATAGGGAGTCTCCACGTTTTGTAAATGTGCTCTAGTTTAAAATATTCACTTGTTAACTTCTTGAGGTCAATCAATTCTTCAAATCTCCAATCCAACTCGAACACGGTGTCAATAACCTCCTTTGTGATTGCAAGAATTGGCTCACACATGTAGTTATATATGGTCTTGGTTTTAGGGTCATAATTGTTTGCCAATGCCTTCATGAGCTCCACATTCACGAATACATTAGCCACAGCTAACCTTCTTAAGTTCAATCGCCATAAATTGTTGATAGGTTGTGGGGAAACTCTTCTGTTGTACCCATATATGAATAATTCATACCCTCTCAACTCTATCCATATGTCTCCAAGATCCTCAAACCGGTCCTCCAGGCCTTCCTCATCAGCTCTAATCTTCTTGGAGCTCAAACTGGATGATGGGCACTGGTCAATCAGGTCTTGGGCCAAAGAACACCCTTCCCTTTTCTGTCTTTTGGTTTTTCTTTTGTAGCGATAGGTTCTTTTCCCTTCCTGGTCTTATTAGTTTTAGATGATGATTCCATTTGAATTTTGTAAAAGAGGTTTGTGTGCAAACAACTTACTTGGAATTATTGAGCTTTATCTATGAATTCGCCCAATTCTTGCTTTCAGTTTGTCACCTATGAATTCCTTAATGTTGTTCCCTTTGATGGTTGATCCACTACTTATGGCATATTTAATCAGTTAGTAATGGTGCTTTGGACAACGGTCACTCGGGCACACGTTTGAATTTAATGGCAATGTGACCTTCCCTAGGATTTTTTTATGATTTTCGCTGCAATCAATAATCATTTCGATGAGGATATGTCTTTCAATCATTTGTTTCTTTACTCCATCGATCTCTTTGTTTCTATCGACAATACTTTTGTTTTGAATATTACTTCGATCAAGTATTTTTTCCCTTCATCGAAATACTGTATTCGGTCAGTATGGCTATCTCCTCATCGAAACATATCTGATATCCATCGGGTCTTATGTCAAAGAAACCTTGGGCTTCGGTGTCCTCCTTTATTTTTCCTTCGAAATACTTCTTTCATCGATATCACTATGCCCTGTCGATGAATGAGTCTATTATCTCACCGAAGCTTTTCTTTATTTTCCCTTATCGTTCTTCACCGATAAAGTTACATCGGCAAAACCATGCATATCGAGAACATACCTTTTAACCTCCTCGAAACCTATATCCTCATCGATATCTTTTATCGATGTAGCTTCCTTTTGTCTGATCGATATTATTCTTTCGATGAAAAAGCTCCTTTCGGTGGGTCCTTTTTATGTTGCACCAATAGTATTATTTCCTCGAGAACTTTTCCCATCGATGAAGACCCTCTCTGCTTTCTTCAATATCTTTTGTCGATTAAGTTTAGCCTCCTCGAAACCTATATCCTCATTGATATCTTTTATCAATGTAGCTTCTTTTTGTCTGATCGATATTATTCTTTCAATGAAAATGCTCCTTTCGGTGGGTCCTTTTTATGTTGCACCGATAGTATTATTTCCTCGAGAACTTTTCCCATCGATGAAGACCCTCTCTGCTTTCTTCGATATCTTTTGTTGATGAAGTTATTATCTTCGGTGAGTTCTTTCAGCATTTCCTTCCTTCGATGGCTCTTTTATATCAATGATAATTATTATTTTTTATATAAAAATGATCATCATCGGAATTACGACAAATACCAAGCTTTCGACCGACGACTTCTTTGACCGTCAGCAGAGTCCATTGGATTGACGAATTTCTGACAGGCATGGCATCGTCGACCAATCTGACACCGAGTTTTTGATGGTGGATTTTGTCGACACTCCGACAAAAATTTGTCAAAAATCTGACAAACGGCCGTCAAAAATCAGCTCCGAATGTACTAGTGGGTGTATCAGTCATTCATGAACAATATAGATCATTGTGTGATAACAAGAGCATATTGAAAGAATAGTTTAATAGTGTCACTAAGAAAGGGTTGCATCATGCAGCCAACTTCATTAATGATTTTGATAATGAGTTAGTTAGATTTGTTTTGATTCACATTCATGATAAATTTATGTGGTTGGATCGACCACATAAAATAACCAAGGAAGTCTTCCATGCAGTAACCAGATTATGCTCAAATGGTGAAGTACCCTTACTTAGATCAATACCCAAGAATGATGTTAAGAAGCTAATAGGATCAAGATGGGATGGTAGAGCCATGACATGAAACAACATCAGTGATCCAGCTATGAAATATGCCTCTATGGTGACCGAGTATAGAATCTAATATTCTAGCAGAATGAATAGTATACCGACAACAACTATTCATACTGCCTATCAGATGGTAAAAGATAATGTTGACTATGATTTGGCAAGGCACTAAGAAGTCAACTGATGGTGAATCTAGAAGATGTGAAGAAAGATAAGAAGCTGAGATTCATATTTGGTCAATTGATTTTGGGATTGTTCTTCTATTTCCAAAACCATTTCCCCGATATTGGAGATGTTCAATGGATTGAAGGTGCCCCTGCACTACTTCAGATGAAGAACAATATTAGGATACTGAAGGAAAAATTTGATAATATTTCATGGGGTTACTTCAAGGAATTTCAAAAGAAAATCCATGCTAGAGAGCATATACCAGCAAAAGTAGTCAACCGGTATGAGAAGACAATTTATTTTATGGTGGATACTAACACTTGTATGATGGAAGCAGTTATCCCTAGAACCACATGGGTTTTACCTATGGGATATGAGGTAGACAAGGATCTACTCATTTATTATGCTAACCATCTGTTAAAGAAACCGACGGACATCATTGCAAAAAGATTTGGGACTTACACAAAAAAATCTCTTCAAGTCCACTCTAAGCTGCAGAGACTGGTGATTGCTAAGAAGATAAGGAAGGAGGTTGAAGCATTTATTGAGCAGGCAGGTTTCACAAAGGAACAAATAGCAGCAGCAAGGGCCAAGTACACAATAGAGCAAAGTGAAGCATCAAGTGCACCTGCCGGTACCCCTACCAGTTCCCCTACCGGTAAGACTAGAGATGCAAAAGCCAAAGTAGCAGAGAAGAAGGTGGAAGAAGACAAACCGATTGAATCATAAAGAGAGAAACCATCTAAAATATAGTTCTAGAAGAAGCATAAAATTGTTGATCCACCTACTAAACCAATTCAAACCAGAAAGTGGAAGAAGCAACAAGCCCACAAACCGGTAAATGATGAAGATTCTGTTGAATTAGAGGAGGATAAAAGAGAACTTAGGTAAAGTGTTAAGAAGCCTAAGGCAATTGGTAAGGGCAAGTCACCTAGGAAACCATTTACATTAGAAGATTATTTCAATAGAATGTTTCAAATAATCAAGGATTATGGGATATAAAAAGGTTTGAATACATTGTTTGTTCATTTATCTGAAAGTCAACAAAGGGAGACTAAAGATGAAGTCATCTTCAATATGAATAAATATAGTAGAGCCCTTATTGAGTTGCAAGGGTAGATTCCTGATTCTTTGTATAATCTTATTGATGCAATGTGGCATGCAGCCATTAGCCATGACAAAGAATTTGTTGATTATATCTTTAAGCACTTGCAACTGGAAGAAAATGAAGAAGAAATTTAACAAATAAAGGTTAATGCAAAGGCATCATTCGGATGCAAGAAGAGATTAACAAGAATGTTAATAGGAGAAACCAAATTAGTCCAGAAGGAGAATGAGATTTTTATTAAGAAGGCTTTAGGTCTCATCCCAGATGAAGATGAAGAAAAAGATGAACAAGTTGAGGAGGATAGTTCTCTAAAGCCAATGCCAGAAGAACTTCCTAAAGGTGTTAAGATCAAAGATTTTGAACATGATAACATGTATATGTATGATGATTCAATTGATACTGAACTGATATTCATTCCTGATGATAACACCGGAGATAATGTTGATAATACTATTGATAATATAGATGTACTTGATGTTGATGTTCAAATTTTTTAACAACATGAGCAACAAGAGGAACAAGTGGAGAAGCAAACTGAAGAAAAGAGCTCTGATGAGCCACCGATGAACACATAGTCTACTGATAATCAAATTCCATTGGTAAGTATAATGTTGATGACAGTCAAAAGGAAAAGACTCATGAAAAGACTGATGATGATGTTGGAATTATACACTCAGATGAGAAAGGTAGACATTGTCATTGATGGCAACAAGGTTCCACAGGTTCAACCGGCCATAGACTTCACCTACTGACACCGACAGTTACAACAAGGCTTATTCACACCGGCATCCAGTTTACACCAACAAAAGATTATACTGGCATTCCAGGCCGATTTGACAATGAGTATTGTTTATGCAAAATAAATTGTAATGTAAATTATAATTATATGGCCGACATGTTGTATTGTAAAGACATATATTTATGAGTTCTTGTAGGTCATTTGAAAAGAAGTAAGCGGTAACATGAGATAAGATAGGATATGATAGTGAATAGTTGTATATGCATTTTGATGTGTTTATTTTGGAGCGAATACAAAGCAGAGCAAAGCGAAGACTATTATGTATAAGAAGAATCATTTGACAACATATTGGCTAGGGTTTTTGGTAGAGGCAAAACCGGTATCAGACAGAGCATAACAACGAACTCATCCAACATTTTGATGCAAGTTGTGTTGGCATTTTTTATGATGATGTTGTGATTGTCATTGATGGACACACACTTGCTTTGAGATCACTTTTTGTATGTATGAGTTATGCTCAATCGGTATTTGTTCCAAACCAGTATTATGTATTTTAGTCTTTAGACTATCGGTGTTTTGTAGAAAGTGTTTACCGATCTCAAGCGGTTCGAGGATCTCAAGCAGAACGAAGGAACTAAAGTGGTAGTTATCATTTTCCCAGTCTTCATTTTTGACAACCGGTAATCGGTTTAATATTTGAACCGGTATTACTCTGTGATGAGTTACCAACCGGTAATCATAAAGTTGTATGAACCAGTAATACTCTGTGATGAGTTACCAACCGGTATTTTATGATGAGTTACCATCCACCGACACTTTGACGGTGATTTTGTGCCATGTTACCAAATGTGTCTAGATGCAATGAACCTAGAAACTTGCAACGTAATCCTATTGGACTGACATGAAATCAGATTCCTTTTCAAGGACATCATGTCTAGGGTTTTAGAAGCGGTAGCTATTAGGGATTTTGGTGGTTGATGAGTTTTTGTATGTGTGCTCTTAGAAGACAAGATCGAGTCTGTGTGTTGTAACAGAGTGGGGATTTACTAAAGATTGAAGTAATGCTGAAATGCATTAGCAATGAGCTATCATGGATCTAACCAAGGAGACTGTGCTATTTGCTAGATTGTTCACTTGTTGATTACTCACATCTTCGACAAGTCTGAAACCCTTAACCGGGTAGGCCCAGAAAAGCCTTTGCAAATCCTCTAACAAGGTGGTTCACAACTGTGGATCTGAAATCCTCTCACAAGGTATTCTTTAATTGGACTTATCTCCTAACAGAGATTGAGATTCCTAATAGGATCTGTTCTGGTGAAGAACATTGTATGACCTTAACCGATCTGGTTACTATTCTGTAGATGGTTATTTGTGAGTTTTATCTCACCGTGGTTTTTCCCATTTGGGTTTCCACGTTGAAATCTCTTGTGTTATGGTGATTATGCTTCTGTGAGTGAGAGCCTTATTTGCTGTTTGGTTTGCATTTGTGTTAAGCAGTTTGTTAGTAAAATTGTTATATCGGTTTACTGCTAAACTATTTAAGTGTTTGAGTTCAGTAATTTTTTGTATACTAATCCATCCCCCCTCTTAGTATTCATCAAGTTGTAAGAGTTCATTTTTATGTTTACATCAGTGTGATGTTGTAGTCAGTGAGACTCCACTTTTGTTGTTGAGCAGTGAGCTCTAGGAAGTTGGCCTTCCTGCATGTGCAGGCCCCTTTTGTACTAAGTAATATTTATTCATATGGCCAGTGAGTAAATATTGTGGGTCACAAATCCCACCAAGCTTTTTCTCTTACCGAGTTTACTCGCCAAAATATTTGTGTTATGGTATACATTGATGCTGATTCCTTTGTTTCTCTTTACTACATTATTGTTTTTTTATCTACATATTAATCTCAGTTACAAAATTGTAAATAAGTTTAAATCTTTCATTAACCTATTAGTTACTGATTCAACCCCCCTCTCAGTTTCTTTGGGATTAATCAATCATCTAATAGATGAAGTACCTGTGAATGAACAAAATGTGGAGACACAACTACCATCGATCAAGGACACCACTGAGGAAGAAAAGACAAAAGAAGATAAGACTGAGAAGGAGAAAACAAAGAAACAAAAGGTAGAGAAAAATGAGTCAAAGGAGAAGAAAATAATTGATGATGACGATGATGAATCGATGAGCATTAAAGGACTTATTGATATGGACAATCTGAGTTCTTCTCAATTGATGGAGATTGCAACAACAATGCAATCTAGAGCTCAAAAGAAAAGAATGAAGGAACAATAGAGAGAGACAGAGACAATCAAGATAGTAGTTGATATTTTGTCTAGTCTCCTACCGGAGACTAATATTGAAAGTTTTGTCACTCCCATTGACAAATTTTAATAGTTAGTTACCGATGTCGAAGATCAACTCAAAGCTTTTCAAGATGTAGTGTATATATCAGTTGAAAAGGATTACAAGAAGGAAAGGACAAAAATTGTGATGTATGAGATAGATAAAGGTAAGGTAGCACTCACGGTTAATGAAGACCTATTGAAGAATGCACTAGAAACCTGAGGAAAGATTTTGGCTACTATTTCTAAGTTTTCACTGTTTTGTGTTGACTTGAAGGAGAAAAGGGAAGATACTAAGAAATAACTTGAAATCTTGTGTGAAACATTTAGGCTACTAAATGACTCAGCTATTCTTTTTGGTAGATCATTTGTAGACTTACATCACAAACTTGAGATGTATGAACATGAGTAGGTAAAACGGGTTAGATCACTAAAGGAGCTCCAGACTCAACTGATTCCTAAAGTTGAAATTCTATAGTGAGCATACAAGGAGTCAAAGGCTATTTTGGCTACACCTGATATGAGCATAGTTGATGCAATGGCGGAATTAGTTGGGAAAATAAAGACACATGTTGAGATTACCAGCACACTGTTAGAGACATGGGATAATGATCTCAAATAGTTGAAGTTTCATTTCAGTGACACTTTTTCTAAGATTGCTGTGTAAAAAATTTATGGCTTATATTTATATATAATATGATGCAAATTTTGATGTAAAATGTAAAGAGGGAGTAATAGGAGTAATTTCTAAGGGGGGGTACACGTCATACAGTCAATTTTTGTATTGCACACTTAGTTGACAAAGTGTTTTTTTCTAAGTGTTGCCATCAATGCCAAAGGGGGAGATTGTTTCTATATGATCATTTGATCTAAACTGGTAATCGTTTGTTTGCTTGATGCAATTGGTACATGTTTGATTAGATTGTTGTCTGATGACTATGTTGTTTATTATCATTGATGACAACTATGTTTTTATAGTCATCCAAGTCCTATAGGTCAGCCAACAAGGCTTAACCGATAAGCAAAGACAATTTTATCAGAACCGGTATTTAGGACTTTTAACTGGTAAAAGATAGACAAAGTTATATTCCAATAACTGGTACAAGAAAAATATGAAGAATGAGGTGATGTAGTTTTTTAGTAGCAATGAAGGTTGGTAGATGAAGTTATGTTCATGACCACGTGTGCTAATTCAATCAAATGAATGAGATTTGATTGACAGAGAAGGTATTATGATTGAGACTTAACTGATAGTGATGAAAATCACTCAGATTGGTAAAATGACACAAAATTGGATTTGTCATGTCGGTGGCCGGCATAACTAAAGCGTACAATGCAAGATTGTCTAGAAGCATTGAACCTAGGGAATTGTAACAAGGTTCTAGCCGACCTACTGATTATTTTAAATGTGTGTTGAGGTATGAAAGGATATATGAGTATGATCTTGATAGTGTGAAAGATCATTAGCAAATTTTATATTTCTGATAGTGTGGTGATCAAAGGAGTTGAGAGATGAAGTTTATGTGATGTTGTAATGTTTTGAAGTGGATCTTATTAGACACTAAAGGTGTTATACTGAGATCATTTGTACTTTTTGTCTCCCTAACAGTTGCAACAAGAAAATTCTCTTACAAGGTCACTCCTAACAGGGTGCAGTCAAATCCTAACAGTTTTGATCATTAAATCCTCTAACTAGGTGACACATTAACTTGTGTTTGCAAATCCCAGTAACTTGGGTAGCTCCTAACAGGGCTAGTCCTCACAAGATGTTTTGTAAAGCTCTTAACCAAGCTTAAATACTTCTAACCAGGTGTGCCCCTAACCAGGTTTTGTAGACCTTGACTAGTCAGATCTCTATACTACAGATAGTGGATCTTTGTGGGTACCTACTCCCACCATGGTTTTTCTCATTTGTGTTTTCCACGTATAAACTCTTGTGTCATGTGGTTTATGCTTTATGTGGTGATTGCATACTTGGTGTTATTTCTTATATGCCTATTGAATTTTAAGTTGGTGAAATTGATAATCAGATTTGTATTGTTTTTAATTGCAATAATTCACCCCCCCTCTCAGTGCCTTATAAGTTCATCATGGTGAATGTGATTCAAGGTTTTAGTGCTCCGGTATATGACAGAGTAATAAAATAGAACAGAGAGATAAAATAGCTACAGAAGTTAATTTTAGCCTAACCAAAACTGCTTTTTGGCATATGTAGATGTTATACTTTAGTTCATTCATTATTGTAATCATTTCTAATAACTTGTAAGGCAGTGAGCCTTCCTTCGGGTTGTAGCCCTCTTTTGTATTTGAGTAATGAGCTCTAGGCAGTGTTCTTGAATGCAAGTGCACTGCCCTTATGTAATAATATCATACTCCTAGCCATAGTATAATAATATTGTGGGTTCAAATCCCACCATGGGTTTTCCCTTTCTAGGTTTCCATGTAAAAATTTTGTTGTTATTGTGTTGTGGTTGATTAGTTTATGTTTCTGCACTTTACTTTCATTCTTATGCACATTTGATGGTTTAAGAATCAGTTTAATAAGTTTGTAAATTGTAGAACACTAATTCACCCCCTCTTAGTGTTCATTGATTTCAACAATTGGTATCAGAGACAAGTTCCTTAGAAGGAGCCTAATAGCTTGAGGAAGATTTGGAAGATTGAATCAATGGACTCTGGTTTGTAGAAGCAACTTATTGTGGCACTTGAAGATCTTGATGTAGCTATGAAAGAGAAGAGTAGTCTAAGGAGAAGTCTTGAAGCGGCTGAAAATTTCATTGAATCTCTAAAGGAACAAGTGAACACATCCAAAGAGAAGAGAAAGGAATTGATGGATAAACTCAAGGAAAAAGAAGAACATATAATTGACAATCAAGTCCTACAAGACAAGACATATGAATGTGAGAAGATTGCTAGAGAAAATCCAGTCCTGAAGAATGAGATGCAATCCATTATGATGAAGCTGACAAAGGAGATTGAAGATAGGAAGAAGAATAAGGAAAATATGACTCAGTCATTGAAGGATAGATCTAATGAATGTTGCAGGTTGAACTATGAAAATGATAAGTTAAAAATTGAATTGATGAAATCCAAGAATGATGGACAAGAACTTGAAAGGAAGATCATAATTTTGAGAGATGAACTTTCCACTACTAATGAGTATAGAGAAAAATTCAAACCTAGCTTAGCCAGGTTAGATGAGATTCTAGAAAGTCAGAGAAGTGGAAAAGACATGCAAGGACTTGGATATGAGAAAGGAGTTCATTCTCTAGTTCTAGACAAAGCAATCATCAGAAGAACAAGAGACCTCCTATAAGATAGTAAACTTCTTATAAATTCAATGGTAACTAATTTGTTTGCAATAATTTTGGTCATATGGTAAAACAATGCAGAAATAGGGTGATGAATAATCGTCCTACCTTTACCAGTCAATGTTTCAAATGCAACAACTTTGGTCATAAGTCAAACATGTGTAGATCAGTGATGAATAATTTCCAAAATAAGAGATGCTATGCTTGTGGAATATTTGGACACATTTCTAACCAATGTAGGATGAGACTAAATTAGATGAAATTTAGTCCTATGCAAGTAAATGTTGTTTTCTATGAATGCAACAAATCCGATCATGTTGCAAAATATTGTAGAAGCAAGAATGTGAGAAAGATTGCTTCGGTAGACAAGAACAAATTAGATGAAAAGGGTAAAGAAAATGTTGAAGAATTAATAGAGAAGCATAAGAAGGTGTGGGTTAAGAAGGAAGATTCAAATGTTCACAATGGCTCCACACCTAATTCTGGTGTTGGAACCTCTTCCGATAACTAAGGCATTTTGGTCTTAGGGGGAAGCTTCTCATGCAGATCCTTAAAACCCCTTTCAGAGATCTGTAACCAACAAAGGAAGGTTGAAGATGATTGAGATTAGTTGTGAAATTGATATCCAAAAGATTTCATGCCTATCTGAGAGTCTGGTGATGAATTATTGAAGAAGCAGGGCATCTAGAGAGTCTTTAGGGTTGTGCATTTATTACAACTTAAAGTTAGGTTTTTGGAGGATAAAAAGACATTTCTATCATTCATTCTTCACATTACAAATGAAGAGAAAGAGAAGGAGAGTGAGGTGATAGAGAAGGAGAAAGGAGAAGAGAAGGATGTTCAGGCTCCGGTGACAGTGGCAAGAGATACTGTAGCTGACAAGGGTAAACAGGTTGTCATCGATTCAGATGATTTTTCTCAAGGACCCATTGACCTTAGTTCTCTATCTCCTATCAAAGAATTGAAGCTAGCAACTCTTGCACAAGCTAAAGCCAGTGAGGACCTACTCAAGTCCCACACTGCAGACAAAGAGTTGATAACATTGGTGACAGATGTATTGGAGAAAATTTTGCCATCCTTTAAACTGGATAAATCTGATACCTGCTTCGGTAAGCTTAGAAGTATGTTGAATGTTGTAGAATCTCATTTTGTGTCTTTGGAGAAGGTAGAAAATGCTAGAGTTTTAAATCAGTTTAACGCTATGAGACTGAAAACATTTTTGAAGATGATTGAGGGAGATAGGGTAAGCTTGATAACTACTATCAATAGTATACAAGATGCATTAGATGAAGGTGACTAAATATACAAGTCATGTCTAATTTTTCCAAAGTTTACTAGAAACATTGCCAAGAAAATAAGAGAATATGAAGGCCAGTTAGCTAGTGTAGAGGAGGGGATTTGCCACCTCCAAGATGATGAATCTTAGAGGACAAATCGATCTACCACTACCTCACTTAAACTAGCACTAAGGTGAGCGAGGGGATAAAAAATGATAGATTTAAGAAGTTAACCACAATCTGAGGCTCTTGGACGACTTTGTCAAGCCTTTGTCCAAAGGATGAGCGCATGGGTCTGGGACATTAGTGCGGCACACTGTCATCCTATATGGATGAGGTACAAAGTTCGTACAGGGGGTTCTAGGTGCGATTATAATGCAATAAAACATGGAAAGTAATGAAGCTAAACTAGTAAATTCTATATATGAAATAACCAAGATAAAATAGAAGGAGAAAAAGGGAATAAAGAAAGAAAAGAATAGGTCCACGCTATGAAGCCTATAGCTAGATGAATCTACTCTAATGCAACTTGCACACAAGCTAGAAAAGAAAATCTTGGGGGTTGTGTTTTGGAGTTTGCCTCAGTCAGACCCCCATTTTGTTGTTTCCACCTCCATGGACAACCTAGATAGATTGATATAATAAAAGATAAATGTAAGATAAAATAAATGATAGAAAAGGGATGTGATAAATCTCAAGATGCTCAAAGATAGGATAAATAGATAGATATTACTAAATAGGCTTAACAAAAGCCAAGAGAGTTGCAAGAGATATCGTGAGAGCTTGAGAGTGCTGTAGCAAACTAGAGACTATTGTAGAAAGTGAGTGAGAGAGCAAGAGAAAGATGTGAGAGCCTAGAGAGAGAGTGTAAAAGAGGTTGAATAACCAAGAGGAAGATTGAATAAAGTGAAAGATGGATTTAAAATAAGAGAGAAGGAGGGAAAGAGAGGGTCGCGATCCATCTAGAATATTCTAAGTCGTTTCCACTGACATACACAGATGACAAGTTGAAAGGCATGCTCAGAACCGACATTTGAACATTCGCAGGACTAATGCATGGCGCGTGGACGTTAGCGGTTGGCTAGTGTCTAAATGAATCACGCTAAAAAACAACAGGAGACAAGGGAGACACATGGCTAACAAGACTGACACCATGAGGGAGCTGCTGAAAAGGGGGCTTGAGCATCCTAAGAGGGAAAAGGCTGATGCAAGGGTTGAAGTGAGCCTACTTGGGTGCTAGGAGAATGAACACCAAACTGGTTACAAAAGATGTAGGTCTAATTACAAAGGGGTATGCAATTTGCAACACTACAACTAGCATATCTCAATCTTATGCACCCCAATTAGTTTTGGCTAGAAATTTTGAAGGATAGGTTATGAGAATATTGGATAAGATTAAGAGTTTAAACTAGGAAAAGGACAAAATTTTGGGTAGAGTGGGAGTAGTAAGAAGTCTTATCACTCCCTGGATAGATTCACTTATGAGCAGTATGCAGGATGCAAAGGATGATTTGAGCAAGAGTGTTCTGATAGATAGAAGAGGATCAAAGATGCATGCCTATCTTTTTAGTGGTATGATTAGTATTTTGGAGAGTTTGAAGAAGGCTTGGGATAATCACTTGCTGTCCGTAAGGAAAATTTTTGCAGTTATTTTCAAGTTTTTGTAAGAAACTACATATATTCAAGTATATAGATTCCGACGGATTCCTATCTTTGGTATTGCTATCAAAGGGGGAGAGAGTGAAGTGAAAAATGGTGCAAATCGTTAGGGGGATCTTGTTGAGTTTGTAGAGTTTTGGATATTTTTGAAGTCTTAATGTTTTTGCAGTCTTGAGTGTACAGTTCATTTTTGACAGTGTTGCCATCAATGCCAAAGGGGGAGATTATTGGCAAGAGACACTATTCTAGTAAAGATTGATTCTTAGGAGTTGTCATTGATGGCAACTTAGTTCAAAAATAATATCTAGTGTACATAGATTTGATTTACCGAAAGTTGCATTGTTCATGAGGCATAAGTTTGGAAGGTGGAATACAGTAATTGGTAGAATATGAGTGCATTGTACATATCTTGATTTTGGTTGCATAAATTTGGTTGTGGTGATAGAGGGAGGTTCAAGGCAACTTATTCTGCGATCCCGATATCTGATGTTGATTCATGAGCGATATTGAAGGTTCGGTATCCGGTAATTCAGGTAGAGAAAAGCTATTTTGGTGTAACGTGTGATGTGGAATCCTTGGGATGATTTTGGTGATTGGTTTCAAGTTTGAGGAGATTGGGACAACTTGTGTGAAGCTTGTTATCACTTTGGTTAGGTCCGCATATACATTTGTGGATGGATTGAGCCGACTCATTTGTTACATGTTTCATGTTGCATGTTATGCATTTTTTGGAAGCCGACATAAGAATTGATTTGTTTTATTGATGCAGATATATAAGATCGATTTGTTTGATAATTTTGGCATATGTCATGAGTGTGAGAATTTTGTATGAGCCAATGTGTGAAGTTTGGTGAATGTGATTGAAGGTTTTAGTGCTTCGATATATGATAGAGCAGCAAAGAAGAGCAGAGAGAAAAATAGTTGCAGAAGTCAATTTGAGCCTAACCGGAACTTCTTTTTGGCATACATAGATTCTATACTTCAGTTAATTCATTATTTTAATCATTTCTAATCACTTGTAAGGTAGTGAGCATTCCTCTAGGTTGTAGCCCTCTTTTGTATTTGAGTAGTGAGCTCTAGGCAGTGTGCCTAAATGCAAGTGCATTCCCCTTATGTAATATTATCATACTCCTAGCCATAGTATAATAATATTGTTGTTTCAAATCCCACCATGGTTTTTCCCTTTCTGGGTTTCCAAGTAAAAATTCTGGTGTTATGGTGTTGTGGCTAATTAGTTTATGTTCCTGCACTTTACTTTCATTCTTATGCATCGAGTGGTTTAAGAATCAATTTAATAAGTTTTTAAATTGTAGAACACTAACTCACCCCCCTCTCAGTGTTCATTGATTCCAACATAGTTGTCACTACAATATTTCCAAATCTAAACTTTAAAAAATCTATGTATATAAAAAATATTAATATAATGTCGATGATGGACAAAATCATTCATATTATTATTTGACAACCTTGTTTCATAACCCTAAATTTATTTTAATGTGAATGACTACTATTAAATTAACAAATTGAAGGAATCATGTATACAAATAAATCACAATGGATCATACTTAGAGTGATGTTGATCCCTTTAAGGAGATGAGAAATTTTAATTATTATGTATACCATTAATGGATAAAAACTATTATGCCAATGAAAAGTAACCAAAATGACAAAAGGTAGCTAAAGTTCTAAAATGTGGAACACATATTCCTTAATGTGATTGTAAATATCTATTTAGGGTTTGATTTGAATATTATACTAGTTATATCTAGGCAATATTTTTTGTGTGACAACTAATGATTTGTGCAATGACACTCAAAATCATCAAATAGATCCACAAGAAGTGAAATATTTTTTTTTAAAATTTAATATTTTCTATGTTTGTGAAAATAAATAGTTTCCATTAAGAGCCCATGGTTAGATGTGTTGGCATTTTTGATGTTTATGTTGTGATTGTCATTGATGGACACACACTTGTATTGAGATCCCCTTTATATGTATGAGCTCATGCTCAACCGGTATTTGTTCCAACCGTTATGTTGTACTCTAGTCTTTTGACTAGTGGTGATTTTGCAGAATGTGTTTTCTGGTCTGAAGCGGCATGTTGACCCCAAGCAGTTCGTAGATCACAAGCGGTACAAGGAAGCAAAGTAGCACAACACATTCTTACCAGTCTTCATTTTTTTCAAACCGGCAACCGACATTTTGTATGAACCGGCAACACTCTGTGATGAGTTACCAATCGACATTTTGTGATGAGTTACCAATCCACCGATTGTTTGATGGTGCCGACACATTGACAATGATTCTTGTGTCGTGTTACTAAGTATGTCTAGATTCACTGAACCTAGGAAATTGTAATGTAATCCTATTGGACCGACATGAAATCAGATTCCTTTAAAAGGACATCATGTCTAGGGTTTTAAGTTGGTTGAAGAAGTTGCGAATAGGGTTTATGTTGAGCTAGGGTTTAAGGTGGAAGAGCAGAGCGATCTTATTAGAGAAGATCGAGTTGTAACTAAGAGTGAGAGAGAGAAGACTGAAGTAATGTTGGAATGCATTAGCTGTGAGCAATACTAGATCTAACCAAGCAGTTTGTGCTAGTAGATAGATAAAACACTTGTTGATTACTCACATCTTTGACAAGTTTGTAGCCCTTAATAGGGTAGGCCTCAAAGCCTTTGTAAAATCCTCTAACAAGGTGGTTCACACATATGAATCTAAAATCCTCTAACAAGGTAGTCTTTAATCGGACTTATCTCCTAATAGAGATTGAGATTCCTAACAGGATCTGTTCTGGTGAAGAACATTGTAAGACCTCAACCGGTCTGACCTTAACCGGTCTAGTTTCTATTCTGCAGATAGTGACTTGTGAGTTCCATCTCATCGTGGTTTTTCCCAGTTGGGTTTCCATGTCAAATATCTTGTGTTATGGTTGTATTGCTTTTGTGGGTGAATGGTTTATTTGCATTTTGGTTTGTATGTGTGATAACCGGTTTGATTGTCAGACTGCGTTACCGGTTTATCTCTAGACTATGTAAGTGTTTTAGTGCAAGGTGTTTTGGCATACTAATTCACCCCCCCCTCTTAGTATTCATCAATTGGTATCAGAGCCAACCTTTCTATAAGTTTAACCACTTGGAAAGAGATATGGGAGAATACACATTGAGGGAACTTACTCAACAGCTCACTAAGTCTGAGCAAGCCTATGATGATCTTATGGTCAAATACAAGGCATCTCAAGCAAAAAGAAGAGAACATGCAGAGAGGCTGATGGAAGTATCTGAAAGTAGTTCTGAAGATGAAGCTAACATGGAAGCTATGATTGCTGAAGTGAATAAGCTGAATGATTCAAACTCCAATCAAAGAAAGGAGTTGGAAGGACTGACTATTCGGTTTAGCCAAGAGCTTGAGAACCGAAGAAAGGCTGAAGATCTGGTAAAAGATAGAGATCATGAGATCTCCAAGTTGAAACAAGAGATTAGTGCACTAACTGCTCGCCTTCATGAGAGCAGAATGGAGAAAGAAGACATGCAAGGAGAACTGAACATTGCCATCTCAAAAAATGCAAGTCTTATGGAGACAAACACTGCTATTTCCAAAGAACTCTTTGAATCAAAGGAAATACTAGCTAAGTTTGGCAAAAGTACAGTCAGGCTAGAGCAAAATCTTGAGTCATCTAGACCGGCAAAGAATACCAATGGTCTTGGTTTTTCTGGACGTGAGGAAGGAGAATCCTCAAGGACAAATGTTGAAGCATCAAAGAAGTAACCGACACTCAAAGAAAAAGGTAAGCAGAAATTCAAACCTGTTTGCTTTAACTGTCTTAAAGAAGGACACACTGCCAATGTGTGTAAGAGAAAAGCCTACAATAATTTTCCTTATTTTATCAACAATATACCTAGATCCAATAAGTTCAATGGTCATTGTTATGCATGCAACAAGTTTGGGCATAGAGCATTTGAATGCAGGTCTGTAATGGATAACACCAGAAGATATCCTCAGAGGACCAAAGGAACTAGTCCTGAATCTTTTATGAACCGGAACCACAACCGGTTTAATGTCTTCAATCATCAGTCAAGAAGCAGTGGTCATCAAGTAGCAACCGAATGGAGAGAAAGTTGTATGATCTATCATGGTCATGGTCACACTGTTGCAACATGCAGAAGGAAGAATGGAAACATGTACAATGGACCTTGGAGAGCACCTGGACTTGTTTGCTATTGTAACATCCTAAAATTGCGACACTTGCAATTTCGACTGCATTTGGGTCTTCACGATGGCGATGCAACACTGAACCTGAATGGAGACCCCGAAACTTGCTCATGACACCAAAAAATGCATTTTTCCAGCACCCTGGCCTGATCCTCCTTGCACCCTGCTGTCCCTGGAGGTCGGACCAGAGCGCCCAGTGCCCTGGTCCTTCAGGACTAGGGTGCCCAGTGCCCTGGTCCCCCAGGACCATGGCGCCCAGCGCCCTGGTCCCTGGCCCTATTTTTGGGCCCGGTCTCCTATGGGACTTCGGGTCTTTTTGTTTGTAATTTGGAAAATAACATTTCCTGGTTGGCCTAAGGTCGGGAAAATCAGTCTTTTAACCCTAATTGGCAAGTATATAAACTACTTTTCCTCTCCCATTTTGGTAGATGGGAAAGAGGAAGGACATATGCGTACAAGACGTGAAAACGATATTCAAACATTCAAGCATTCAAGAATTCAAGCATTCCTTCAAGCAATTGATCATTCTAAGTCTCCATTCAAGGCTAAGTGTTGCATTCAAGACAAGGATTCAACCATTGAAGAGGAGATCACATATTACAACATACAACATACAACATACAACAACATCTATACCTTCGCATATAAGGATACAAACATCCTTACAACAAGGTATTAGTACTTGTTTTACATTACATTTACAGCATTTCTCATTTCTTGGTTAATTCCAAAACCGGGGTTTGACCTAAGGGCAAACCCCTAATCTCTAACCCCCTAATTGTCTTCGCTTTTCTGTGTGTAGGTTGCAGGTACGCGGCTGTAATTGAAGATCTGGAATCCTGGTGCAGAGACGAACAGATCCCCTTTCATTTCGCGGATTTTTCGGAGGACCGTGTGCACGCCGGGCGCCATCGTCTCGTCAACTTTCACTCAAATTTGCATAACAACACCGTCTCGACATTTTACTGCTAATTCCAGGTCTACAGCTTCATATCATATTCCTATCTCTGTTTATAAGCGAATCTTTCCTACTTTACATGCATTCCTAGTTCAATCATCCTATCTACATATTCTTTACAAAAGAGGGTATCCTTGATGTCTTAACCCTTGAAACTCATTTAGAATCCAATCTTGCATTACGTGGGATTGGATCTTGTGGGTTTCAACCCCTCTTTTGAATGTAAAGTCTCTCCCAAGTGAAAACCATCAACCCTAGTGACTCTCCCTTCTCTCTCCTCGGAGTTGGGGAGGGGAGAACGACTAGGGTTCGATTTTTCCACTTTACATTTTGGTGAACTCGACATGAACATCCTTTCTGATTATTCATAGTTAGATCTAAAAATTTGCTTCCTTAATTGCATTTCCATGTTGGATCTTTTGCAAATTTTAGAGGTTGATTGCATAAAAAAACCCTAAAATTTTCTTTTTAAGTAATTAAACTTGTGAAATGTTTAATTGTTAATGCTTGTTTCAAATCTGCCCTTCTATTACAAATTATCAATTCATATTTGTGCTTTAATTCTGGAAATTAAGTGGTTAAGTGTCAAAACCCTAATTTTTGAAACCTTCTTGATTCAACCTTTGACTGATAATTTCATTGATCAAAACATTTCCAAATCGGCTGTAACTTTGGATTCCACAATAAAATCATAATATCTTTCATCCCTGAAAATTTGGAAAAAAGTTGTGAGGACCCTGTGCACCCCGAGCGCCATCGTCCCCGACATTTTCTCCGAAATTTCGGGAGCTAGATCTTACTGTATTTTTCTACTAAAATCCAGAATTTTGGCTAATTTTATCAATTTTAACACCTTCAAAATTACAGTCAAAGTTGGTCTAGCGATTGCTTGGATTGAGGCTTCTAATCATTCAAAAATTGTTGAAATTGAAATTTGTGTCAAAATTGTGTTTCTTACAGTCCTAAATCTAAAAAGTGTGTTATCATTCATTCGAAATTTCAGTGATTTATTCAAATTTTTGCAATTTGTGACTTTTGAAATTAAGTGCTTAATTACAACAACTTTGATTTTCGCTTTCAAAATTGAATTTTGCGTGAAATTGAGTCAACTTTCAAATTTCAAAACTTGCATTGCTTTTGGTATTCCCTCTCAAATCATAAAATTCAAAATTTCAGTTTCCCTCTCTTTTTCAAAATTCAAATTTTGGCATTTTTCGACAATCTTGGTAGGGTTCAATTTTGAGATTGCAACTTTAATTTGGCCTATCTACAGATCGTAAAATCACTCAATTTTTTCAGGTTAGCTGTAAAATCATCATAACTTTCATCCCTGCAAATTTCGAAAAAAGTTGCGAGGACCGTGTGCACCCCGAGCGCCACGGTCCCGGACATTTTTTTCAAAATTTCGGGAGTTTGTCCTGATTGTATTTAACAGCTTAAATCTAGAAGATTGGCTGGTTTTACTGAAATTTGCTACCTCTAAAATTCAAAATCTTCTCTCTTTCTTTAGTGCATGAGTTTTACAACAATAAGCCCTACTTACACTATTCCCGTTAGACGAAGCCTTAGAATTAAGTCTTTCCAAGGTGTAATTACCGAGGAGATGGAACCTAATTTGAATGGCCTTTTTAACGAGGACATGGGTAATTCCTCTAATCCTCTTAATAGTGAAGAAGCTCTCCATGAGGTTTCTATAGAACAACTTTCAAAATTGGATAACCAATTTGATGATTTTTGATAGTGGATGTCTCGAGAATACCCTGATAGTCAAGCTCTTCCTTTAATTGAGGGTCTAAAACGTATGCTTCAAAGTGATAAGAATGGAATTGATATTTTGCGTGGTATTGCACACATTGTGGATTCAAATGTGATGCCTATGAAAAGTTGTGCCGAAACCTTAGGTTATACACAACCTCCTACTCAAGACAATCATTCTATTCCTTTGACGACTCCTATTGCTAATATACCTACTTTTACATCAAACATAATGACTACTTCAACACAAGACATTCCTCCTATGATCACTAGTCATGGGGGCAATCCTTCTTCTTCAATCAACCCTCTTCCTTCATTCAATCCAACTTCTTCATTCATTCCTTCAGTGAGTGTTCCTCTTATATCTCCACAAATGAACATGACGCAAGGGGGCAATTCATTTAACCATTTCATTCCTCCTTGTAGTGTTCCTCTTGTCCAATCATCTCCTATGACTAACTATCATAGTGTCCCACCACCTTACTCTCTACCTTCTTTCAATAACATAACACCTCCATCACAATCTAACACGTCTAATATGAATTCTTCGACTGAAGCGACCATTAACAATCTTGCACAAACTGTCTCTTCTTTACAGCAACAAATTGCCTCTATGAATCAATCTAAGTTTAGTGTGCCCACATTTGATGTTGCGAGCCCACTTTCTCTTGACATTGTTCGAGCTATCCCCCCTAAACATGTTGAAATTCCGCATTTGGAGCTTTATAATGGTAAGGGTGATCCTTTAACACATGTTAAGACCTTTCAAACAATATGTACTGATTTTGCTTATGACCAAAGGTTGCTTGCAAAACTGTTTACTAGAACATTAAGAGACAAAGCCCTACAATGGTATTGCTCATTGCCTTCCTACTCTATTACTTCTTTCGAACAACTTGCAAATGCTTTCATTCAACAATTTCAAAACAATATAAGTCCTAAAGTTACTTTGATTGATTTAATGCATTGTAAACAAGGTGTTAAAGAAAAAGTGACTGATTTCATTGGTAGATATAAGCATTTGTATGCTCAAATTTCTTTTCCAGTGCCTAACAATGATATTCAGAGAATCTTTATTTCTAATTTACAAAAAGACATTAGAGAAAAACTCCTATTTTCTGAGTTTACTTCTTTCCAACAGTTGTGCACAACTCTTCACAATTATCAACTGACTGTGAGTCAAATGGAACAATCACATCCTATGGCTCCGAGTGATAAGGGTGATAGTAGTCAACAACCATTTGGAAAGTTTAAACCGAACAGGGAGTCCATTAAATTCAATGAACACATCATCAACAACAATGTGAATGCAGCATCAGGTGTGTCTCCTATTTCTAAGTTTTTCAAGAAAGAAAGAAAGTTTACTCCTTTGAATGAATCATTGCATAGTATTATGAATAAGTTATTGGAACAAAATGTGCTTACTCTTCCTCCTATAAGGTAAATTGATCCTGCAAAGATTAATTCACCTTATTTTGATAACAAATCTTTTTGTCAATTTCATCGTCAATCTGGGCATGATACTGAAAAATGTTTTGCTTTAAAGGGTAGAATTCAAGATTTGATTGATAATAATACTATCTATGTTTCTGGTGTGAATGATAAAGGCAACACATCTGTAGCTCCTCCTAACCAAAATCTTCAGATTTTTACTGATCCATTGCCTTCTCATACCTCTAATGCGATTGATACTACTGATTCCTCTGTCTCACTTGATGATCTTGTGTCTATGACTCCGAATGTGATTAACTTTGTGGAGCAGTAGAAAATCCCTAGAGAACCTTCCATCACCTTTGATTCTAGTGAAACTATCAGGGCACCTGATGGTCCTTTATATATAGTTGCAAAAGTCAAGAACACACCTTGCTGTGGAGTGCTTGTTGATCCTTCTTGTATGGTTAATGTCATTACTGAAGAATTTCTTTTTACTTTGCAATTGAATCAAGTGATCTATGATGAAACAAGTGTGATTGTGAAACTATTTGATGCATTTTCTTCTCCTGCAATTGGTTCTATTACATTACCTATTGAGGTCCGTAACAAATCCCTTGATGTGAACTTTGCTATTATTCCATCTTCCGAACAATTTCGTGTGAAGCTTGGATATCCTTGGTTATCTTCCATGAAAGCTATTGCTTCTCCTATTCACAAGTGTTTGAAATTTCCCCATAATGGTGAAGTTGTTACTGTCAATCATAGTCTCTTTAAACCAGCTGAAAGAACTTCTAGTGTTCCTATAGATTACTTTTGGCCTAAACAATTCCAATCTCTTCCTCCGTGAAGTGATCATCTTTTCAAATCTTATCAAAAGTGGAAAAAAGATATGATCCTATCTCTAAGTAAACCTAGAACACCCAAACTTGACATTCCTATCATTCTTGAGAAGGAAGTTCTTCCTTTGAAAGATAAAACCAATGTCTTTCCTCAAGAAGATTCCCAACCCATCCCTATGGATGTGACTATGTCTATGTCTGATAAACTTCCTAAAAGTAGACCTATCCCTCCTCGTCATGATGGACTTGGTCTCCTTCCTAAACCAAATATTCCTCCCTTATATGGAGCAGTTCCTCCTCCTTCCTCTTATGGAGAGAAGAGACCTTCCTCTTCTCCTATTGTGCAACCTAAGAGACCACAACCTAAACACCCAAGCGATAAGGATGAGAACATTCCTCCTCCTCAATCTCCTAATCTTCCTACTAAGACTAGATGAAATCATTCTGCACGTGAACGCCGACGAAAGCGTCGTCTTAGAGCTTAGGCAGCTGCTTCTCAAACTTTGCAATCCCCAAAAACACCTTCAACAAGCATTATTCCATTTTCTCCTCAGCCGACAATTGAGCCGAAATCTCCTAAACATAAGATGCATGATGGTCTTGATCCTATGCGAGTTAAAGATCCTATTTTTATAAATCTTGATGATGATATAGATGAAAATGTTATTCATGATGAAAATGTTATTCCTGTTCATTCTGATAGTGAATATGAATATGTTGATGTTGATGACCATTTATCTAATGCATTTTCTAAAGCACTTATCCTAGCTCCTAGACAAGAACACCGCGGCTTGGGATATGAACATAGCCCTTGTTTGGATCTTGTGATAGCTCCATCTGCTGTGTTGGATGTTCCTCCTCTAGCGTGTTTCCTACCTTCTCGAAATACTGATCAGCAAGATCGGGGGGTAGATGACGTGCTAGACTAGTTTCATTAGCATAGTAGATTCTCTCCTCCTCTCTTTTGTTACTTCTTCTATGTGTTATCCTCATTCTTCTATTTGTTGTCCTTAGTGTTGTCTACTTGAGGACGATGCAAAAAATTGAGATCTCTTTTGGTCTCTCTCATGTTGACTCAAAAGACACATGTGTTCCCTTCTTCTAGGTGACCTTCCTTGATTGGGGAATGAAGAACAATTATGCATACATACATATGATATACATGAATTATCATACAGCATACTGACCCCGAGGAAAGCGAAGTCACCTTGTGCTTTGTGTTTTGTGTCTATTATCCTTGGGCTTATCTCACACTTAAGGGCTAAATCCTTGTGATAACGTGCTCCTTTCCCTTCTCATTCTTATATGTATCACTACCTTAAAGCAATCACCCCCGGTGAGGCATGTACAATCGCTTTAACGTAGGGGGGCATACATCCCGTTCATATCTTTTCAAGATACTTGAAAATTTCTTGACAAATTTAGCTTTGCCTTGAAGATTTTTGATATCTTTCTTGCATGACTCATAGTGAGGGAACCTTACTACTGACAGTCATGGTTCTCCCTCGTGATCTTCCCTTTTACTTTGTCAATTGAAGTCGTAAGATCCTTAGTCCACTGGGGGCTTGGTGTATCTTGCCTCCTTGACGTGGTGAAAGTTTTTCAATGTTGTTTCCTTGTACTTTACCGGAAGTATGAGCATACGCTTATACTCCCGCTAAAGTGGGGGCTAAATGTAGCATCCTAAAATTGCGACACTTGCAATTTTGACTGCATTTGGGTCTTCACGATGGTGACGCAACACTGAACCTGAATGGAGACCTCGAAACTTGCTCATGACACCAAAAACTGCATTTTTCCAGCACCCTGGCCTGATCCTCCTTGCACCCTGCTGTCCCGGGAGGTGGGACCAGAGCGCCCAGTGCCCTGGTCCTTCAGGACGAGGGCGCCCAGTGCCCTGGTCCCCCAGGACCATGGCGCCCAGCGCCCTGGTCCCTGGCCCTATTTTTGGGCCCGGTCTCCTATGGGACTTCGGGTCTTTTTGTTTGCAATCTGGAAAATAACATTTCCTGGTCGGCCTAAGGTCGGGAAAATCAGTCTTTTAACCCTAATTGGCAAGTATATAAACTACTTTTCCTCTCCCATTTCGGTAGATGGGAAAGAGGAAGGACATATGTGTACAAGACGCGAAAACGATATTCAAACATTCAAGCATTCAAGCATTCAAGCATTCCTTCAAGCAATTGATCATTCTAAGTCTCCATTCAAGGCTAAGTGTTGCATTCAAGACAAGGATTCAACCATTGAAGAGGAGATCACATATTACAACATACAACATACAACATACAACAACATCTATACCTTCGCATATAAGGATACAAACATCCTTACAACAAGGTATTAGTACTTGTTTTACATTACATTTACAGCATTTCTCATTTCTTGGTTAATTCCAAAACCGGGGTTTGACCTAAGGGCAAACCCCTAATCCCTAACCCCCCAATCGTCTTCGCTTTTCTGTGTGTAGGTTGCAGGTACGCGGTTGTAATTGAAGATCTGGAATCCTAGTGCAGAGACGAACAGATCCCCCTTCGTTTCGCGGATTTTTCAGAGGACTGTGTGCACGCTGGGCGCCATCGTTCCGTCAAC
The DNA here is from genome assembly GCF_030272615.1 of Cryptomeria japonica. NCBI lineage: Eukaryota > Viridiplantae > Streptophyta > Pinopsida > Cupressales > Cupressaceae > Cryptomeria > Cryptomeria japonica. The sequence goes on along the minus strand of NC_081405.1, from coordinate 156,835,436 downwards.
TTTCGCTCAAATTTGCAGAACAGCACCGTCTCGACATTTTACTGCTAATTCCAGGTCTGCAGCTTCATATCATATTCCTATCTCTGTTTATAAGCGAATCTTTCCTACTTTACATGCATTCCTAGTTCAATCATCCTATCTACATATTCTTTACAAAAGAGGGTATCCTTGATGTCTTAACCCTTGAAACTCATTTAGAATCCAATCTTGCATTACGTGGGATTGGATCTTGTGGGTTTCAACCCCTCTTTTGAATGTAAAGTCTCTCCCAAGTGAAAACCATCAACCCTAGTGACTCTCCCTTCTCTCTCCTCGGAGTTGGGGAGGGGAGAACGACTAGGGTTCAATTTTTCCGCTTTACAGCTATCACTGCAACAAACAGGGTCACATTGCAAGATTTTGCAGAAGCAGAAAAAGTATATTTGATGATATACTGGTCACTCAGGAAAGAGAAATAGATGTTGAAAATGTTCAAGAAGACATGAAGAAAGTATGGAAGAAGAAACCAGTATTATTGGAGGAGGAACCAGTTTCTGCACCCAGTGTGGAAATATTTGAACTGGCAAACTAAGCCTCAGAGGCTTAGGGGGAGCAAACGACAAAATGCTTTCGAACCCCCAGTTAACACTGGTAAAAGACCTTAACCGGTATGCTACACCTGTCGCTTGGTAGAAGACCAAAAATGGTAAAGAGGAAAATTAGGGTTTACGCCCTAATATAGGAGCATTAATGATGGTAGGTGAGAGACATGTATAAATGCAATTTTCAAATCATTTCTCACTCTTTGTTTTTCAAGCGAAGAAAAGTTTTCAAGTGCAGAGCAAAGAGAAGGCAATTTGAGCTTAGATTTCGAGGAATTGGAGAGATTTGAAGGAGATTCAAATATAGTTTGCAATCGGTAGTGGAGAACTCAAAGCGGTGATTTGGCATCCAATGAAGAGCGAAGCAAAGTAGAATCAGGAAGCCCTAAATTCGCGTTTGAAAGGTATTTTTCGTATTCTTGAAATACTCTTCAATGGCTTCTGCATCTCATACCAGTTCAAGCACATCCATTGAGTCAGAAAATTTCACTCAGAGGAAGTCCAAGTATAATGCTTTGTCACAAGTCCCAGCTGGAGTCATAGTCGAAGAAGGAATTTTAGACTATATTGATTGCAAGATAGAAGACCTAGGGTCCTTATCCATTCATACTCAATTAGGTATATTTTGCGGTAAGGACAAAAGGATCAAACTGGAGTTCAGTATCTTAGAGAAGAAGAAACTCCATAATGCAGTATATTTTCTGGAAGATTTCACAGAGGATCACATCAGAATCATCTTGAGCAGAGTCCATGGTGACAAGATGTACCTGGAGAGAACGCATGATATCATGCCTGAGACAATTCATGTAGTCACTGGTTTCTGCAACACAGGGGAAGTACCAGCCCTGAGAACGGTAAGCAAAACGGAAATGACCAAGCTCACTGGTTCGACAAGTGATTCACGAGGTATGACAGTTAATTCTATCAAGGATGAACTGGTAAAATATGCCTGCATGGTGGTAGGCTACAGGACATTCTCAGCCAGCAGGATTAATTCTGTATCAGCTGCAGTGGTAAATGCCGCTTACCGGATGATTATAGAGGATAAATCATTTGACTTATGCACCAGTATGCAAAGGCAACTGCTGTCAAATCTCAAGGCAATCAAAAAGGACAATTCACTGAGATTTAAATTTGGTCAGCTACTGGTAGGATTGTTTTTCTATTTCCAAGGCTACTTTCCAGGTTTAGGAGATGTCCAGTGGTCCCCTGACCAACCGGTAACCAAGCAGATAAAGGAAAGTGTGCAAGCCATTGGAACCGGCTACCCTGAGATCCTGAACAAATACTTTGATGAGTTTAGAAGAAAAATGAGTCAGAGGATGCGAATCTTAGGTGACATAGTGAAGAAGTATGAAGACGACATCTGTTTCACTATTCAGGTGGAGAAATGTCTAATGGAGGCTATTGAGCCTAGAATGGAGGAAGTGGAGCCTATGGGCTATGAAGTCATGTATGACATGCTGGAAGGGTATGCTTCAACCCTTATTGCCTTACCTCTTGATCCAAAGGTGAAGTGAACCGGAACCTACTTGGAGAGGATCGCACCAGTTGAAGAACCATTGGTGAAGAAGGGAAAAGAACCGGCAGCCAAGAAAGCTAAGGCAGTGCCTACGGCATCAGCACCAGCTACCACTAAGACTCCAAAAGTGACCAAGCGGTCACCGGCAAAGAAGAAATCGGAGGCAACACCGGCAAAATTCTTTGAAAGAAAGAGGAAGACTAAGGCAAATGAACCTAACTCCGAAGAAACTGAGTTTGATGAACAACCAAAGAAGGCTAGACAGACCAAGAAGGTGAAGAAGAATGAACCGGCAACATCCACACTGGTAAATATAGATATCTCCTCTTACAAACCTTTGACACATTGTCAAAGAACAGTAAAGAATATTAGGAGAAAGTTACTTCATGATTTAATTGATTATTATGATGATTTCAATAGTGAGGAAAAAGATGAAGTACTGCAGGAGATTATTCTTTATTTATGTAGAAATGACCGGTCACCATCAGAGATTAAATCTCAGACACCGAATTCATTGTATAAAGCATTGGATAACAAATGGTGCATTGCCATTGAAAAGGAACAAGAGATTAGGGAGAAAGTTTTTGCACATTACTTCCCCAAACTCTCAAACTCAGAATTATTTGATGTATTAGATCAAAATAAAGGTCTCTTCTTCACAAGGAGAAGAAGACTCTAGTTGTTGGAAGGGAGAGTTGATGATGTAGAAAAGGATACACATCAACACATGGCCCATGCTATCAGTTCACTCAAAGCTTGAATGGCCAACCTCCAAGTGGAAAGGAATCGGTTATTTCCAAACCGGATGAAGTTTTTGATGAAGAAGGAAACCTGGTGGAGGAACCAATCGACACCATAGATGTCAATGCCCTGGATACAGAAGATGTCACTCAGGATATACCATCTGAGGGAACTGAACAGGGGCAACAGGCCGATCAGGGTGGTGAACAAGCTGTGGACACACAACAAGTGACAAAAGACAAAGAAGAAGAGAAAAAGAAGAAGGATGAAGATGAGAAACAAAGAAAGGAGGAAGAGAAAAAGAAAGAGGAAGAGGAGAAAAGAAAAGATGAAGAGAAAAAGAAGCAAGAAGAAGAAAGGAAAAAGAAAGAAGAAGAGGACAAGGAAGAAAAGAGGAAAAAGGAACAAGACATCATTCGGGCAGCTGTAGACACGCTCACTGGTTTAATCCCTCGTACTAATCTTCCTGACACTGATTCATCACTAGCACAACTCCTCAAACTTCTGTGTACTGTAGTGGATGATTAGGTGCAGAGCCTAGAAGAAGCAGCTGAGGCCAATGTAAAGAAAGAGCACCAAAAGGCTCTTAATGTTGCTCTGGTGAAGAAACTGAATGAGCTTAGGACTGAACTGTCAAAAGATCAAAAGGACATAAGGAGTGCTTTGGATGAGGGAAACTTGCTACTCAGCAAAATCTGTCAACCTCATCTATTTTGTGATGATGTGCTAGCTAAGAAGCAACAACTTCAAACGGACTTACAGTCCTACTTAAGCACATTCAAGACTCCTTACGACTCCTTTGTGGCATATGGGCAAACCGTTCACCGGTTCCAGATCCAGTCAGCCAAGATAGAGCAAGAGATCAGCACAAGATCTAGGGATTTGCAGGAACTTCAACTGGTATTACTTCCACGACTGCAAATTCTTCAGAAGTGCTATCTGAACCTAGAAGCACTGACAGTTACCCAAGAACTGAGCATAATAGATGCCATGGAGGAACAGGTATCACAAATGTAGACAGAGAAGGAAGTGGCGACCTCCCTACTTGAGTCCTGGTCTCTCTCCATGAAACAATTTTTGTAGGACTACAAAGCGGTTTTTGACAAATATTATTCATTATTGTCATAAACTCTTTTATATATATATGGAAACAAGTTTTTGTAGCGGTACTTTGTCATTGCTGGCAAAGGGGGAGAAGTACATGGTTTTAAAATTTTGAGGGTCTTAAATTTTGAAATTTTGATATATCAGGGGGAGAAGTATATCAGAGGGAGAAGTATTTGTTTTTGAAATTTTGATATATGCTGTGATATATGCTATATGCTCTGATGATTATGCTCTGAATGCAAAATTGCTATACACTCTGTTGATTAAGGGATAGTGTATATGCTTAGGGGGAGCAATTTTGTTAATGGCAAGTTTTTGTTGTAAAACACTTAGATGTCAAAATTTTATTTTCCTAAGTGTTGCCATCAATGCCAAAGGGGGAGATTGTTGGCATTTTTGATGTTTATGTTGTGATTGTCATTCATGGACACACACTTGTATTGAGATCCCCTTTATATGTATGAGCTCATGTTCAACCGGTATTTGTTCCAATCGGTATGTTGTACTCTAGTCTTTTGACTAGTGGTGATTTTGCAGAATGTGTTTCCTGGTCTAAAGCGGCATGTTGACCCCAAGCGGTTCATAGATCACAAGCGGTATGAGGAAGCAAAGTGGCACAACACATTCTTACCAGTCTTCATTTTTGTCAAACCAACAACTGACATTTTTGTCAAACCAGCAACCGGCATTTTGTATGAACCAATAACACTCTGTGATGAGTTACCAACCAGCATTTTGTGATGAGTTACCAATCCACCGATTGTTTGACGGTACCGACAAATTGACGGTGATTCTTGTGTCATGTTACTGAGTATGTCTAGATTGATCCTATAGCTGATCCTAATGCTCAATTGGAATGGCTCACTAAAAATTCTATGGCCCTCTTGGAACTTTAAGAAAGTATGTATCAAATGACCTCATTTTTCACATTGAGAAATGTACTACAGTCAAAGATGCTTGGGATATTTATGAGAAATTATACGATCAAGTTGATGAGATTAGGGGCTACAAGATTGACAATGAACTCACATTGTTGGATCCCAAGGATTTTGATACAATCCAAGATTATGTCACGAAAGAAAATGAGCTAAGAGAAAAGCTTAAGGATTGTGGCATTGAAAAGAAAGATACTCAATTGGTTTACAATTTGTTGGACAAGCTTCCATCAAAATGTGCAACCTTGTTTCTAGCTTTCAAACCAATCGGTTGACTGAAGGTGCCTCATATGCTTCACCATCATTTGATGCACTCATGAAGATGTTGATCCATGAGAAATCAAAGTTGACCAAGATAGGGATTATCAAATATTTAAAGTCACAATAGATCACGAAGCTAAACCTCATCTCGTATACCCATTGTCCAAGAAAAAGAAGTGGTCTAAGCCATCTAACCTGTGCGAAGCTCTACCTCATGAAATTGTCTCATGCAAATTTGTATGTATTTGGTGCAATTTGGTGGCTAAAAAAGGGAATCAAAGCAATCAAGGAAAAGGCAAGAACCAAAACCAGTCTAAGCCAAAGCCACAACAAGATAGAGTATAATCATCCTTTCCACTACATGGTGATTCTATATCCTCACCTAAGGGGAAATCATATAAGGAGAAGCATTTTTGTGCATATTGCAAGAAGTTAGGACATTATGAATACTATTGTTACAAGAAGGATAGTCATGAATTGAAACATCTTGTTGAGAAGAAAAGAATCAATTTTCCTTCTAGAATGTCTACTTTGGCTTCTTCTTCTAAAGAAAAGGAATTTGATAAAGGAAAGGAACACACTTTTGGGACAAGTAAAGGACAATCTCTTTCTAATACTATAAGTCATGATTAAGGGAGATGACTTCTAGATTTAGGAGCTTCTCATTATATGGCATGTTCGCAATCTATGTTTTCTTCATTTGAGCCTTGCAACATGCCACTGATTTTGATGGACAATCATACATACATGAATGTTATTGGGAAAGGATCTATTGTGATTGGGAATAACTCCTTCAATGATGTGTTGTGTGTACCTCATTTGACAAACAATCTTTTTTCTATATAGATCAGATCACTCATGGGGCAGCAAGGAAGACCGTGGAGTTCACACCTGATTTAATTATCATTAGAGACTTGGAGAGTAGAGCTATCATTGCAATTGGGGTGGTGGATCATGCATCTCAGTTGTACTCCTTTTCACATTTTGATCCTATTGATGAGGTTGATTCTTCACATGATGATCACACTACTTTTGTGGATTCTGATATCGAGGAAAACTTTGTTTATTTAAGCTTGGGTGTTCTCACATGTGACCCAGTTCTTGAGACTAGCATTTCATCTCCTCCTATTGATATCACATCTATTATTGCACTCGATGATGTAGATGATGCTACAGTTTTGACTCCTTGTGATTTAGTGCAACAAGATATACCTTGTCTTCTAGATACAGTTTCTCGGGATGAACACTTGACAGACATTGTGGGTTTATTTGTGGAGTCCTAAATTGCTGATTTGGGAGACATTATTGATGCTATTCATCTTCTCTTTGATGGAGATGATCCTTCTTTAGTCTTTGTGAGGGAACACTTTGACCCTCTTGTTCATTGTGTACATGATCATTTTTTGGAGGTTGATATGATTGTAGATACTTATGTACAACATTTGGACTTGGAGGAGGTCTCTTTATCCTTAGAGGAGACATGTGAGTCTTTGGATCATGTTCTACATTCATCTCCACTAGATCCTGGATTTTGTTTTTCAACAGTGTGGCCTAGTATATCTGATTTGGAGGGGGAAACTTTCAGCATTGACATGGGGACACTTGAGAAGTTTTCAGATACTCCATTCATCTTGAGTTTTTTTCCTACATCTTCCTTTCATGATTGGGGAGACTTCATGGATAAAATTTTGGTTTTGTTTCTTCCTAAGGGGAGGAATGTTGTTCAATGATCATGGATCAATTTCTTCATTTAGTTTCAATCTTCAACCATTGGTTCACATTCTACATTGAGGGGGGGATACTTAGTCTCTCTTCTTCTCTCTTATGGGAGGGACCTTTTCCTCACATGGGGTTTTGTCCTTCTCTTTCTTCTTTGAGAGTTCTTTTTTTTTTTCATCTCTCTTTTGGTGGGGATTTTTATCCCACATGGTTTTCTCCCTTTCTCCATTTGTGATAGATTGCATTGCATTTCATTTGCATTTGTACATGGGTACCTAACATGGCCTAGTAGTTGAGACCCATCTTGCATTGTTAGCTTGAGTCTACATTCCCCTAAGTTGCACTTAAGGGGGGATGTTGGTGTAAATTATGTCTCATAATTACACTTTACTTAAGTTGACTTAGGGTAATGCATTTCATTGTAGTTTTAATATGAGACACTTAGGGAAGTGTGCACATAGGGAAGTTGGTTGTAGGAGAAATTCCGCCTTTTGTGGTCTTATCTTTTTGTCACATTCCACCTTCGGTGGGTGATCCACCTCTTGGGGAATAATTTATTATTTCTTCTACCTACCCTTACCTACCCTTGTTTCTTATTGGTCCAAATGTCATGATTGTGTGCTCACATATCCATATGGCCTTGCCTTTATAAGTAGGCTCATCTTCATTGTATGTAATTTTTGTTGAGCTAGTTGATCAATATTTTGCATCTTGATTAGAATATAGTTTATTCTTGTCAGTATTTTGTCTGTCTTATTATTCTATTCATTGAGCTCTTGATCTTGGCTATTTTTTGACAAATTCTTACACTTTTGCATTTTCAATCCAGAGAGGCTTCATTTTTGAGGAAAAGGATTGTGTTTCTCGAGTCACCTTCAATAATAATGCTATTCTACTTTCTTTCATTAATGATGATTAGACCATAATAAGCGACAACCACCTCAGCAAAGCTCGAGGTTTGCACTCCCAAGTTTGCCACGTAAGCCAACATGAAATTGCTTTTGTGGTCTTGGACGACCCCACCCCCACCAATTTGATATGGGTTCCCTTTGGATGAGCTGTTGAAGTTTAACTTCAACCAACTAGAGTGGGGGAGGGGGGGGGGTGCATTTAATTAAATTTTTGAATCCAATGGGAGGGGCTATAAATCTGTCTAGAGAGTTAGTTAAGCTCCATGACTTCACAATTTGCCAATCCAGGTAGGAGGGGGGAGAAGAATGTGTGTTTTTTGCAAAGCTACTCATGTTCTCTTTGAGATTAGAAATAATGGTAGTGACAAGCGCCTCCAAGCAACATCTCCTATCCTTAAATATTCTATTAATTTTAAAGAAAAATACTATAACGTGATCTCTTATAGGGTATGGTCACATGATAGTAATTGCATCACACATCTTACTCTTATAGAATTTTTTATTAGATAAAAAAAACTAATATAGACATCAATCATATATTTACCAATAATCTACCTCGTGCAAATTTTTCTCCAAACATATAACCTTTGGCAAACATAGTAGCTATATTGTAAGTTTTACTTTTATAGTCTATAACTAGATAATAATAAACTAGATTATTCTAAGCACCAATCATACAATTAATGTGCATAATGATACACATTAAAATACTTAATGACTATAATAAACAACTTGTGTTTAAAATATAATTATTCAATCTATTTGATAAACTCTTTAAAAAAGATGTTGAAATATAAATTAAAAGTGGATATTTTATTTAAATAAAACACTTTCTTAAATTGAGCTTGGATTGCATGCTCATCATCACTTCCAATATTCAATGAGACACATAAACATGTATTCCAAATTTTGATTTTTAAAACTTATGAAAACAAAATTAACTTATAAAAATAAAAAACAATAAGAAAAGTTGAAAGTTGCATTAGACTACAAGCATCTTTGTTACAACTAGGTAAAGGTAGGCCAAATAACAATATGTTTATTCAATAGTTTTTATTATTTTAAAAAAAAGGACAAAGATGTTTTATTCAATAACTGAACAGATCTAGCAACTTTATTACAGCCAAGTAGAGGCCAAATATCACTGACAGCCCTAAACTCTTAAGTCCTCATCCCACATTAGCACTAAACAAATTTGTAATCAAGATTTAAATCTAAATGGAAACGCTGTTTGGGACTCCCATGCCGGTCAATCCGCCTTCCTTGGAGTGATCAGAAGTGGAAGGATAGAGCAGAGTGTATGGAACCTTCGCCGGTCCATACCTGTTTTTGAGCTCAGGGTTTTCGTTTCTCTCGGTCACATTCTTCTCCAAATTCTCAAGGGCAGAAGTAAAGCGAGCAAAGACATCTGGGATCCTTTCATCGTCGGTCCATTCAGGAGTAGAACCTTTCACTTGTCCCAAATAAACTTCGTCTGTTGAATGCGTGGACAGCAGCTCCAGTATTTTCATCACCAGGGTGGCCTGCAACTTCCCGGATACAGATTTCAGCATATATGCTTCTGGGTCATTCACCATTTCCGCATATTCAGGGGAAACTTTCTTAGGAATGAGGTGTGAGCTCATAGTCGGGAGATTGGGCATATACCCTCCATAGGCATATTGTCCGAAATTGACTGCCGCGTGGTGAGCGGATGCAACCCACACGATGGTGGTGATCGCTTCCACCGCTTCTGCTACCGACTCAATTTTATACCATCCGCTTTCCTCCTTCAGGTCTCCATGCCCCACGTTCACCACCTCCTTCCACCATGCTTGCACTTCTGCATCTTCCTTGATTGCATCGTCGCTCTTGTAGTAGAGAGACACATAATCACTCACCCATTGCTTTAAAGCAGCCCAGATATCCAGACCGTCAACTGCATATGGGTAGTCTTCTATCAAAAGCCTCAGTCCGTGAGGTGCCGATGAGTCTGCAACTGCCATCCCTCTGCAATCGCATAGGTACATCTCCTAGCTTATAATTATTTATATTCAATACATAGGATTTAACGGTAGAGAGTAAGAGAGACAAAAAAGCACTATACCTTTTGATTAGATCGGTGGGCAAGCCTTGTTCATTTAGTTTCCAGTGTTTATACGCTTTAGAGGACAACTCCATGGCGTATCTGGAGGGTGTGAAAGTTTTCTCGATAATACCACCTGCACTGATTAGGATTTGCCGGGCAGAGGCGTTGATTTCCATGGTGCCAACGTAATGAGGGAGTAATAGCTTGTGAAGGGGATGCATTTTGCTTAGTTGCCTATGTGTGGCAATGATGAAGGGCTCGATGACAGCATGAGTTTTTAGCCTGTGATGTGCATCAAAATTAGATAAACATTTGAATATGATATTTTTATTTGAATCTTCACTAGTTTCAATGTGATCTTACCAATGGCTGATTAACTGGTGATAACCGGCATCGTTAACTGATGCATGTGCTTTGGCGAGCAGCCACAGAGCGCCTTCTTCTCCTTCTTGGGCAGGGGTGTAAACATTTCTTTCAGTTTCGGTGAGACTCGTGGGAGGTAAACACAGCTCGATCGCCACAGGCCTGAGAATCCCTTGGTCCGTGAGGAAGAAGAGAGTGCGAGAGGCATACATTTTACGTAGAACTGATTCACTGTTGATGCGTTCGATGTAGGAAATGTAAGCATCGTAGAAATCCAGAACGAACAGTCTCTTCGCTTTTACAGCCTGTTTAAATAATTCACATTTAGTCATAACAGCACGGTGGTAGTCTGTTGGGTGAAGAGATGTATGCTACAGATTAGAGTTATGCATACCTGCTCCACGGTAAGACCGTCCAAGTTTTTCTCTATATGTTGTGCGGTTATAAAACTCTCTTGAGGACCATATAACTCGGCGTCCAAGCTGCTGGAGGGAGGAAAGCTCTGTGCCAAGTGCAGAACAATATAATCAATATCAACTACATCTTTCAAGACCTAAAAGCATTTAAAACGTTGTGGAAAGCTAATTTGCTTGCCTGAAGACACTGAATGGCCATGGGATTAAGTCCGGAAAGGGCTTGCCGTGCAAACTCTTCGTCCTCCATCCACGCGGATTCGTCAGCTGTGAATCATACATCAACTCAAGATCAAATTATTGGTATCAGCTGTTGGAGAGAATCTAGCTGAGCATCCCGGTCTCATTCTATTTTTCTTTTAGAGTTGTTTATTTTGCAAGAGCTTACAAAGATAATTAGTTGTGCATTAAGTTCATCATCAATAAGACATCATATAATTTCTTATTTTAAAATAAGATTATAATCAAATTTACTAATATTTTAAAATAAAAATCATTTTAAATCAAAATTGTTTATCACTTACTCTTAAAAACTTGGGGAAGCTCAAAACACGGAACCAATCCTTTCACAATCTGAAGAAAACTAAGCTCCATACTAGAGTTGATAGAGTTCGGATCTTCTGTGCGGTAAAGAGCTTTCACTTCCTCCAGAGACTTGAACTTGCCAAGAAACAACCTCTTCTCTGGTTTTAACGCATCTTGGGCGAAGGCCCGCACCAAATCAGCTCTGTAGTCGGAGTCAAGGATATGAGGCAACTTCTCGTCTGGTGGAATGAAGAACGGGGTTAGACTTAGCAGGGGAGGCACGCTTTCGGAGTTGCTATCTGTCATGTTAAGAGTCAAGTCGATTGAATCAGTAGAAAATCTATTATCCTACAATGCGAATACTTGATTTTTAGGAGAATGAAAAAGTACTGAGACTATATTACAAATACCTGTTTGAGCTGGGGGCCGTCCTGTTCGACATCTCCTGGGATAAGGAAAATCAAGGGACCCACCCAACACTTGCCTGCGAAGATCGGAATCCCTGTCTGGGTTGCCCAGATCATTGTAAACATCATAATCATATACACGATCCCATAACTCCCTCTCTCCACTTCCACTTCCTCTCAGGGTCGATAGCTCTTGGTCTCTCAAGGTTATCAGACCAGCAGGTGTTTCGCCAGGAAGATGGCTCTGAAATAAATGCCATTGGATAGGTTTGGAAAAGTGTAGGACAAGGTAAATGTATTATGTGAATACAAAAACCAGTTTATCACACTAAGATGAAGAACACTATAGCTAAATACTGTTTTGTAACTTGTAAGACAGATTGTCGATAGAAAGCTCATACACAAATTTGTAGATATGTTTACAAAACCAGTGCTGTTAGAAGATTTGTAGAAAAACACATGAATGGGTATGAACAAGTATCAATAAATCACTTACTAAGAAATGAGAACCCACAAAATCATATAATGATGTAGCACAAATTAATTTGAAGAAATAAAAAATAAAACAAAGACATGTTTTTACATGTTAAAATGTTCTCTCATTCTAGGATTTATTAGCTACCTATTTGTTTCTATCATTCTATTTCAAATCAATCCTTACAATACCTTAGTAGAAAAGAAGACCCGCGCGCTTTTGTTGTATATGTCGAGAGGGAAAATCCAGGAATTGCAGAAAAAACTAAGCTCAGGGAGTTTGCCGGGGACAGCGAAGAGGGTGAGGGATTTCAAGAAGAACTCTCGAGCGAAAGTATTCTTCACCAGCAATGCACCGGGCACTCCGAGTTCAAGCTTCCATTTGAAGGTGATGTTGTGACGCGTATATTCATGACTGGGACCATCGGACGGGTTCCAGCTTATTGAACTCTCCTCCCCTCTCTTCCCCTCTCCCGTCTCTATAATCCAAACATCATTAGTAACTCAATACATGAATACAAGTAAACAGAGCTCAATGTTTGAGAAAATGAGGGCTAATAATCTATCTATTACCTTGATCAATCTTATCGCTGCTGACCAGCTGCAGATACAACAAGTCCTCATTGGTGGCAGGATAAGAAGGAACGCCCTTAAGATATATTTTTAGTAACACAATTTCTCCATTGATTTCGAATTCCTCCCCATCACTATCTTTCGAAGTGAATGGCAACCCCTTTCCATTCATTTTGACAAAGCTTTAATAAGTAGCTCTCCCTAAAGGCTTAAACTTGTAAGGCTCACAACTCTCTGAACTTTGCCTTTCACAGCAAAACTCACAGTAGTGAAGAGTTGAGATGCGTATGCTGCTGTGGCAGACGCCTATTTATACACACAGTGGTAAGGATAGTTCCAAACCACGCTCTTTCCTATCACCTCGTCATGATGGACGAACGTGCTATGGAATCCGTCAGTAGTGAGTCAGAGAAATCATGTAATTAATACAAGAGGTTGTAGTTTCTCACGTAGGCTCCAATAATTTGTTAGCGCACCCGCTTTTCATTACAGAAGTTCACGTGTTAATGTTTCACCTTGTAAGAAAATGACGATAGGATTGTTTGGATGAGAATTTTCTTGTGTAAAACGAAATTTACGTAGGGAAATTGCAAGGGACCCCATAGCTGTATTTTTATAGTTCACTGTAAAAGACCTCATTTATGATTGTCTCTGAGATCCTGCCATGGAAAACAGCGTTCATATAGTTCAGCAAGGGGATGAAGTCTGCGAGCACATCAGTTCAGCGAGGGTCTTCATAGAGTAGTTTTTGCTATCCACTATGGGGCATGAGTCTATAGGCTGAAACCTTTTCAATTAAGAGCCAAGGATTGGGGGTATCTATTGCACGATCCCGGCCTCATCCCTTATAATATCAGAGCCTTGCACTCAGCAAGACTTGATTCCTAGTGGGCTCATTTGGAGCCATTCAACTTCACCCGTAGACCAAAGGCTCATTGATGCGAGTCGTTAATTTTGATATTTTTAAGTATTTGTTGTTACTTTGAATTGAAATGATGAAAAATGTTTTAGTTAGTCATTTAGACATTTTTAGGTGAAATATTAATAAGAGTTCTTTTTGTTTTGTTATTAGATTCTATTATGGTGTGTAGAATGATAGTAGAAATTATGATTGACAAGAAGAGAAATGAAGGCCTGTGTTCTTTCATTCAATTTTCAAATGTTAGATTTTATTTAGCTATATTATTAAGAAAAACCTTCGCGAGGAAGGACCTATCAAAATGGTTTAAATTGTACCTTATACCTAAATGAGAAAGAGTTGTGAGTGAGGATTGCAACTATAAGGGTTTATGATATGGAAAATTGTCAATATGTTTTATTTGTTGTAACTGATAGTTAGATGGTTTGGGGTTTCTATACTTTTTGATCTTGAGCTCTTATCTCTCTCATGTTCACATGTTTCAACATTTTGTATATTCGGCTAGTAAGCCCCTTGTTGATAAACCAATCACTTTGAGACAAGACTCTATTCTTTTGGATGGGTAAGATGTGGGTAAAAATCTAGCTAAAGAAATATACAATGCAAACTTATCACATGAAGTTTGGAATGGAAATATGATCCCTTGGAGTGTATATTGTGATTAGAACATTAAACTTCAATATTAAACCAAAGGTTTTTGGGATATGGTTATTGTGATTAGATCAATCGCCTAATTCACGTTCTTCTCATGGGGGTATTACGTCATGCCCACAACACAAGGTGCAAGATTAGAGCACTTTTCATATTAGATTGGACTCTTATGCAGACATACTCTAAAAATACCATGTCACCCACTAAGAAGTTTTGGTCTATTTTCTTAGCATTTTCATATTTTATTTGATGTTCTTGAGCATTTGGAAAACCTTTGATCAATATCACCCGATGCTCCATGTCTTATAATATCTTTGGTCCTATTGCCACTCTATCCTCTAGTCTATCCCAACTTAGTAGAGTATTGCATGGTCTATTGTACAACACCTGATAAGGTGCTATAGCCATTAAACTATGATGATTATTGTTATAGGAAAACTCAACTATGTACAAATACACTTCCCACCTAGCCTATTGATCCATCATGTACATCCCCAACATGTCTTCTAACACTTGGTTCACCCTCTCTATGTAATCATCTAAAGGTGTTATGTTGTGTTGAAATTGACCTAAGTTTCTAATGCATGCTATAATGTTGTCCAAAATGTCAATGTAAATATTGGATCCCTATTTGATATAATCCTACAAGGTATTCCATAGAATCTAATGATGTCATCAAAGAATACCCTTGCCATTATTACTATTGCTTAAGATGTGAGGATTGGTGAAAAGTGAATCACCTTGGTCAACTTGTCAATCATCAAAATTCAATAGTATCATGGTGTCGGGAAGACAAGGTTAGACCAACTATAAGATCCATGTATATGATGTCCCACTTCGACACTAGAATCTTGTGTGAATAGAGAATTTTTATTTGATGTTGATGCTTGACCTTGACTCCTTGACACTCAAGGTATCAAGAAAAAAACTATGTGATGTTGTATAACATGTCTACCCAATAATATATCTATTACAAATCACCATACATCTTCTTCACCATCCAAATATCTATTACAAATCACCATGCATCTTCTTCACCCTTGGATGTGCTATATATGGTGTTTGACGAGCCTATGATAGAATTAGTATCCAAAAGTATCTTGCCTATGGTACATATATGCATCCACTATGGTAGATTAAGCCATCTAAATCGATAGTATATCATAAATATTTTCCCTTCATGGAGTTCTAACACTGTATCTCCAGCTACATATTACAATACCACTAATCCTCTGAAAATTGTTGTATAATAGTATATCATAAATTGCTCAATGTCATAGAGAAAGCCCACATTCTTCATGCCCTTGATGTAGTGTACATCAAATTCATACTCACATAAGAACTCCATCTAATTCCTTAACCAAGAATTCAAGTTTGATTATGTAAATATATACTATGCAAACTACAATGATTAGAATAAAACTCAAAGTGATGTCCAAGGGAAAAATATCTCTGCCTAGTGAGAGTATGGACCACTACAACAGGCTCTAAATAATGTGTTAGGTAATTTAGCTCATGGGTCTTGATATTTCATGACTCCTACATAATCACTTGACCTTCCTACATAAGTATTGCCCCTATGCCATGTATAGATAGGTCCATGCATACCATAAAATCTCATGTTCGATCATGTACTATTAGAACGGGATCACTAGAAAGATGCTCAATGATGGTTTAGAATATATTTTTACATATCTCAATCCATTCAAATCTCTTCCCTTTATACTAAAGTGAATTAATAAGGTGAAGTACTATCTTAGAGAAGCCCGAGCTACAAAATTGCATTAGTAACTATGTCATGTCATGAAGCTCCTTATCTCTATATAATGTTGGTGGCTACTTGCCACTCAATAGTCACCCTAACCTTCAATACATCTACTAATATGCCATTTCCATGTATAATGTGACCCAAGTAGTGAACCTTTATTTGAAATAAGGAACATTTAGCCAAGTTGGCATATAACTAATGCCTCCGCAAACACTCAAGTACCTATCATAAATACTCCTCATGATCCTTTGTCTATGAATAAACTAGTGTGTCATCTAGAAAAAATTAAAACAAACCAATTGAGTAATGTATAAAATACCCCATTCATCAAACTCATGAATATTATAGGGGCATTCATTAGTCAAAAAGTTGCCATTGTTTACTCATAGTGACCAAATCAAGTCCTAAATGTTGTCTTATGTATATTAGCATCAACAATTGTCAGGTGGTGGTATCTAGATTTCAGGTTTATCTTGGAGAATCCTCTAGATCCCCTCATTTGATCAAACAAGTAATCTATCTTGGGCAAGGGGTAATGATTCTTGATCATTAATTTATTTAGTTGTCTCTAGTATATACATACTCAAAGGGATTGTTATGTGACTATTTCTCCAAGATAAAGTTATGAAATAAAGCTTTTAGGATTTAAAAGGGAGATGAAAATAAAGGATAGTATAATCCTTTGTTTTTAGAGAAAGATTAGTAGAGAATGAAGACTCTCTTAAAATAGAGGAATTATTATTCTTATGAAAGGGTAAATAAAGATGACCTTTTTGAAAGGGTGTGATGGTTTTAAAACCAACCCTTAAAAGGTTATAAAAGTCATTTATGTGAGACTTGGAAGGAGGCATGGAGATCACTTTTGGAAGAAGAAGAAGAAGGTGGTGGCTTGGTGGGATATGAGAATTAGTGAGAAGGGCACACAGTGTGTGTCCAACTTAGGGTACAATGTACACTCGAGAGTGTCTTAGCCAAGGCTGTATTTTTCATGTTGTGAAGGCATGCAAGGTTCAGTATAAGAACTGTGGGTTTTATGTAAGAACCAGTTTCCTCTATGGGGTGCCATAGCCATAAAGTCCCCAAGGCCACTCGAATATTCTCAGAGTGAGAATGATCATTCCAAGTTCTCAAGATTAAGATAAGTATTGGAAACGTTGATTTTATAAGATATTGAGAAGGTTTTATATATTATTCGATGATAATATTGTTGACTTATGTTTCTATGCTATTGAGTTTATTGTGCTAGCAATTGAATTATTATTCTTATCAAATTATTACATGTCATAGTCACTTTGTCTGTTAACATCTAATTCAATATTATTACATCTTATAATTGATCTTAACATTAATATTTAATCCATTAATTCTACTGCAACTACTTAATTAAGTCTTGAAGAAAAGTGTCATTACAAGGACCCATCCATCTTCTCAATAAAGATGATAAGTGTGCCCCATTGTGAGTTGCTAGGATGGATGTGTCCCTTCTTTAAGAGCTTCTCTAACTTTCCCTTGAGTTGATTAAGCTTTTGTGCTATCATATTGTAGGGTTCCCTATACACTGGTTGTACACCTCATACGAAATCAATAGGATCTTAGGGGTGTAATCCAAAGATCTATTATAGTGAATATGCCTCCCAAGGACTGCACATAATCTCTGATCACTGTATCCACAACCACCATGGCCCTCAAGGAAAACTCTACCTCCAACTTATCATCTTTCTTTGATGCCACTAGCCAATAGTTATCCACTATAGCAAGAGCTATAAATAAAACTACAACAGGTCATAATCAAACAACACACTCACGTGTACTTCGTCAATCATTCTTATAGTTTCAACAATTGTAGCTTCAATCTAATGTCTAGTGAGAGTCAATTCAAGTGAGATTTTTAGATGGTATTTATCATTGTTCTTTTCTCTCTCTCTCTCTCTCTCTCTCACACACACACACACACATCTACATACATACATACATACATACATATGTATATGCATACATATATACATATATATATGTATATTATATATGTGTATATATATGTATGTATATATATACATATATGCATATATACATGTGTATGTATATATATAAGTTTTAACATTCCTTGTTTCTTAACCTTCCTTATTCTTAACCACCTAAACCCTTGAGTTGATAACCCGCATTCTTAACTATGAAAAGACCCTTAAAGATATTTATCAATGAGCATTGTGGGCGAGTCTTATTCCTCGGACTTATATAACCATGTAAAAATGTATTCTTCCATATTTAGCATTCATCTTGGGTACACTTAAAAACATTTTGTTCCTTCAGACTTTTCTCGCCAAGGCTTAAAGTGTAAATTGGCGATCAAACGAACTCTTAGAACCCTCACAGTGGTCGAGAATGAGATACTTTGTGCTGCTTCACCTATCTATTTAAAGAAACGTGTCTATTGAGATATTCAGCTAGGATTATCTTTCATACTGCATTTAACTGTACCCTATCTATGCTATATAACATAGTAATGTGGGGTCGATTCATTAATACTCATAAATGTGATAACAAATTCTCCTGATTATCATGATGTACCAGGATATTTTCAGATCAAGCAGGCTACAGGAATACCGGGAATGCTGGTTTTATTCATACGGATAACATTTTACTAATATTTTAAGACTGAACAGCCACCTGGGATTTTTAGTCTTTCGTTAGTGCGCACTGGGAACTTTTGGAAGGAAGCGTCCTCGGGCGGCAAGATGTCATTGCACGAAAGATTCCACATGCTGCCATTGCTGTCTCCCAAACTGATTTCGCAGGTACTATGCGACCCACGAATGGATAAGATCTTTCATTTTAAAAATGCACGCACTTACTAATCCGTAGGTGAAAACTGTGTGTAGACACAGACCAGTGGTGGTAGTAATTTTTGAATTTAAATAAAATCATGAAACATGGGTCAATGAGTTTGATTCAAAAACTACACAGTTAAATTCTGATAACAATAACATAGTCAAACAAAATGGTTACAATGAATGTCGTTAGTTTGGACAGATGACTGATTTTAATATTAAAATTATGCTTGCTTAAAACAATTTTCCATTCTTAAATAATGTTTTGGGTAGAACGATTTTGCAAACAATCTGGTATCTAATATCTTGGTATATTTTATTGGCGAATTTTCTAAATTATAGATTTTTTAAATAGTATTTATCAATATTTTTATACAATTTTAATGGTGAATTCTTGTATATTTATGTTAATTTGTATTTAATTTTAGGCTGATTTTGGTGGAATGTCTTAATATAATTGTATATTGATAAATGACACGATTTGTATTAAATTTTATTCATTTCTAGATCTTTATATATTTCAATTTACTCCTACATGTATATATCCAAATACATTTGATCTTATCTAAATCTCATTTGTGTGAATTTTCATATGTTTAATTTATTATAAACTTAAACTTCAATGTATATGCTTTTGATCTTGAGATTTATATTTCCCTATTCTTGGTCAATCTTGTGACACTCAAGTTCAATCTTAAGGAACTTGAAATTGACCCAAAAATTAAAATTCCCAAGCTCTTACTCTTTTCCATTAGTGACTAGGAGCTTGGTACATGTTTGTATGACTTTTACTATGCCTAATAACCACATTCACTTATGCAATAAACTTTATTCACAAATCTAATATGATTGTATCTTTAAACCTTGATATGGTTGCCCATTCCATTGACAATGATATCATTGGTGGTGGTCATATTGAGACCAACCTAGGTGACCAAGAGGATTATGATGTTGATGCATATTTGGACCAACAAGATATGCAACTTACAAGGCATGCATTTATAAATAAATTACAACATGCTCACTATCATTTTTAACTGGCAATTATTTTTTATAACACATTAGTAGATGTCTTTATGAAACATAAATTTTACATCACCATACACCTTAAATGAACCTTTACAATGGTGTACCCAACTCATTCTCCTCTTCTCACCCCACTCATACCACTACTATCAACTATAACGTTACCCTACTACTTCCGTTGTTCCCAACTCATTCTTTTCAAGATTAATTCCCAACAAGACTTATCCAAACATTAAACTCCACTTTTCATTATCCCTCTAAATACATCCATCCCTTTTACATTCTTCTTACATCTAACTTATTACTTCGATAATCACTACTACTACACCTTCCATCCACATAATCCATACCATCTCCCCATCCCATAGCATACCCAATACTTCTCATGTTGTTCATGGATATTTTATTTATAATTAAAATATCTCAGATTTACAAGATCCTCTAATTACGGCTCTAACTTTAATCAATAAATTGAAATATAAAAATTTAAACATTTACGTTCAAGATAAAAAAATTCAACTCTCTACATCAAATAAAAGAACACTTAACAAGCATGAAATTCAAGTCTAGACAGTTTCCCAACAAAATTGTGGATAACGTAGGGCATCTTTCCGTGTCTTCCACGAGCATGATCATTATTCAATTTGAAATATCTGCAGCAAGGACGATGGAGTCGATCATTAGCGTTTTAAATGACCAAATAAAGTGGTAGAAAATCGAGGAAGATCGATCGGAACGTGCGCGAATTTTTTATTATTTCCCACCCGTCTCAATCATAGAGACTCGGACAGTTAATATATTCATTTTCCGTCCCTTGGTCGGCAACTGAAACTCAACAATGGAGTGCACAGAGGTAGATGTTCTTTTAACCCGAACAACTTTTAAAACTATATAAATACTTCCGTTGTTCTTTATTGTTTTGCATAAAACGTCTTGTTCCCTACCGTTTACCTGTAAGCTTTCCGATAGATTTGAGATTGGGTTTTGCAAGCTTCTCTCTGCCCTTTCCGAGTTGGAATGACGCTCTCCCCGCTCGATAAACAGAGCCTTAGCTGCCCGCAACGATAAGTTATTGCAGCTGTTGTCTTCAGTTGCTCTCTTCAACTCTTTCATTCAAACTCTCAATTGTCTCTCTTTTTTATTATTATAAACGGGTTTTACAGAAATCCGAAACTTAAAGTCAGAAAGCAATTCAAAAAATAAACAGTCACTAACTAGTCTAGAATCAACGGCAAAACAGCCACAGAAACAGGAGCCAAGCCCACACAGCAAAAACACAAAATACTAAAAGAGAAAAACAAAAAACTATTAAACCAGAGATTGCATCAGCTCCGAATTCTTTTGGATCATAGTCTTGTTGATTTCCTCGAGCTCATCTATGATGAACCTGGAGGTACTCTTCTTTTGTTTCCTCTTCTTGTCCTCGTATAGGGGCTAGTAGTGGTCTATGGTCTCGTACCTTGCAAGTTCGGTTCCTGGATTTTTTTCTTCTGTTTGGTGTCCGAGGGAGGGATACTAGTGGTGGACTGAGCTCTTTGGTCCGCAATCATCGCATTGACCTTTTTAAGACCCTGAGCACTGTTATTCATGGCTTCCCTGCCAATATCAACCAGATTCTTCAGGGGCCAGTCTCTTGTTTTTCTTTTCTGTTTTTTTAATTTTAAAAGATTTGAACTCAACATTAATTAGGTATCTACAATATGGACTTTACCATTAAATCAAACGCCTTTAAATAATTGTGTATTTTTTTTTATAGAAGTTGTTTGAAATGATCATGTTACCTACTCGATCTATGATTACAAAACCGATTCCAAATAAAATTTGCATTGCGTGTGAGATGGTATTTGTAGCGTCCTAAAATTGCAACACTTGCAATTTCGACTGCATTTCGGTCTTCACGATGGTGACGCAACATGCAACCTGAATGGAGACCCCGAAACCTGATTATGACACTGAAAACTGCATTTTCTTGCACCCTGGCCTGAACCTCCTTTGCACCCTGCTGTCCCGGGAGGTGGGACCAGAGCGCCCAGCGCCCTGGTCCTTCAGGACCAGGGCGCCCAGCGCCCTGATCCTCCAAGACCATGGCGCCCAGCGCCCTGGTCCCTGGGTCCTATTTTGGGCCCGGTCTCTTTTGGACTTCGGGTCTTTATGTTTGCAAATTGAAAAATTATCTTTCCTGGTCGGCCTAAGGTTGGGAAAATCAGTCTATCAGCCCTAAATGACAACTATATAAACTACATTTTCCTCTCTCATTTGGGATAGATAGATACATGAGGGAAAAAGCGTGGAAACTATATTCAAGAATTCAAGCATTCTTTCAAGCAATTGATCATTTCAAGTCTCCATTCAAGGCTAAGTGTTGCATTCAAGACAAGGATTCAACCATTGAAGAGGAGATCACTTACAACATACAACATCTATACCTTCGCACATAAGGATACAAACATCCTTACAACAAGGTATTAGTACTTGTTTTACATTACAGACATTTACATTTACAGCATTGCTCATTTCTTGGTTAATTCCAAAACCGGGGTTTGACCTAAAGGCAAACCCCTAATCCCTAACCCCCCAATCGTCTTTGCTTTTCTGTGTGTAGGTTGCAGGTATGCGGCTGAAATTGAAGATCTGGAATCCTTGTGCAGAGACGAACAGATCCCCCTTCGCTTCGCGGATTTTTCGGAGGACCGTGGCGCTCGGGCGCCATCGTCCCGACAACTTTCGCTCAAATTTGCAGGACAGCGCCGTATCGACATTTTACTGCTAATTCCAGGTCCGCAGCTTCATCCTATATCCCTATCTCAGTTTATAAGCGAATCTTTGTCACTTTCTATGCATTCCTAGCTTAATTCTTCTATGCACATTCTTTACAAAAGAGGGTAGCCTTGCTGTCATAACCCTTGAAACTCATTTAGCATCCAATCTTGCATTGCGTGGGATTGGATCTTGTGGGTTTCAACCCCTCTTTTGAATGTAAAGTCTCTCCCCTAAGTGAAAACCATCAACCCTAGTGAATCTCCCTTCTCTCTCCTTGGAGTTGGAAGAGGGGAGAGCAACTAGGGTTCGATCGCGATTTTCCGCTTTACAGTATTTATCCCATTTGTCAATGCATTAATTTGCTCAATGTGTTGAGCTGAAAAATGGTTACCATAAACACTAACATAGTTAGCAAATTAAGTCATGTTGTAGTTTTCTAAGACCCTCCCTAAATATATCCAAAGCTTGTGCTTCTATTGGTTTCTTCTTGATTGTTTTTCCATAAAAAATCCCAACAATATATCCACTTTTTGGATTTATGTTTGTAGTAAGAATTATTGGAGTCTAATCACACCTACCACATTTAATTAGCTCCGTAGTTCATTACTACTTCCCACACATGCCATCTCTTCTTTAGTCCTCCTTTAGTGTGAGATTTCATTTGCATATGATAGATTTTAAATGAATATAGCTGTATAATATTTATTCAAAGATTTTCCATCATTGTCATGCTAACTTCATTGAATATTTTGTGTTTGTTTATTATCATTTGCTGGGCATATGAATACAAGACAACATTTAAGTTTTTTTTGGTAAGTATGAAAAGAACCATGTAGAAGACTCTAGAAGATTATTGCTGCAACAATAGTATAGTAGCCTGAGAAAAAACATAGTCAAGTTTTTTGGATGAATGTAAGGGAGAAATAGGGGTAGATTATTGTTGTAGTAACAATAGCAAGAACATGGGTCTTTGTTTTATTTTAGTTGTGTGTTTTGAAATATAAGAGTAGCAGCTCTGTTTGTATCTCAATCTTACATGTTTTTGATATATACAGATATATGCAACTTTTCAAGTGAAGTTTGCATTCATCTTTGTTTTATTTGTTCTCTATTTTTATTTCTTTCATCCTTTGCCTCTCTCCACTAGTGGTATCAGAGCTAAATGTCAGTGGTGTTGAGTATTTTCAAAGGCTTTTTAAGTAAGTTATTTGTAGGCAACCATGGCAGCTCCATGCACAACTTTGTCAAATCCATAGATTGCACAGTTCAATGGGAAAAATTATGACTATTGGGAAATCACAATGAAGGCATTGTTTTTCTCTCAAGATTTATGGGAGTTTGTAAATAATGGCTACCTAGAACCAACAAATACAACAATATATAATGCATTGCCTCAAGAAGAGAAAGACTTATTGAAGGACAATAAAAAGGACTCAAAAGATCTCTTTTCTATCTTTCAAGGAGTGCATGGAAGTAATTTTCCAAGGATTCTAGTAGAAACAAAGTCAAATCAAGCATGAGATACTCTCCATATAGCCTACCAAGGAATGGCAAAGGTGAAAACAACTAAGTTGCAAATGTTGAGAAGGGATTTTGAAACAGTTTACAAGAAGGAGTCTAAATCAATAGATTTAATCTTTACTCAAATTATTGGATTGGTAAATCAAATCAGATCTCATGGTGAGACACTTGAAGAGAGGATAATGGTTGAAAATATTTTGAGAAGCTTGCCTACAAGGTTTGGATCAATAGTGGTGGCCACATAAGAGAAGAAGAATCTCACAATTTTTAGTGGATGAGCTTCATGCAACACTCATTTCTCATGAGCATAGGTTGAGAAGGTCAGCAAACTCATCATTGGAGCATTCTTTCAAAACACAAGTTTCAATTATTTAAGGTAGAGGCAGAGGAAGATCAAATTTTAGAGGTAGAGGAAGGAATTCATACAGAGGTGGAAGATGCAACCCATCAAGCTCGAGTGTAAGAGGTGGCAACCATAACCCAAGCCAAAATCCAAGCCAAAATCAACCACAAAACCAAAGGTAGGACAAGTCTCAGATCCACTGTCAATATTGCAAGAAGTATGGGCATAATTTAAATGAATGTAGAAAGAAACAATATGATTCTAAACAACAAAGTGCAAATTTCACCAAAGAAAATCAAAATTAGGACAACATGTTCATAGCTTGTAATGTTGCACAAGAAAGTAAAAAAGACATAAGGTTTTTAGACTCAAGCTATAGCAATCATATGAGTGGGACCTTAGAAATGTTTTCTAGTTTGGATGATAGTGTAAAATTAGATGTCACATTGGGAATGAAAATAAAGTGTCAGTAATGGGCAAAGGAAGGGTAAACATTCTAATAAAAAAGGGGGAGAAAAACTTTATTTTAAATGTGTATTTTGGTCTTGGCTTAAAGCATAACTTAATGACTATGGGGCATCTCTTTCAAAAAGGGTATAGGGTCTTTAAAAAAATAGAGAATGCACAATCCTAGATAAATTTTTAAGTAATTATCTAATTGCAAAGGTCCAAATGACAAGCAATAGAATGTTTCCCCTAAGGATAAAACCAGATTTGAAGGTAGAGTTTCCTCAAGAACACTCGTCAATGAACCCACAAGTGCATGAAGAAAAATTTGCAGCAATCACACAAACAATCTTTCATGCTGAAATAAAAGATAAAAATTGGTTATAGCATCTAATATTCAGGCATCTTAACTTTGGAGGTCTAAACCTACTTGATAGAAAGGGCATGGTAAGGAGTTTGCCACTTATAGAAAAACCCAAAAAACTATGACAAGGATGCTTCTTGGGAAAGAAACATAGAGAATCATTTCCAACAGGAAATTCATTAAGGACAAATGCACCATTTGAGATTATCCATTTAGATTCATGTGGACCCATGCAAACACCATCAATTGGAGGAAGCTACTACTTCTTGAAATTCATAGATGACTACACAAGTAAAACATGGGTCTATTTTCTAAGACATAAAAATGAAGTGTTTGAGTACTTTTGTCAATTCAAGGCTCTTGTTGAAAAGAAAAGTGGACACTATATCAAAGCATTGTGAATGAATAGAGGCAGTGAATATATTTCAAATGATTTCTTAATATTTTGCAAAGACCATGGAATTCATACACAATTCACAACAAGGTACTCACCTCAAAAAAATGGTGTAATTGAAAGAAAAAATATAGCCATCATGGAAATGCCAAGAAGCATGTTAAAAGAAAAACATCTGTCAAATAAATATTAGGTTGAAGATGTAGCATGTGAAATTTATATTATTAATAGATGTCCAACAAAAAGTCTAAAAAACATGATTTCGAAAGAAGCGTGGAGTGGAAAAAAACATAATGTTTCTCATATGATAGTATTTGGATGTGTGGCATATGCACACCTGTCAGATGAGTTAAGAAGAAAGTTAGACAACAAAGGAGGAAAATGCATATTTGTGAGATATAGTGATGAATACAAGGCATACAAGTTATACAATCCAATCTACAAAAATATTATAATTAGTAGAGATGTGTAGTTCATAGAAGATGAATCATGGGATGGAAGTTTGGATAAAACAATCAATATTGCAGCCAACTTACCACAAGAAGAAAATAAAGATTGTATACCAGCAGGTATTCCTCCAAATGTGACTCCTTCCACACCCAAAAAAGGTCACCAAATTGGTCAAATAACACCTTTATCTAGTGTAAGGACAACCCCACATGCTCAAGAAAATACTCCATCAAATGTGTAGAAAACACCATCTTCAATTTGTACTCTTGGTGCTGGACCATGAAGTTTACATTCTACAAGTTCAAGTGACATGTCAAACCCCACACTAGCAAGCTTGAGGAGACAAAAAATTAGAAGTTTAAGAGACATTTATGAGGAAAATGAAGATGAAAAAAAAAGTTCTGACTTCTCTTTTTTCTTTATATACAC
Organism: Cryptomeria japonica; assembly: GCF_030272615.1. NCBI lineage: Eukaryota > Viridiplantae > Streptophyta > Pinopsida > Cupressales > Cupressaceae > Cryptomeria > Cryptomeria japonica. Next base: position 156,808,936 of record NC_081405.1, on the reverse strand, counting down.
ATGTAGAAGATCTAATTCATTTTGAAGATTCTATTAAGGAAGTAAAATGGCACATGCATGCACTGAATGAAGAGACAAATGCTGTAGAAAATAATCCAACATGGGAGTTAGTGAGAATCCAACAAGGAAAATAGGTGATAGGAGTAAAGTGGGTTTACAAAACTAAATTGAATGCAAATGGTGATGTGCAAAAGCATAAAGCAAGGCTTGTAGCAAAAGGCTATTCACAACAACTCGAGGTACATTACAATGAGACATTTGTACCTGTAGCCCGTTTAGCTACCGTGAGGATAATATTAGCCATAGCAGCTCAAAACAAGTGGGCAATATATCAAATGGATGTGAAATCAACTTTCCTAAATGGCATATTAGAAGAAGAGGTCTATGTGGAGTAGTCCCAAAAATATGGTATAGTAGAATTGACTCTTGCCTTTTTCAAAATGGCTTCGATAGGTACAATAGTGAGCCTACATTGTATACCAAGATGAATGAGAAAGGTGAGATTATAATTGTTTTCTTATATGTTGATGACTAGATATTCATGTTGGGAAAATGGTGTCTCAACCTTGCATTTACATGAGGTTAATATTTATAGTAAATTTTCATTTGATCACAAATTGGTGTGAAAATTCTCCCAAAAGCTTCTGGTTGGCTAGATAAGCATCTTGGTAAAGTTTCGTCACAAGATCACTACTAGTTTTCAAGATATTAAAGTTTTTGTTTTGGAGGGGTGTAATTAAAGGTTTAAACTTAATTTTGGAGACTTTAGACCCTCTGAAATGCCCTGAAAAGTGGGCATTAATGGCGTAGAGATTTATTAGGTGATAGAAAACTTCACAATCTTTCTAGCACTTCGAACTGTTCATCAATTGGACACACGGTTCACAAGTTATGGCCTCAAAAAATTTGTACACCTGAAATAGGAAATATAAAATATATCGGACACATAAATGAGATGTAAAAGGGAGGTACATGTGTTGATGTGTGTTTTAACATGCCATATGGTATCTAGAAGGGAGATAAGGTTGGCTACACCTTATTGGTTGGTTTTAGCCCATGGTTTTGTAATATCGTTTGACGGTTTCTTGTATTGTATCTCCTTTATATGAGGTGCATGAGATAGAGGTTGTGTGTAAGAGTCTTATGGATATTGAGTTACCTTTGAATCTTTGATTAGTGGTACTCCTGTGAAGAGCTTTCTCTGCGAGTATATTGTAATCTGTTTTTGGTTGTTGAATAATATATTGGGCGACTTTTGGAGTGTGGGGTTTTTCTCCTGAAATGGTTTTCCCCACATAAATCACTATGTTATGGTTTGAATGTTATTATGTCTATTTCTATTTTTTGTAACTACTATAATGTTTTGTAAATTTTTTTGCATTACCCTCCTCTCAAGGTTAGTGTAGGAAGATGTTTTGCTACTTAACTTCCTTACAATTCATAGGTAATCTATCAATTGACATGTTCAAAGAAACCATGAAAAAGGAATTTGAGATGACTGATTTGGGTTTAATGAAGTACTTTCTTGGCATTGAAGTAAGTTAAAATGATAAAGGTATATTCATTTCACAATCTAAGTATTAAAATGATATTTTTAAAAGGTTTAATATGATGAATTGCAAATCGACCCCAACATCTATTGTCACAAGCTTGAAATTGAGCAAGGATGATAAAGGATATAAAGTTGATTCAACTTTGTACAAAAATATTGTTTGTAGTCTCATGTATCTAACAATCACAAGGCTAGATATGATGTGTGTAGCTACTCTCATTTCAAGGTTCATGGAGTCTCCAAAAGTTTCTCATTGGCAAGTGGGAAAAATAATTTTAAATATATTAGTGGAACAAGGAACTATGAAATTCTCTACTCAAGGACAAATGATTTCAAGCTAATAGGATACACTAACAGTGATTATGTAGGGAGCATAGATATAAAAAGTACTTCTGACTATGTTTTCCATTTTGTATCAGGGGTAGTACCACGGGCTTCAAAGAAACAATCGATTGTTACTATTTCATCAGCTGAAGCAGAGTATGTAGCAGCTATAGGGGCAGCTATTCATGAAATATGGATGAGATAAATGATGAAAGACATGAAGAATGAACAATAAGAGGCAAAACGATCTATTATAACAACAACTTAGTTATTGCATTGTCAAAAAATCCAATTTTTCACAAAAGAAGTAAGTATATTAACACAAGGTATCATTTCATTACGGAGCTGATCAACAATGGAGAAGTCATTTTGGAACATTGTAGGTTAGAAGATCAATTTGTAGACATCTTCACCAAGGAACTAGGAAAAGAAAGATTTGTGCATCAAAGAGACAACTTAGGTATCATAGACAATTGTTGTGATTAAGGGGGAGTGTTGGAGTCTAATCACACTTATCGCAATTAATTATCTCTATAGTTCTTTCCCACTTCCCACACCTTCCATCTATTCTTTACTCCCCCTTTCGTGTGACATTTCACTTGCATAGGATATTTTTTAAATGAATATAGCTATATAATATTTATTCAAAGGTTTTTCCTCACTGTCATGCTAACTTTATTGAATATTTTATGTTTTTTTATTACCAATTGTTGGGAATATATGCATACAAGATAACCTTTAATTTTCTTTAGTAAGTATGAAAAGAACCATGTAGAAGAATCTAGAAGATTATTTTTGCAACAACAGTATAATAGCCAGAGAAAAATAGAGTCAAGTTTTTTGAATGAATGCAAGGGAGAAATAGGGGTACATAATTGTTATAGTAACAACAACAAGAATAGGGGTCTCTATTTTATTTTAGTTGTGTGTTTTGAAATATAAGAGCAACAACTCTGTTTGCATCTCAATCTTATATGTTTTTGATATATACAAATATATGCAACATTTCAAGTGAATTTTGCATTCATCTCTATGCTTATTTATTTCATCATCTACTTCTCTCCATCAAGAATGACATTGATTACTTCAAAAACAATGTTCTCTAACCACAGAGTTAAAAATTCTTGAGGTTTGACATCTAAAACTATTTCCTAATCCACATTTATGCAGAAAGCCTCCATTATCATGCCATTGTGCTTGTGTCCACTTTGCACCATTTGAGAACTAATAATTTTCTTTATGGCATTCTTGAGGCCATCTTCTTCGACTTTGAATAGCCTCCATAGTTGATGTTCTAGATTCTCATCCTCATAGCTGCACTTGAGCCCAAAATACTTCCTTGCCATCATTGCACTATGTTTGATGTATTCATCTATTACTTACAAGTTTTGTATGAAAACATTACTATTAGAACCATTATATAAATTAGGTAGAGGCAAAATAATTCAACCTCCATAACTTATCAAAGCACCAATCACAAGACTCAACTATTGTGGCCAATGTAGGTAGTTAAGAGTTATCACAAGGCTTATCAAGAAGGAAGATAGTTGAGTACTGCTCTAGTACCTCCATCAATAGGGACCATTGCCACACTCTTGAATCTCATCATTCATTGTCCATTTGTATCTATAATGTCATAAAATTGCGACCCTAGAATTTTTCGACTACATTAGGGTCCTCACGCACGCGAGATCGAATCCCCTAGCTTGATCGAAGATCGGAGACTGCTCAACCCTCAAAATTTGCTTCTCCCTTGGCCTTCGCACCACCTTGCCTACACTCTACCCTAGAGAAAGGGGCAGGACAAGGGCATGGCGCCCCTGTCCCCCCTAGGATAGGGGCATGGCAACCCTTTCCCCCTAGGACAAGGGCATGGCACCCTTGTCCACCCAAGACAAGGGTGTGGAGCCCCTTTCCCTACCCTATTTTGGGGAAGGACCTTTCATAAAGCATGCATTGTAGGTTGTGCAGTGAGCGGGAAAACTTCCCTGATGTCGGCCTATGACAAAAATCAGTTTCATTAACCCTAATTGACATGTATTTAAGTTGCATTTTCCCTCTCATTTGTATAAGTTGGGCTAAGCGATAAGACATATACATGAGATCAAGCATTCAAGATCATTCAAGCATTCAAGCATTCCTTTCTAGCATTGAGCATTCTCAAGTCTCCCTTCAAGGCTAGGTGTTGCATTCAAGTCAAGGATTCAACCATTGAAGAGGAGATTGATTCCAACATTCAATTCCACACAAGATTTTAGTCTTTCATTTACATCTACTTGCAAGTACTTTCTTTCATTACTTGGTTAATTCCAAAACTAGGGTTTGACCTAAAGGAAAACCCCCAATCCTAACCCATTTTCCTCTCTTTTCTATGTGTAGGTTGCAGGTGCACAACTGTACTTTTGGATTCGGGCTACATTTGAAGAGGCAGAAAAACCCTTTTCGTTTCACGGATTTTTCGGAGGATCGTGTGCATTCCTGCCGTAGTCCGGGCGAATTTTCCTCAAATTCGCAAGGTGGCTTCGTCTCAACATATTACTGCCAAATCCAGATGCATAGCTTCATCCCATACTCTGATCTCGAGTTATAATCAGTTCTTTGTCACTTTTGCACTACATAATTCAATCAATTCCTTTTCATTTCAAATAGGAAGAGGGGATTAGCTTATCATTCCCATTTCACTCTGAATTCTATCTTCTTCTTTGGAGATTGAATTTAATGAATTTTCCTCGGTTAGTGCAGGATCATGGGGGGCCAAAAAGTGGCGATGTGAAAAAAATAGCCTTTTCCAGTAGCCTAAAAACGTGAAAATCCGTGTTGACTTTTTGCTTAGCATGGTAAACACTTAAGCAAATTGAATATCAAATAAAATCGGATATCTGAGAATATTGGATATCCGATTTTTATAGGTAATTTTAAATTAAAAAATAAATTATATATTATATAATATGTATTATATAATTTATTATTATATTATATTATATATTATATAATATGTAATATATAATATAATATTATATTACATTTTATATAATACATAATATATAATTATATATTATATTATATAATATAATTATATATTATATTATATAATATAATAATTTATATTATATATTATATATTATATAATATAATAATTTATATTATATATTATATATTATATAATATAATATTATATAATTATATATTATATAATTATATATTATATAATATGTAATATGTAATATATTATTATATTACATTATATAATATAATATAATATTATATTATATAATATATAAGGTAATATAATATTATATTACATTATATAATATAATATTATATTATATTATATAATATATAAGGTAATATAATATTATATTACCTTATATATTATATAATATAATATATAATATAATTATATTATATAATAATATATTATATATTATATATTATATAATATAATATAATATATATTATATATAATATAATATAATATAATATATATTATATATTATATATTATATAATATATAATATAATATAATAATATATTATATAATACGTATTATATAATATATAATATATAATATATTATTATATTATATATTATATAATATATTATGTATTATATTATAATTTCATCAATTCAACTAGCTTTTGGATGGGAGTTACATTGCATTTGACCCGAAACTATGGATGGTAATAGTAGTTCACTCCTGACTCCAGCTTGCCTTCCTTCCTTCCCTCCGAACAATCCTTCTAACCCTTAACCGGTTGAACAATTCCCAACACCAGTTGAACTAGTTACATCCATTCATGGGTGCCTAATCCTCCCTAAGAGTGTAGGCAAGGAGAAAGAGTGAGAACTCCTCCCAATGTAGGGCATCCAATCTTAATTTCACAGTCCAATCGGGTCCCAACACTATTTCTATTCGATTACCTTCCTTCTGAAAGTAGGAGCAACTCTCAGGCCGAACACCGAGGGCCTTTACACCCGCTCATCAATCGAGGGTGAAGGACAGATAGATGGGCCCTATCCGTCCTTCATCCTCAATTAATGAGGGGGTGTAAAGGCCCTAGTTTACCAAATAGTTCTCTTCTCTAGGAGGGCCATGAATTGTTCGAGCATCCTTCCTTCCAGAAGAGCATCAGTCGGTAGGGCTAAAGAGATACCCGCCAATAGAATTTGAGGGCGTCGAATAGATAGATACAGAGACGTCTTCATCCTAATATTATATTATATAATATATTATTATATTATATATTATATTATATAATATAATGTTATTTTAAAATAATTTAACTATAAAAATCCGATATTCGATAAAATCGAATATCAGATTTTATCAGATATTCGATTTTCTGAGACAATATAAGTGGACTGTGATAGCCTGTGGGTTATTTTTCACCCATGGGCTACACGATTTTTTAAAAATCCGATATCCGGTTGGACCCGATATCCGATTTCGTGGCCCAAATTTGCAAAAAAATCCATTAAAAGATAGGATTTTTATTGTTTTTCATCATTTTCATTCAATTTTTTGCATTTTTTTAATGTTTTTTTTTTCATTCAAAATATTTTTTATTTCATGAAAACTAGGTTTTTTTAAATCAAATACAAAATTGTTCAAATTTGTTAACTAAATTCAATTGTTTACATTCAATTAGGTTAAAAATGGGGGATAACCATGAAAACATTGATCAACCACAACTGCAACAACCAAATCCTCCTGCACAAAACCCTCCTTTGCCAAACACCCCCCCAATTCAGGATTTAATTGCACAAAATTTGAACCAGTTGAGGGGGATTGCAGATGTCTATCATAGGATCCCTCACTTGAACCCAATGTTTAATCCCCTCACGTCGATCATAAAGAGTATAGAAACCATCACTGAGGAGCACAATGCTGCTCTTTTGTGGTGAGATTCTATGAGGAAACAATATGTGAATGGCTTGTCCTATAAGGAGATCAAGGATCTCGAGATATCCAAAGCCACTATCACTGCATTGTTTGTGAATCCTCGTACTGGTCAACCCGTAGACCCCCCAAAAATAAAACTTTTTGTTAAATGGTTCTCAAATGATGGTATTGTGAAAACCTTTTGGGACTGTTGGTGGACGGTTTTCAATAAACCACCCAACAACAATATTGATGTCCCCTTGTACTTCATCAAAAAATTGTATGCTGAGTTTGTTTTAGGAAAACATGTGAACTACTTTGACATCCAACCTTTCCAGGGTGTGGGTTTAGGTATGCCCCAAAATAGACTTGGGGCAGTCAGAGTAGTCCAGGGCCCATATGTCCCCCCTCCTCATGTTGATCCCCCACCTCCAGTGCAACATCTAGATATCATCTGTGAGGTAGCGTCACGGACCATATCGGCTATTCACTCTTTGAGTATCCTTTTGGTTTCTCAGGTTGGGGTAGTAACTCAGCCTACTTTTGATGGTAGCAGTGCATCTGGTGGCATTGACACATCCTCCTCGACTCCACACATTTGTGTGCCCCATAGTTGTGTCACGTGTGGGCACATATGCTTGGGTCCAGTTGGACAACCTGTTGATCCTCCTGCACACACTGTGGATTATGAGATGCATGAGATGCACGATGCACCAGATGTAATGACAGAGACTAGAGGATACCCTGGAGAGTCCTTGCATGCTAGAGGCAAGGAGGCACCTTCATCATACATTGATGATGTAGTGGTAAGATTTGTATTTTCACAATTCATTCTATATTTTAAATGAATATTTATAATCTAGATAATATTAAGTACTAATTTTTATTTACATGGTCTATTTAATAGTTGATGACAAAGGAGGAGTTGACACAGATCCAGGAGGGCACCTTGACAGCCATTTCATTTGGCCTTGATAGCTTTATGATGCATATATTATTGCACCTAGTTGTTTGTATTTTATTGTATATACATGCTCATCATTTATATTGGTATTAATTAGATTATGTAGTAACCTACATGTATATCTTATTTTACTCTTGTAGGGCACAAGTAGCACGAGTGCGGAGCTATGTGATTCAGGATCTGGTAGTGCAGTTGGAGACAAGGAAAAGGTAATTGAATGCAAATATGATTGAATGAATAGTTTAAATAACTTATAATGATTATACATGTCTAGACATAGATTGATAGTTTCATATACTTGTTGTGTATACATACAAAAAATTCTTGGCTTCACATCCTTGTTGACTACACCCACTATACCTAAAGATGAAGAAGAAGAAGAAGAAGAAGAGATGCCTCAAGTACATGTGTGTTTATTTTATTTTGTCTTTAGTAGATATATTTCGTTATTATCAGTGACAATTATATGCTAACTTGTATCAATGTCATGTTTGTGAACATATGTAGGTTATGTATGAAAATATTGAAAACATACCTCCTCTACCGAAGACATACATCAAGAGTCCTCTAAAGACAAAGAGAAAACGGGGAGATGAGGTAAACAAGAATAGTTCAATTATAGTTCATTTTTGTGTTAACTTTTCGAATGTGAGTTATGTAATATAACTAATCTTAATCGTGGTTTGTTTTTCTTGTGCAGGATCCTTTAGAGCCGAGGAGTGCGGTGAAGAGGATTGATTTTGATGATCCATCAGTAGCTTACGATGTTATAGATAGTTTTGGGATGCTTACATGTCTAGTTGGCATGTATATTTTGTATATGGACATACATTCATGTATATAGACATACATTTTGTTTGAGTTCATGTTTATGCCATATTTGTGTATGGACATACACTTGTAATCATTTGACATTTTTATATATACAGAAGTTGATATTTGATCATATAAATTGTTGGTCATGTGTGCATGGTGTTATCATGGAAAAATTTAATCTTCAATCCAATAATTAACAATGGTTAATAATGGTTATTTAATGAACAATACAATTCATTTAATGAACAATACAATACAATTCATTTACAATTCATTTAATGAACAATACAACACAATTAATTTAATGAATAATAAAATACAATTAATTTAATGAACAATACATTACAATTAATTATTACCCTATGCATGCTCCTATTCCCCCCCCCCACTCGGTCAAAAGCTCGGGGTCATACCCTACCGACGTCGTCCCTTGAGCACCCTAAGTGCTAAAAAATGTCAAACTTTGACAGGCCCTAACTCGGAATCTGTGGCACCTACGAATGATCCATTTGAACCTACGGGGCCACGAGAGGGGTCCCTACAAAAGCTTGTCTTGTTTTTTCAAGTTTCCCTACAGTTTTATTAGGGCAGCATTTTTTCGGTTGGCGAAAAAATCATCCATCTCATTCAATCAAATGTTGTCGCATGGCCAATTTCTTGATCTCCTCATCATGATCATGAAACATCGGTTCCGAAATGTCTATTTAGGCATTATTACCCTATGCACGCTCCTATTTCCCCCCACTCGATCAAATGCTCGAGGTCATACACTACCGGCGTCGTCCCTTGAGCACCTTAAGTGCTAAAATTGTCAAACTTTGATGAGCCTTAACTCGGAATCCATGGCACCTCCGAATGATCCGTTTGAACCTATGGGGCCATGAGAGGGGCCCCTACAAAATATTATCTTGGTTTTTCAAGTTTCCCTACTATTTTATTAGGGTAACATTTTTTTAGTTGGCGAAAAAATCGTCAGTCTCATTCAATTGAATGTTGTCACGTGGCCAATTTCTCGTTCTGCTCATTGTGATCACGAACCATCAGTTTTGACATGTATAGTTAGGCATTATTACCCTATGCATGCTCCTATTTTTCACCCCCCCACTCAGTCGAACGCTCGGGGTCATACCCTACTGTCGTCGTCCCTCGAGCACCCTAAGACCTAAAAATTGTCAAACTTTGATGGGCCCTAACTCGGAATCCGTGACACCTGCAAACAATCTGTTTGAACCTATAGGGCCATGAGAGGGGTCCCTACAAAATCCTATCTCATTTTTCCAATTTTCCTTACGGTTTTATTAGGGAAGCATTTTTTCAGTTGGCAAAAAAATCATTAGCCTCATTCAATCGAATGTTGTCGCATGGCCAATTTCTCGTTCTTCCCGTCGTGATAATGAATTGTTGGTTCTGACATGTCTAGTTAGTCATTATTACCCTATGCATGCTCCTATTCCCCCCCTCCCCCAACCTGGTTGAATGCTCAGGGTCACCCTACCAGCGTCGTCCCTTGAGCACCCTAAGTGCTAAAAATCATCAAACTTTGACGGGCCCTAACTTGGAATCTGTGGCACTTGCGAATGATCCATTTGAACCTATGGGGCCACGAGAGGGGTCCCTAAAAAATTCTATCTTGGTTTTTCAAGTTTCCCTATGGTTTTTTTAGGGTAGTATTTTTTCAGTTGGCGAAAAAATCGTCAGTCTCATTCAATCGAATGTTGTCGCGTGGCCAATTTCTTGTTCTGCTCATCGTGATCACGAATTGTCGGTTTCGACATGTCTAGTTAGGAATTATTACCCTATGCATGCTCTTATTTACCCACCCCCCCACTTGGTTGAATGCTCGAGGTCATACCTTACCGGCGTCATCCCTTGAGCACCCTAAGTGCTAAAAATTATCAAAATTTGATGGCCCCTAACTCAGAATTTGTGGCACCTGCGAATGATCTGTTTGAACCTATGGGACCATGAGAGGGGTCCCTACAAAAGCCTATCTCAGTTTTTTAAGTTCTCCTTACAGTTTTATTAGGGCAGCTTTTTTTCAGTTGGTAAAAAAATTGCCACTCATTCAATCAAATGTTATTGTGTGGCCAATTTCTCATTCGGCTCATCATGATAATGAATCATCAGTTCTGACATGTCTAGTTAAGAATTATTACCCTATGCATGCTCCTATTCCCCCCCCCCAACTCGGTCAAATGCTCGAGGTCATACCCTACTGGCGTTGTCCCTTTAGCACCATAAGTGCTAAAAATTGTCAAAATTTGACGGGCCCTAACTCGGAATACATGGTACTTGCTAACGATCCGTTTGAACCTACGAGGCCACGAGAGGGGTCCCTACAAAATCCTATCTCGATTTTTCAATTTTCCCTATGGTTTTATTAGGGCAGCATTTTTTCAGTTGGCGAAAAAATCGTTAGTCTCATTTAATGAAAAAATATAGATAAACAAGCATTACACTGTAGACACATAATGATCATAAATATTTCCATGTATTGTATACACATAATTACCATTACACTTACATGTGACATCCATGAACGAATATGAAAATGTGATTTTTCAACATTATCAATCCAACTACACCAATGTACTCATGTACAGATACATTGTATATCATCAGTATAACGAAACCAGTTTGCTTAAGGACATCGTATATCATCATAACAAAGTTACATCAATTCACATCCATATACAAATGCAACATCCCACTTCATCTGCATCAGACATCCTCATGTCCTAAGAGAAAAACTTATGTACAACAATGCTTGCATATAAATGAAGACCAAAATAGGAAACCTTTTTATGCGGAATAAATGTGCTACAAGAAACAAACTATAGCACTTAATACAACTTATTTTATCAAATTATAAATAGATCATTTGAAACATTTTTAAGATGTACAAGATTGTATAACTATGAAACTTACCAGTTTCTTTGCAAAGTCTACAAGCATAACTTTGAAGAAAGATGCATGTTGATTAAAGCTCTTCTCACTGCATTTCTCTGCATGGTTGAAGACGATAGTAGATATTATCATTTATAAATGGCAATACATTCACTTGACATAGTGTGTGAAAGTTTACAAAATTTAATCATATTGACAAAGTGAGGGACTTAGTGTTCATGCACAAAATTTAATCTCATTAATGCACAAAGGAATATGTACCATCACCAAGAGTAAAATAGTCAACGACGAATGATCTAGTATGAACCTGTATTTTTAAGAATTGTTAGTCTACGCATTAAATGCATGCATGAACATAAAGGCTTTATGATAATCACTTCAACTGAAATGCATGATAATAAATGAAAAGGTGGAGTTATATACAATAAAATTACGTGTCCCATGACCCCTTAGGACACCATACAACTCGTAACAACACCATATGGTGTCATAAGGGGTCATATGACCCATATAACGACACTGTATAGAGTCGTAAAGGGTCATATTGTGTCCTAAGGGGTCATATGATGTCTGAAAGGGGTCATATGACACAATATGACCCCTTAGGACATAATATGACCCATGACGACACAATTTGGTATCGTAAGGGGTCATATGGTGTCCTAATGGGTCGTAGGACACAATATGACCCCTTTGGACACCATAGGATCCATAATGACCCAATATGGTGTCATAAGGGGTCATATATTGTCCTTAGGGGTCATATGGTGTTGCATGACCCGTTAGGACACCATATGACCCCTAACAACACCATATGGTGTCATAAGGAGTCATAAGGGGTCATATGACCCATAACAACACCGTATAGTGTCGTAAAGGGTCATATTGTGTCCTAAGGGGTCATATGGTGTCTTAAAGGGGTCATATGACACAATATGATCCCTTAGGACATGATATCACCCATAACAACACAATTTGGTATCTTAAGGGGTTATATGGTGTCCTAAGGGGTTGTAGGACACAATATGACCCCTTAGGACACCATAGAACCCATATATAACCCAATATGGTGTCATAAGGGGTCATATGTTGTCCTTAGGAGTCATATGGTGTCCCATGACCCCTTAGGACACTATATGACCCCTAACGACACCATATGGTGTCATAAGGGGTCATATGATCCATAACAACACCGTATAGAGTCGTAAAGGGTCATATTGTGTCGTAAGGGCTCCCATGGTGTCTTAAAGGGGTCATATGACATAATATGACCCTTTAGGACACAATATGACCCATAATGACACAATTTGGTGTCATAAAGTGTCCTAAGGGGTTGTAAGACACAATATGACTCCTTAGGACACCATAGGACTCATAACGACCCAATATGGTTCCATAAGGGGTCATATGTTTTCCTTAAGGGTCATATGGTATCCCATGACCCTTTAGGACACCATATGACCTCTAACGACACCATATGGTGTAATAGTGTGTCATTAGGTGGCAAGATAAACCATTATTACAATATAAAAAGAAGTGCCAATATTGCTTACAAAACTTTGACACCTAAAGGGTCATATGGTGTCCTAATGGGTCATAGGACATAATATGACCCTTTCCCCCTCCCTCTATCTATCTCTCTCCCTTCCCCCCTCTCTCTATCTCTGCCAATCTCTCTCTCTCTCTCTCTCTCTCTCTCTCTCTCTCTCTCTCCCCCTCCCCCTCCCCCCTAACTCCTTTTCCCACTCTCTCTCCCCCTCCCCCCTCTACCTCCCTCTCCCCTAATATCTCTCCCTCCCTTCCCCCCTCTTTCTCCTCTCTCTCTCTCTCTCTCTCTCTCTCTCTCTCTCCCCCTCTCTCCCCTAATTGTTAGGGTTTCAAGTAGATCCGAAGCAAATATGAACTAACAATTATATGCAGATTTAAATACCAAAGATAAAGAAATAAAACAGGACACAGATAACACAGAGATTTAACGTGGTTCACCCAGAATGGGTTACGTCCACCATACACAGTCGTCCAATCTTTCTTATTATCCAGCAAAAATAATACATCAACCTTACAATGCCTTAAGCATCCTAGCCGCTTATAACATGCATTTTAGGGAAACAAACAAAGTCGGCCTTTTTAGGGTTTTATTACAATGTTAGTTTTCATCAATGAAAAACGGCAAAAAAAAATTTCTCAGGGGCTGCCGCCCCTGAACCCCCGCCCGGGGCCCGACCCGGCCTCGGACCCCGGTGAGGATACGTGCTGAGTGTACAGTACTTTGCTGATCAGTCACCACATTTCAACAATCTCCCACTTGGAGACTGATCAAGCTCCACACCGAACAATCTCCCACTTGGAGACTAAAACTACACGACACCACTGTACATGCAACATCCGCTGGATAAAACACTAGGACTTGACTGGTATAAATTCCACAATTATCAATAGAAACTGATGAAGAAATCAGCTTCTCCTGTGGAACTGCCTTTGTGAACATATCGGCAGGATTCTCACTTGCGTGAATCTTCTCAAGCCGTAACTGACCCTCCTCCAAAATAGTCCAGATGAAGTGGTACCTGAGCTGAATGTGCTTTGTCCTTGAATGAAAAGCAGAGTTCTTCGCAAGATGAATGGCACTCTAGCTATCAGTATACAATGGGCTATCCTCTTGTGTCTGACCCAATTCCTTCAAAAAACATTGCAACCAAATCATCTCTTTGCTGGCTTCTGTAGCAGCAACATACTCAGCTTCAGTGGTTGAAAGTGCAACAACCTTTTGCAGCCTAGAAATCCAACTGACTGCAGTTCCCCTTATAGTAAAAACATACCCTGTAGTACTCCTCCATGAATCAATATCACCCACCAGATTAGAGTCAACAAATCCACTTAGAGGAGCATTAGATCCTTTGAAACATAATGCCTTCGTAGTAGTTCCTTTCAAATACCGAAGAATCCATTTCATAGCATTCCAATGTTCCATACCCGGATTACTCATAAACCTGCTCACAACTCCCACTGCATGTGCAATATCTGGCCTTGTGCATACCATTGCATACATCAGATTGCCAATAGCTGATGAATACGGGATGTTAGACATTTTATTAACCTCTTCCTGTGCCTTTGGGCACATCTCCTTAGTCAATTTGAAATGACTAGCCAAAGGTGTACTAACTGCTTTTGCATCCTGCATGTTAAATCTTTTCAACACCTTCTTTATATACTCACTTTGGAACAAATTCAAGGTTCTATTTTTCCTGTCTCGTGTAATCCTCATACCGAGAATTCGCTTAGCTGCACCCAAATCCTTCATAGCAAATGACCTGGCTAATTTCTGTTTAAGATCATTTATATGTTGCATGTTAGACCCAGCAACAAGCATGTCATCAACATAAAGCATCAGGATAATATAACTGTCATTATCAAATCTCTTAAAATATACACAATGATCAAAATGACATCTATGATAACCGTGTTCATCCATAAAACTATCAAATTTTAAATACCATTGTCAGGGTGCTTGCTTTAGGCCATACAGACTTTTCTTCAACCTACACACCAAGTTCTCCTTACCTTTGACCTCATATCCCTGTGGTTGCAACATGTAAATTTCCTCCTCCAAATCTCCATGGAGAAAAGCTATTTTGACATCTAATTGTTCAAGATGTAAATCATCTGCAGCCACAAGACTAAGTACAGTTCTAATTGAAGTCATTTTTACAACTGGAGAAAATATTTCATCATAATCTATACCCTTTTTCTGTGCAAAACCTTTTACCACAAGTCTAGCCTTATATCTTTTCTGACCTCCTTCCTCCTCCTTCAGCCGATAAACCCATTTGTTAGGCAAGGCTCTTTTTTCTGCAGGTAAAGGAACTAAGTCCCAAGTCTTATTTTTCATCAAGGAGTCCATCTCCTCTTTCATGCCTAGCTGCCACTGTTGTTTGGCATCCACCTGCATTGCTTCTTCATATTCTTCTGGTTCACCAGAATCCGTTAATAAAATAGAATACAAAGAAGGAGAAAATATTTCAGGGGGTCTACTTGTCCTCGTAGAATGTCTAACACTTGCAGGAGTTTGTGGGACAATTTGTTGTTGCTGAGCATCAGGTACCTGTGGCATTTCATTTTCAGGAATCTCATCCAACACCACATATTCTTGTTTGTCCTGTTCATGCTTCTTTTCCTGCATCTATTCTTTATACATAACCTTCTCATTGAATATAACATCTCTACTTCTAATTATTTTCTTATTTTCAAAATCCCATAACCGATAGCCATATTCATCTATCCCATGTCCAATGAAGGTACATTTCTGAGATTTAGCATCAAGCTTGGTTCTATTTTCTTTATCAACATGGACAAAAGCTTCGCAACCAAAAGTTTTTCGAAAAGAATAATTTACCTTTTTACCAGTCCATGCCTCCTCTGGAATACCACCATCCAAAGGGGTTGAAGGTCCTCTATTTATCAAATAGATAGCAGTATGTACAGCATCTGCCCAAAAAAGTAAGGGCAATCCAGCATGCAATCTCATACTCCTCGCACGTTCCATGATGGTCCTATTCATTCTCTCTGACACACCATTTTCCTGTGGAGTTCCTGGAACTGTCTTCTGCTTTCGAATCCCATTTAAGGAACAGTAATCTTCAAATGCTTTGCTGCAATACTCACCTCCATTATCCGATCTGAGACACTTCAACTTTTTTCCTATCTCATTCTCAACCAAAGCTTTCCATTTCTTAAAAGTTTCAAAAACATCTGATTTTTGTTTTAGGAAATATACCCATGTTTTTCTGGTTGAGTCATCAATAAAAATAACATAATAACAAGAGCCACCAAGGGATGATACCTGAGCCGGTCCCCATACATCTGAATGTACAAGCTCTAACTTCTCACTCTTCTTCTCTTTCCCAACCTTGAGAAATCTGACTCTTTTCTGTTTACCATAAACACAGTTTTCACAGAACTCTAAATCAATCTTCTTTAGTCCTGGAAATAGATTTTTGGAGTGAAGGATTTTCATCCCTTTCTCACTCATGTGCCCAAGCCTATGGTGCCACATTATCGAATCTGTTCTTGCAACATTTATTGTTGTTGTCCCTGCAGTAACTTTATCTGTAGCAGCTAAGGTAGAGTAAGTGTTACCAGTACACAAATATAATGTGCCTACCTTCGCACCTTTAGCTACTACTAATGATCCTTTAGTGACCTTCCACATACTGTCTGAGAAGGTAACTATGCAACCTTCACTACCTAGTTGCCCTGCAGAAATTAAATTTCTTCTTAAATTAGGAACATGTCTTACCTCCTGCAGAAACCAGTCATTACCATTCTGCAACTTGATCTTTATCTTTCCTTTTCCAACAATTTGACAGGGCTCATCATCACCCAAATATACCTGTCCAAAATCACCTTGAACATAATCTAGAAAATATTTTCTATGGGGTGTAGAATGAAATGAAGCCATATAATCTATTACCCAGGAATCATTAACATTATCCAAACATAAGATTAAAGCATCTTGTAAAGTATTACTTGCAATATTAGCTTCCTTACTGTTATTTTCATTTTTGTCTCCTTCCTTGTTTTTTCGAGACCAACAGTCTTTCTTTAGATGACCAGGCTTTCCGCAGTACCAGCAATCTTTCTTTCCTCTAGATTGAGAGCGTCCTTTCTTTGACTTCCCTCGTGACTTCTCATTCCCAGGGCCTTTTCCTCTTTCCTTTGATCTTCCTCTGTTCTCCACATTCAAAACACTACCCGATGATGTTGGAGTCTCACCTGTGCTTTTCCTTCACATTTCCTCGCTTAGGATAACACCAACAATATCATCAAATACCAAAGTATTTTTACCAGAGACAGAGTTACTTACAGCCATAACCAAGCTATTCCAGCTTTCTAGCAAAGAACATAAAATCAAGAGAGCCCTAACCTCTTCTGCAAAGGTAATTTTTACCGAAGACAATTGACTGGTAATTGTATTAAATTCATTTAAGTGCTCCGCTACAAATCCTCCCTCACTCATTTTCAAATTAAACAAACGCTTCATAAGAAATACCTTATTCGAAGCTGAGGGTTTTTCATACAACTTAGCCAATGTTGCCATCAAATCTACAGTCGTTTTCGCTTCTGTTATATTGAATGCTACAGACGATGCAAGGCACAATCGAATGGATCCCAGTGCCTTTCTATCTAAAATGTCCCACTCTTCATCTGATATTGTGGTCGATTTCTTTGCCTTTCCTTCCAATGGCCGCCACAAATCCTTTTGATACAGGTAATCCTCCATCTGCATTTTCCATAACTGATAATTCTGGCCGTTAAACTTTTCGACCTTGAATTTGGAATCCTCCATTGCTCCCACTCAAATTTGAAAGTCCTGCCAATTTACAGAAAACCTCGCTCTGATACCAATTGTTAGGGTTTCAAGCAGATCTGAAGCAAATATGAACTAACAATTATATGCAGATTTAAATACCAAAGATAAAGAAATAAAACAAGACACAGATAACACAGAGATTTAACGTGGTTCACCCAGAATGGGTTACGTCCACCATACACAGTCGTCCAATCTTTCTTATTATCCAGCAAAAACAATAAATCAACCTTACAATGCCTTAAGCATCCCAACCGCTTATAACATGCGTTTTAGGGCAACAAACAAAGTCGGCCTTTTTAGGGTTTTATTACAATGTTAGTTTTCATCAATGAAAAATGGTAAAAAAAAATTTCTCAAGGGCTGCCGCCCCCGAACCCCTGCCCGGGGCCCGACCTGACCCCGGACCCCGACGAGGATACGTGCTGAGTGTACAGTACTTTGTTGATCAATCGCCCCATTTCAACAATCTCCCACTTGGAGACTAATTAGGCTCCACACCGAACACTAATCTCTTTATCTCTCTCTCTCCCCTAATCCCTTTATCTCTCTCTCCCTTCCCCCTCTCCCTCTCTCTCTCTACCCCACTCCCCCCTCTCCCTCTCCCTAATATCATATACTAATTTATTTATAATTTAATATATTAAATATTAATAAACAATAGATTAATTATGTGCAAAGTTAGTTATTGAATTTACTTATTAAAATCGGACATCCGACAAATTTGAAATTTGAAATTATGGCTCGAGAATGCTTTGGGATTCGGTTTGGAAGTGACAAGCCTAGAAAGTCAACTGAAAAAAACGTGTTTTTCAGTATTCCTTGATTTTCTAGACTTTACACTGGTGTTAGACGACTTTTTTAATAGAAAAAATTGATAAAACGAAAAGGGTTTTTTAAGGAAGTTCTCAACTTTCCAACAATATAAGGCTTGTCTTATTTCAATTTTAATAAATAATAATTATTTATTTTCTAATTGAATTCTGACAAAAGTGTTGATTGATAGACTGATTGAAAAACACTCATAACTTTCAAATGGTATAATATTTCCTGAATCCGAAACATGCATCACATCCTATGCTTCGTCTATTATAGCGAAAAATTAAAAAAATTGAATTTCATAAGGTTTTGACCAAGTTAAGGTGGTCATACGTAGGAGTTTATGAATTTCTTAAAAGTTGTAGTAAAAAATTCATAAATAATTATTTGCTTAATAAAAAATTATAAAAAAATATGTGTCATATCCAGACATGAGTCTAATACTTATATTATTGTAGCATCATAAATTGTACGCACTCGCTAGGGTGGTACAATTTCACACCTAGTTTAGCACCCGCCTTAGTGCATTTTGCATTCTGCATTGCATTTCTCCTTAAGCACTTAATTAATCAAATTAATTAGGTCTAAGGTCCTATTTCATCATTCTCTACATCATAAAGTTGGGCCCTTTCACTAAAGCACGCCCTTCGCATTTTATTCCTCTAATACACCACTTAATCAAAAACCCTAATTAAGTCCTATTTCGAACTTGGGGGCTTGGTTTCAGGGTCAAAACATCTCGAAATCACCTATAACTTCGGGATTCTCTCTGAAATCATCATATCCGATGGCCCTGAAAATTTGGTGAAAAGTTGTCGGGACCGTGGCGCCCGGTGCACATGGTCTCGGACATTTTTCCCGAAATTTTAGGAGCACGATCCAATCATAAAATAAATCTTAACCCCAAGAAATTGGCGGGATATTCAATCTCTAGGTCGGCCAAAATACAAATTTATGACCTAGGGTTTCATACATAAAAGCTCTCTTTCCTCATTTGAAGGGATCCGATTTTTGTTTCCAGGAACTTCATATGCAGCGAAAGAGTAGATCTTTGAGGACTTCAACAACATTCAACATCATTCTATCAATCATCTATCAAATTCATTCATCCACTTAGGGCTTGGAAGACATTGAAGAACAATAGGAGATTACTGACTGAAGATTGGCTAGTACTCCTCCCTTGAGGGTTTGGTATGATTTCGTATTGTTTTCATGTCTTTGCATAAGCTTTGATATATCATTTATTCATGCTTTAGATCACATTGCATCTTGATTTAGAGCATTTACATTATCATTTACAAGCAATTAGGGTTTACTTTCTAGGTTGCTCTAGTTTGCTTTCTTGCATTTTTGGACCTTGCACACACACTAGGTCTGCACACACAATACATTTTACAAAACAACTTGGCTATTCGTGGAGGTGGAAATCACCAAAGCGGGGGTTTGACTAAGGCAAAACCCTATATAGCCGCCCCTCCCCCTTTTTCAGATATTATTGCAGGTTTCGGGATTCAGACGACGCCGCAGGATACAGATCCGGAGAGAGAAGGTTGGAACAACATTCTGTGTGAAATTGCAGAGCAGAAGACTGGGACAGGGGCATTGGGCACCCTGGTCCTACCAGGATAGGGCGGCTGGGCGCCCTGGTCCCTGGGACAGAGGTGCTGGGCGCCCTGGTCCTCCGGACAGACAGTTTACAGATAGTTTCCAGACAGTGTTTCAGAGTGCAGAATAGTGGTTTCCGGTGCAGTTTTCAGGACAGTGGCACCCGCGCCCCCGTCCCGAACATTTTCAGTCCGATTTTGACTCCGGGTACATATTTGCATTCTTATTTCATCCTTGTACTTATAGCTGTTCATTGTTTAATCTCAATTCTGCAATCTTGTTATTAGTTCATACTTGCATTTTGAGATTAGGGTTTGAACTTGCATTACTTGATCTTACAATTTCAACAAGGGAATAGGAATCCTAATAGATATCCCGTGGCTCTCTCTTTCACCAAAAGAAGTAGCCAATTGTGCAATATCTCTAGGCTCTTTCGTATTCCGTAATGTGTGTCAAAAGGTAGGATTAGGGCATGATTGACCTAGTCTCGCTTTTTCCCCCACACATTTTGGTGAACCCGACATGAATCTATCATTGCTTCCTCTTTCATTGCATTTATTAGATCTAGATCTAGATTTAGTGTGTTTTCATTTCATTTTCATTAAAGAAAAAAAAAAAAAAGTGTGTTTCTTTACATTGTGTGTTTAAATTTTATGTAATCTTTTCAAAATGTCAGATTTTTATTTGCAAAATGTTCATGCTTTTGATGATTATTATGAGTATAGCCAAGATGAATTAGATGAAGCTTTAGATGAGTTTTTAAACCCTAAGGATGCTAAACCTTCATTTTACCAAAAACTCATAAGCCTTGTTACTATGCCATTTAGGTGTGATGAGAAAGATAAGTCGAATGATTCCTCTCAAGGATACATTTCTATCAACTCTTCCCCTGAATCTAGTAACATGGTTGTTTTCAATAATCCCCTCTATGAGGAGATGTCTCCTTTTGAATCAAAAGACAAACCTTTTAACCGATATGATCATGCTTTGTTGGATGATGCTCTTGATGACTTTGTGGCTTTATCGAAATCTTTAAACAAGAACAAGGCCTCTAAATTGGTTAACATGATAAACTTGAATGAACATAATAAGCCTCTCTTTGAAGTCCAAGGTGCTTATCCTTCTCCCACCTTTCAAGTTCTTAAATCACCTCTCCTTACTGTCCAAGGAAGGTATGATCATGATTCCTTTCGTACCCCGAATAAACCAATCATCACCGTGCAAGGAAGAAAACCTATAAGTCCTTATAATTATGCCAAGAAAATAACTAGAGAGAGTTATCATGCGGTTGCCCATACTTATCATACTAGAAATAATAGGCAACCTAATCCTCCTCCTGTTATTCCAGTTTCCCTTCCTAATCCTCAACCAATTCTTCCTCAAGCTCCCCGTATTTCGCAAGTTATGGGTAAGGAATATGATCTCATAGAACAACTTAAAGCTACCCCTGCTAATATATCCCTTTGGGATTTGATTCAAACTTCTTCCGCTTATCATGGAATGTTACAAGATGCCTTGAAATATTTGAATGTTCCTCCACCGAATACATCTAGTAATATAGCATCTTTTGTTAACTCTGTGATGAATCCTAAAGCTCAAATTATGTTTTCCCAAGATGAGTTGCCTACTAGCGAAATTCAACAACAATATGATCCCTTGATGATTGTGGTTATCATGAAAGACACTGCTATAAGACGAACACTAGTAGATAATGGCTCTAGCCTTAATGTGTGTAGCATTAATTTATTGCATAAGATGAATGTGGATATGTCTCTTATTGAGCCTGACTCTCGTCCCATTCATGGCTTTGACAATGTGGCTAAGACTTCATTAGGTATCATCACCTTACCTCTCACAGTGGGACCTGTTACTGTGCCTACTCCTATCCATGTTATGTCGGGAAATTTAACATATAACTTGTTATTAGGGAGGCCTTGGATTCACAGCATGCAAGCTATCCCCTCTACATTGCATAGACAAGTTAAATTCGTTTATAACAATAAGACATACACTTTGATGGGTGATACTAATTTTCAAGCTTGTCTACAAACATCTAATTCCAAAGGAGATTCTTCTAAGCCATCCTCGTCTAGTGATGACTCTTTAAACAAGAAACCTATCGATGAGTCTTCGCTCTCCGATGATCAAAATCTTTTGGATGAGTCTGGAACTCCTGAAGAAGATCCTTCTCGACTTGAAACTACACATAAAAAGGATTTTGATCCTGAGAAGGTTCTCGCAGAGGATGATTGGGGATCTCTTGATTTTAACCCTACCTTTGTAGGTGAATATAAGGTTCCTTCTAGAGAAATTAAAATTGAAAAGAAGGAAGAAGCTGAAAATCATAAAGTTGAAAAGAAAGAAGAAACTAAAAATCAATCAACCTTACCTGAATCTATGAGTAATAATTTTGTGGCCGCTTCTCAAACTTCTTCTCCTCACATCTATAACTATGAAGAGTTTGATTCTTTGTCTTATGAAAAACCACCTTCTCTTCTTGAAATGGCTGATCGTTATGGTCATGGTTTTCGCATTTTTGCTAAGCATGGGTATCATGGAAAAGGTTGTGGTGCTAATGAACAAGGGATAAGAGTTCCTCTAGAGACTAATTTTCACAATTATGCCTTTGGACTTGGCTATAATCCCTGCAGACGTACTAAAGCTTCTAAAAGACCATGCATTAGTGTTAATGCTATTTCTACATCTCTATCAATGCAGCACCCTAAGTATATTGATGGGGATCCTTCGTGTGCCTGTGCTTTGGATGTCTTCCCGATCGACGATGCTTTAGCTGAGTTCTTGGGAGCCTATGACACTCTTCCTCGTTATCATCACAATAGGGGACTCCCTTATTGTTTGAACACCGAAGCCTATTTTGGAAAAGAGATTGATAATGATGAGATTGTGAAAGAATTCCCTCAGTTAAAGGATACTCCTCAACAAAGTAATCTTCTCATAAGTGACACCACTGATGTTAAGATGGATCCTTGCAATAAAGAGAAAGTCATTAAAATTGGGAAATGTTTGGATGAAGAGGAACAGAAACAATATGAAGAACTATTGCATGAATTCCCTGAGATCTTTGCTTGGGCATATTCTGACATGCCTGGTATAGATTCTAAGATCGTTACTCATAATATTGTCTTAGTTCCTGATGCTAAGCCCGTGAAACAAAAGATTCGAAAAATGAATCCCAAGGTGGCTCTACTTGTTAAAGCTGAGATTGAGAAATTATTGGAGGCTGGATTTATCCGCCCTATTGACTATTCCCCATGGATTTCAAATATTGTCGCTGTGGCTAAACCAGATAACAAAATAAGGATGTGTACCGATTTTCGGGATCTAAATAAGGCTTCTTTAAAAGATGATTTCCCTCTTCCAAACATTGACATGATAGTTGACTCTACAACAGGACATGCCTTGCTATCCTTCATGGATGGTTTTTTAGGCTACAATCAAATTTTCATAAACCCTCGAGATCAATTCAAAACTGCTTTCACCACTCCTTGGGGTACGTTTTGTTGGATAATGATGCCTTTTGGACTTAAAAACGCTGGTGCAACTTATCAACGAGCGATGACCCTTATCTTTCATGATTATATGCATAAGATTTTAGAGGATTATGTTGATGATATTTTGGCCAAATCCTTTCTTCGCATGGATCATGTTAAAATCCTCCAACAAATCTTTGAAAGAATTCGTAAATATCACATGTGCTTGAATCCCCGAAAATGTGTTTTTGGTGTGGATAGTGGAAAACTATTAGGATTCATAGTTTCGCATCGTGGGATTGAGGTGGACACTAAGAAAATAGATGCTATTGTTAACATGCCACCTCCTAGAAATGTCTCTCAACTTAAAAGCTTACAAGGAAAGATTCAAGCTATTCGTAGGTTCGTGTCTCAGCTTGCGGATCGTACCTTTCCTTTTACTCAACTTCTTAAAAAGGATATCACTTTTCAATGGAATGAAGACTGTCAGCAAGCATTTGAAGATTTAAAAGTGTATTTGGCTAGTCCTCCTGTTCTTCAACCTGCCGAACCTTCTAAACCCTTCCTGCTGTATACAGCTGCTTCTTCTCATGCTCTTGCAGCATTGTTAGCACAACATGATAAAGATGGTAAGGAATGTCCGGTTTATTACATAAGTCGTACCTTACTCGATTATGAGACCCGATATTTTGCGATAGAAAGACAATGCTTGGCCTTGGTATTTGCGACTCGGAAATTGAGACATTATCTTTTAAATTCAGAAGTCCATGTCATGGTTAAGTTTGATCCTTTGAAGCATCTTTTCTCTAAAACTGATTTATCAGGACGTCTAGCTAAGTGGGTTATGATGTTAACTGAATTTGACCTTAAATTTGTTTCACAAAGAGCAATTAAAGGGCAAGCGTTGACCGATCACTTAGTTGAGGCCCCTTCACCTTTCTCCTTCCCTAACCCTGAGTCCTTTCCTGACGACTTCATTCTTTCTATAGAGAAAGATGAAACTTGGGAGTTATACTTTGATGGCTCTAAGTGTCGTACGGGATCGGGGGCAGGTGTTGTTCTAATTTATCCTACAAAGAAGTCCATTCCTTTATCATATCGTCTAAATTTCCTGTGTACCAATAACATTGTTGAGTATGAGGCTCTTATAGCGGGAATAAAAGCAGCCTTAGCTCTGAATATAAAACACATACATATCTATGGAGATTCGCAATTGATTATAAGACAAGTAACAGGAATATATCAAGCAAAATAGGACAAATTATCACAATATAAAGACCTTGCTATCTCTTTATTACAAAATTTCGATTCTTATACCATGGAACCCGTTCCTCGAAAAGATAATCGACATGCGGATGCAATGGCATGTGTGGCTTCTCTAGTATCTTTAGAGGACCCTATGGTCGATCTTAATTTCGTTATTCACAATCTTACTTCTCCAGCTATTGAAGATGATTCTGGCTTGGTAACATGTTGTGACTTTGTAGATTCAGATGAATGGTTCTCGCATATCGTAAGATATTTGACCGATGGTACCTTTCCTGATTCTGCTAATAGGAACACTAGGGCTAGAATCCGCAAGCTATCTGCTAGATATATCATCCTTTCTAATGTCCTTTATCGAAGGGGTTATGATGGTCTTCTCCTTCGTTGTCTTAACAAGTCAGAAATCCCTGTTGCTCTTGAAGAGGCACATTTAGGTGCCTGTGGGGGGCATTTTGGGGGAAAATCCCTGGTTCATAGATTGCTTCGTATGGGATACTATTGGCAAACTATGCAGAAGGATTCCTTTTCATTTGTTAAAAAATGTCATCAATGTCAACAACACAATAATCTGATTCATGCTCCTGCCCAAGAACTTCGTTCTCAAGTAGCTTCTTGGCCTTTTTCCGCATGGGGTTTGGATCTTATTGGAAAAATCTCTCCTCCTTCATCTCAAGGACACACCTTCATCATAACCGCAACAGATTACTTTACAAAGTGGGTAGAAGCTATTCCCCTTCACTCTACTATGACTGAAGTGATTTGTCAATTTCTTCTAGAAAACATTATTTCTCGATTCGGGATACCTTCTACTATTATTTCAGATAATGGGACATCATTTAAGAACAAGGACGTGAAGAAATTCCTCAAGAAGTATCATATCAAACATCGATTTTCTACACCTTACTATCCTCAATCAAATGGCCAAGCCGAATCATCCAATAAGATAATTGAACAAATTCTTCGCAAAATCATGAATAAGCATGGTAAGGATTGGAGTAACCAGCTGATCTACGCTCTTTGGGCCTACCGAACGAGTGTACGAATTGCTACGGGAACTACTCCTTATAATCTTGTTTATGGTGCTGATGCTATTATGCCCTTAGAATTAGAGATTCCATCACTTAGGGTTTGTCTCAAAGGTATAGTAGATGATGACTCTTATAGAGAACAACGACTTCAACAGCTTGAGATGCTTGATGAACAGCGTATAAACGCTCTTGAGCATATTCAAGCGTATCACAAAACTCTACAACGAAGCTATAATGATAAGGTTATTCAACGTTCCTTCTCAGTAGGTGACTTAGTCCTTTATGAGAACCAGCGCAATGTGAATGCCTTACCTGCAGAAAAGGGAAAATTTAGTCCTAATTGGCTTGGACCATATATCGTTATTGAGGATTATGGATCAGGTGCTTACAAAATAGCGGATGTAGACAGTACGCCTCTTAAAGAACCTATTAATGCTATGCACTTGCGTAGATATTATGCTTAATTCTTCATTCTTCATCTATCTTCCTTTTCAATTTTTCAACATTGGATAATATGTTAGTATCTCTTAGTTAAAGCAAAATAGAATTAAATGTTATGATGTTTAATCTATATTGCTTCATTCCTGACAAGTGTGTCTTCTTACTTTATAGTTTGTCTTGAATTCATTTATGTAAATTGAAAAAGGTTTACATTCTCGTTATGCTGGCATATTATACAATGTCTTTATGTGTTAAGTAGAATCGTATCATGTTGTGTTTAAGTACAAGATTAAATCACATTAGTTATATGATTCTTAGGCTTAATGCATATTTCTTCCTTATCATCAATGTAGTACTTGATTAAACATTTTAATTAAGTCACACATGTATCAATTTAATCATGGAGCATTGAGAAATCAATCACATGGAAATTAAATTCTGAACATACATGTACATTTACCAAATGTATTAGATTTAATCAAAACAAAATATACATTGTTTTAAGCATTAAAGATAACACATTTGAGACAAAAAGAGAAGCATGTATATATATATATATGGATCGTATACAAATCTAGGTCACTGTACATCATAAAATCATCTCCTATCCCTAGGGCTAGTGGCTGGAGAGTGTCGACTGGATGCTCCCTCCTGGTCTGGCCGTGAAGGTGGACCCATGGGTGTGTAGCGCGATACAGATCGTGAGTGACTCCAAGAGGAACTCCTACGATCCCTATCCATAAGGATCGCACGATAGGTGGTAGCCTCGGTCTGAGCCGCTACTAGATCTCGCCGCGCCTGCTGGAGGTCCTCTGATAGGACTCTCTCTCTCTGCCGCGCCTGCTGGAGGTCCTCTGATAGGACTCTCTCTCTCTCCCTCCATATATCTACCTGTACTCGGAATGGGAAAAATAAATCCTCATGCCGACCCGCGTTCCCCTGAGGCCTATAGGCAATCTGTGAGGAACTGGGGATCTGTGCTATCATGGAAATGTCTGTCATTGCCTGCTGAATCAAGGAACGCCATTCCTGCACATTAGCTGTGGCAGTAGAACAGATTTTTGTTAGTACCATTCTATATCATCAAAACATTAATCAATCAATATAAACCTACTATACCTGGATCTCCCTCGTGCCAGTAGGGATCATGATATGGTAGTATCTGTGACTGAGAACCGCTAGGCTCCCCTCGCTCATATACTCTATCCATGATGGGTGTAGGCTGGACGGTACTGGTGACAGGTCTCCGTATCGCCTCCTGTTCCCCCTGTTGGGGAATAGGAGGTGGATCCAGAGCTATGGTATCGTCTCCTGAATGGTGGGGAGCTGCATCCGACTCCTCCTCATCATCTCTATCCTCCTCCTCGTCGTCCTCCTCGTCATCATCATCCTCGTCCTCATCCACATCATCACCTGCATCCTCCTCGTCCTCCTCTCTATCTGCATCCTCATCCTCCTCCTCCTCGTCACTAGGCTGATCGCCTGTAGGTGGATCAGGATCTCCCGCCTCCTCATGACCCTCTCCCTCCTCTGGCTCCTCTGACCTGGATCCCTCGTCCTCGTCTCGGTCTCCATGTCTCCATGGGCCTAGATAGCCTGTCAGATGATCTGGTGGAAAGATAGGACCTGGATATGATCTCATGAACCATGAAACATATCTACGTTGTGCTCGAGGCTCTGCAGAATAGTCGGTGACTACATCCTGATCAGATCCCTCTAAGTCTGTCGTCTCAATATCATCTACCATCGGTCTCACTACTGCTCCAGGTCTGGGAAGGACCCGTGAGTGTCGAGTATAGATGGGCACATCGGCTGGAACACACTGCTCTAGTCCGAACTGCCTCCGTACTCGGTCAAAGTAGAAAGGGACTATGATGTGTGCATATCATCCTCGCAGTAGGCAGTTCCTCTGTAGACATGCTAACTGTCTCTCCATACCATCCCATCTGTGCATCAGTAGGTAAGGTCTCCACACTATCACCTCGGCTGTCAATCTGTCAATAATCACTCTCCAATATAATAAATCTCCAAATCTCCACTCTCTGGTAAGTGGATAAGCGAACACCCTAGGTCGCTCGCTCGCTGTACTCAGTGGAAAGCCGACGGGCCTAGTGCATGTGAAATGCTCTAAAATCCACACCTGTAGAAGTGTGCATGTCATCAAACTACAACCCTGTCCGAATACATACTCCTCAAGGTCGTGATAGAGATGCGCTAGCATACTCCGACCCCACGCATACACTCTCCTATGTCTCTCCATCACTCTGATACACCATGTGAGGCCCCCATGCATGTGTGTCCCTCGCCCATTAGGGCAGACGGCTAGTGCTATGATGGCTATCATAAGGCATCTCAGAAGTGGTACCTCCCCTGTAGGATGTAAGAGCCAGCTGACCATGATGCGACCTCTCGTCTCGCTCGGCATGACTCTCCCTATGCAATACACCTGCTCTCTCTGATGATCCTCCGCTAACCGATCAGTCGCGTATGTAACTGTCACTCCTCTGATAGGAAGACGAAGTATACTGTACACATCCTCGAGTGTGACCGTCAGCTCTCCTACTGGAAGGTGAATGGTGCATGTGTCAGGATCCCATCGCTCCATCAATGCCATCAGCATCACAGGATGAAATCGAATGGCCGGCATGAGAATCACATACCACAATCCCACAATCGACAATGTGTCTCTCTCTGACTGAGTCAGCCGCGGAATC
Source organism: Cryptomeria japonica (assembly GCF_030272615.1). Lineage (NCBI taxonomy): Eukaryota > Viridiplantae > Streptophyta > Pinopsida > Cupressales > Cupressaceae > Cryptomeria > Cryptomeria japonica. The sequence continues at coordinate 156,779,760 of NC_081405.1, read as the reverse complement.
TGATCTCGCAAAGTGCGAAGAATATGTCCCGCTGTGTGCTCTCTCATGTACGGAAGACCTTGCAACACGAAAACATGATCGTAATCAGTACTCGATCATTGAAATCGCAAATGCAAACCGTCGCACATCGTATGCTAGCCCCGAAACCTCTCGCCAGGCTCTGATTGGGGACCATGGCACCCTGTCAGGGACCATGGTGCCCTGAGGGGACCATGGCGCTCTGTCAGGGACCATGGCGCCCTGGGGGGACCAGGGCGCCCCTCAGGGACCATGGCACCCTGCGTGGGCCCCGGTCAGCCTTCGAGGCCCGCATACGATCACGGAAAAGTCAAACATGCGAAAAATCAAAAGTCAAACGTTCAGTCAACTCACCTCGTCCAGTGGCTCGTCGTCGATCACGGCCTGGCGCAGGATCTCGATCCTCGTGGGATGCTTCGGTCGTCGTGAAGGCATGATGATGGCTATGTGGGCTCCGCTGCACTGAATAGTATTCTGAAATCAACAAAGTGACGAATACAAGTGTCACTTTCGAGGTATATACTCTCGTTTGCTTATTCTTACTTTTTTGAAACCCTAATTCTCCTCTGTCATTCATTTTATCATAACTTGAGTTTGGGAGATGCGATTTTCGAACCGTTTGGTGCGTTGGAATGGTCTTTTCCTTCCTCTACTCTCGGGATATTCCAAAAAGTGCTCTGATGAAGCCTATTTAGTGAACATCCCTCATCAATACTCTATTACACAATTTGTCGCAAGTAAACATGCTACCCTGTTTCACCTCCCTAATAAGCAAGTCGAAACAGGGGGGGGCATATAGCTACTCACAGATTTCATCACTTTCCCTAGTAAGCATTAGGTGATTTTGTGATCTAACGTTTGTTTTGTAGGGTGCGGTTCCTAACTGTGTACTGCAGATACCGCTGGGGGCTTCGTCCGACATCTTATGGATATATCCTTTTTCAAATAATGTTTACTTTTCTGTACTTTAGCTTGCATATGCACGTAGTACTCATATGACCGCTAAAGTGGGGGCTAAATGTAGCGTCATAAATTGTACACACTCGCTAGGGTGGTACAATTTCACACCTAGTTTAGCACCCGCCTTAGTGCATTTTGCATTCTGCATTGCATTTCTCCTTAAGCACTTAATTAATCAAATTAATTAGGTCTAAGGTCCTATTTCATCATTCTCTACATCATAAAGTTGGGCCCTTTCACTAAAGCGCGCCCTTCACATTTTATTCCTCTAATACACCACTTAATCAAAAACCCTAATTAAGTCCTATTTCGAACTTGGGGGCTTGGTTTCGGGGTCAAAACATCTCAAAATCACCTGTAACTTCGGGATTCTCTCTAAAATCATCATATCCGATGGCCCTAAAAATTTGGTGAAAAGTTGTCGGGACCGTGGCGCCCGGTGCACATGGTCCCGGACATTTTTCCCGAAATTTTAGGAGCACGATCCAATCATAAAATAAAGCTTAACCCCAAGAAATTGGTGGGATATTCAATCTCTAGGTCGGCCAAAATACGAATTTATGACCTAGGGTTTCATACATAAAAGCTCTCTTTCCTCATTTGAAGGGATCCGATTTTTGTTTCCAGGAACTTCATATGCAGCGAAAGAGTAGATCTTTGAGGACTTCAACAACATTCAACATCATTCTATCAAGCATCTATCAAATTCATTCATCCACTTAGGGCTTGGAAGACATTGAAGAACAATAGGAGATTACTGACTGAAGATTGGCTAGTACTCCTCCCTTGAGGGTTGGGTATGATTTCGTATTGTTTTCATGTCTTTGCATAAGCTTTGATATATCATTTATTCATGCTTTAGATCACATTGCATCTTGATTTAGAGCATTTACATTATCATTTACAAGCAATTAGGGTTTACTTTCTAGGTTGCTCTAGTTTGCTTTCTTGCATTTTTGGACCTTGCACACACACTAGGTCTGCACACACAATACATTTTACAAAACAACTTGGCTATTCGTGGAGGTGGAAATCACCAAAGCGGGGGTTTGACTAAGGCAAAACCCTATATAGCCGCCCCTCCCCCTTTTTCAGATATTATTGCAGGTTTCGGGATTCAGACGACGCCGCAGGATACAGATCCGGAGAGAGAAGGTTGGAACAGCATTCCGTGTGAAATTGCAGAGCAGAAGACTGGGACAGGGGCGCTGGGCGCCCTGGTCCTGCCAGGACAGTGGCGCTGGGTGCCCTGGTCCCTGGGATAGAGGCGCTGGGCGCCCTGGTCCCTGGGACAGAGGCGCTGGGCGCCCTGGTCCCTGGGACAGAGGCGCTGGGCGCCCTGGTCCTCCAGACAGACAGTTTACAGATAGTTTCCAGACAGTGTTTCAGAGTGCAGAACAGTGGTTTTCGGTGCAGTTTTCAGGACAGTGGCGCCCGCGCCCCCGTCCTGAACATTTTCAGTCCGATTTTGACTCTGGGTACATATCTGCATTCTTATTTCATCCTTGTACTTACAGTTGTTCATTGTTTAATCTCAATTCTGCAATCTTGTTATTAGTTCATACTTGCATTTTGAGATTAGGGTTTGAACTTGCATTACTTGATCTTACAATTTCAACAAGGGAATAGGAATCCTAATAGATATCCCGTGGCTCTCTCTTTCACCAAAAGAAGTAGCCAATTGTGCGATATCTCTAGGCTCTTTCGTATTCCGTAATGTGTGTCAAAAGGTAGGATTAGGGCATGATTGACCTAGTCTCGCTTTTTCCCCCAAACAATTATAAATATTATAAAAAATATTATGATTTTATTATGATTAGGGTGGTTAGACATACACCTACTTCTTATTTTTTTCGTGAAATTTTATTACCACTGCATTGAAATTAAAAATTTTCATCAAATAGGATTTTATTTTTCCAAAAAACAACTAGTAGCTCTTAGAAACTACATTCAATTTTCTATAGATTCTCTTCTTACATATTTCAAAAATAATGTTCACAACTTATTCAAATTTTCATGTCAAGTTGCATAACTCTGATTTTCTGAAACTTCATTGCCACTTAAGGGCCTGTTTTGGCACACCATGATCATGCACATACCCTCCTCTCCTCTCCTCTACCAATGTAATTAGGTGAAAAGTGTTTGAAGGTAAATCCGTAGTGAAACTCTCATCTCTTCTTGGATGAAAATGGTAGTTTTCCCCTTCCAATACATTTTAGTGACATTACATTTTGGTGAACCCAACGTCTTGCATGCTTTCCTTTGAACTAAATTGCATATTTTTCATTTGCAAGTTTAAATTTTTTGCAAACTTAGTGGTTAAATCATTAAAAACCCTAGTTTTTAAAATTAAAATTGAACTTGTAATTTGTAAAAATTGATTGTGGTTATCTTAGATTTGAAAATTGTTTTGTTTGTCAAATTCAATTTCCTTATTGTCTTGTTCAATTTGCAAATCAAATTTAGAAAATTAAGAGGTTACTTGTTAAAACCCTAATTTTCAAAAATCATCTTGAGCTTGTGCGAAAAGGATTTCCATTTAATTTTCACATTTTTGATTGCTCTCAGACTTGTTTTCATTCCTACAATTCAAATTTTCAATTTCCCTCCTTTTTCCCAAAATTCAATTTCAAAATTAAGTGGTTAGGTCATAAAAGCCTAATTTTCAAATTTAATTGGATTTTGTGCGAATTTCAATCAATTTCATTCCAATTTAGATTTCTAAACTTTTTTCAAGGTGTCCCTATCCATTAGGTTTGACATTTTTCAAATTTATAATTCAATTCCTCTTTTTCTTCAAAACCCTAATAAGGTCCTATTTTTACATTTGAACCTTCATTTCGCCCATCTAGAAATCATTAAATTTGTCAATTTATGGGGGTTAGCTTTAAAATCATCGTAATATTCATTCTTGAAAATTTTGAAAAAAGTTGGTAAGACCATGTGCATTCCCGCCACGGTCCTGGGCTTTTTTCCTGAAATTTTAGGAGACTGTTATGACTGTATTTAATAGCCTAAATCTAGAAGATTCGCTGATTTTATTGATTTTTGATTCCTCTAGAATAAAAAATACCTCCAAAATTCAACATTTCAAATTTCAAGAAAATTTTTAAAATTAAGAGGTTAATTATAATCTACCCTGATTTTAAAAATTCTGATTTTAAAATTAAGTGGTATTCCCTTGGCCCTAATTTTAAAATTCCAATTTCCTTTTATTTTTGGAAATTGTGTCATTCTCTTCTTCCAACATAGTTCAAATTATTTAATCAATATTTTCTTAATTTTTGCATTAATCAATTTTCTCTCTAGTGCATGAGTTTCACCACTATTAGGCCTACCTATACTATCCCTATTAGACGAAGTATTATAATTAAGGCCTCCAAAGGTTTAATTATTGAGGAGATGGAGCCTAATTTGGGTGAATTCTTTAATGAGGATCATGTTAATTCTTCCCATCTTAATCATGTGCCTATTCACCCCATTGATGAAGAAGCTTTAACTAGGGTCTCTATAGATCAGCTTTCCACATTGGACAATCGATTTGATAACTTTCAACAATGGATGTCCCAAGAATAACCTAATAGTGAAGCTCTTCCATTAATTGAAGGTCTTAAACTCATGATTCAAAGTGATAAGAATGAAATTGATACATTGCATGGCATTGGACATATTGATGATTCTAATGTCATGCCTATCAAGAGTTGTGCCGAAACCCTAGGTTATTCACAACCTTCAACACAAGTCAATCCCTCAACTCCTTTGACTACTCTTATGAATAGTATTCCTACTTTTACCTCCAACATCATGGCTAGATCAACTCAAAATTTCATTCTTACAACCATTGGTCACCGGGGCAATCCCTCTTGTTCATTTAATCCTCCATCTTTACCTATGTCTTCCATAAGTATTCCTATTGTCATGCCTGTTAAGTGTAATACCTGCAGCTGCAACACAAAACACTCAATACATCATTACAAGCATGGTTAGAAAATAATAAGAAAATGAAGATGAACCATGACAAAGCGACCTATCACCTCCTAAAAGATGTGAGTATGGATTTGCTCTCAAATCTGGATAAGCAATCCCAGTGACTTGACTACACCTAGATGGAGGATTTGAAATTATAATGATATGAAAAGATGAGATTGATTATGATAGATTTATCCAAGAGACTAATTAGGCTAATGATATGCATGATTAAGCTATGATGATGATGCAATTAAGCTAGAAGAGAGATTGATTAAGCTACATGATTCAACAATTATGCTAGAAAATGATCAAATTAAACTAAATCTAAGATGTAATTGCTTAAAACAACAATGCTCAAATGATATGCCTATAGTAACAATGCATAAGATTAAATGAGATGGGATCCTTATTGCTCCAAAATGGGGGGTATTTATAGGATTTCCAAGGCCAGGGGTAAGGTGGCAGGAATTAACAGTCAAGATTGAGTCTGAAGATATCAAGGGTGAAATTGGAGGAGGTTGGAGAAGAGGTTGGAGGAAGAGGCACTTGTCATCTCTGTGGTGACAAGTGTCAAGGAGCTTTGCTCATAAAAGGGCAAGTGTCCAAGAGAGGAGACATATGGCCAAAGTGCCATGTGTCTCAAGAAGAAAATATCCACACCATAGGAGGTTATAATGTGCAAGATAGGATAGGGTTAGTTAAACCCCAGGTTAGGTGGAATGGATTAGTTAGAGGGATGGTTAGGTTAGGTGGTTGGAAGTGAGGAGGCATGTGGGTAATTTGAATTTAAAAATTCAAATAATAGGAAAAGACTAATTAATTCTCAACAACTCATAAATTGATTTGTTTTAATTAATTAGAGGATTAGAAGAATTGATTGAAATGGGGGGAGGATTAATTAATTTGAATTAATTAATCAAGGGGGACTATGGAAATGAATCTATTAAATAAATCCTTAGATTTATTAATAAGTAGATGAAAGGGTGAATTTAATAAAATTGCCTAATGAATTTAATTAAATTAGGAAGGGGGATTAATTAAATAATTTCTTATTTAATTAATTATCTTCAGACCATTTTTAGGTGTATACACCTATTATCCCTCAACCAATCAATGTGACACAAGGGGGCAATTCCTTCAACAACTCTATTCCTCCTTTAAGTGTCCCATTTCCTACCCAATCATCACCTATGCCTACTTATCATAATGTCCCACCACCTTATTCTCAGTATTCCTATTATCCCTCAACTAATCAATGTGACACAAGGGGGCAATTCCTTCAACAACTTTATTCCTCCTTTAAGTGTCCCTTTTCCTACCCAATCATCACCTATGCCTACTTATCATAATGTCACAACACCTTATTCTTAGTCCATGCCTTCTTTCAATAACATCACACAACCTTCTCAATCAACTATGTCTAATATACATTCTTCTATCGAAGCAACAATTAACAGTCTTGATCAAACCGTGTCTTCCTTACAACAAAAAATTGCTTCTATGAGTCAATCCAAGTTTAGTGTGCCCACCTTTGATGTTGTGAGCCCACTTTCTCTTGATATTGTTAAAGTCATGCCACCTAAACATGTTGAGATCCCTCAATTAAAACTCTATAATGGAAAAGGTGATCCTCTTACACATATCAAAACATTTCAAACCTTGTGTACCGATTTTGCTTATGATCAAAGATTGCTTGCAAAATTGTTTACAAGAACACTAAGAGATAAGGCTTTACAATGGTATTGTTCTTTTCCTTCTTATTCTATCACTTCGTTTCAACAAATGGCAAATTCTTTCATACAATAATTTCAAAACAACATTGGTCCTAAAATCACTTTGTCTGATTTAATACATTGTAAACAAGGTGTTAAAGAAAAAGAGATTGATTTCATTGGTAGATATAAGCATTTGTGTGCTGAAATTTCTTTTCATGTGTACCTAATAATGATATACAAATAATTTTCATTTCTAATTTACAAAAATATACCAGGGAAAAGATTCTTTTGTCTGAGTTTACTTCCTTTCCGCAGTTGTGTGCAACACTCCACAATTATCAACTGGTTGTGAGTCAAATGTAGCAATCCACTCCTATGGCTTCGAGTAATAAGGGGGAGAGTGTTCAACAACAGTTTACGAATTTCAAACCAACAAAAAAATTCATCAAGTTCAATGATACAATAAACAACCACAATATGAATGCTACAACAGGCGTGCCTTCTATTTCTAAATTTTTCTCCAGAGAAAGACAATTTACTTCTTTGAATGAATCTTTACATAGTATTATGTCTCAGTTGTTGCACAAAAATGTTATCAAACTTCCTCCTATAAAACCAGTTGATCCTTCTAAACTTGCATCCCCTTATTTTGATAACAATTCATTTTACCAATTTCATCATCAGCCTAGTCATGATACTAAGAAATGTTTTGCATTAAAACATAAGATTCAAGATTTGAATGATAATAATACAATATCTGTGGCAGGTGTGAATGATAAAGAGAATAAATCAGTAGCTCCTCCTAATCAAAATCTTAATATTTTTATTGATCCCTTTCCTTCTCATACCTCTAACGTTATTGAGATTGTGCCTAATTCTTTCTCTTATGAGGAATTCACCTCTATGGCTCCGAACTTGGTAAATATGGTAGAAAAAAAAGATATGCCTAAGGATCCCTGTATTAAATTTGACCCTAGCGAGACCATTAGAGTACCTGATGGCCCTTTATACATAGTTGCAAAGGTTAAGGATATCCCTTGTCATGGTGCCCTTATTGATCCCTCTTGCATGGTTAATGTCATAACTGAAGAGTATGTTTTCACTTTACGATTGCATAAACCAATATATAATGCTTCTAATGTGGTTGTGAAGTTATTTGATGGATTCTCTTGTCCTTCCATTGGCTCTATCACCCTTCCTGTTGAAGTTCATACTAAATCCATGGATGTTGACTTTGTTATCATACCCTCTTCTGAGCAATCCCGTGTGAAGTTGGGCTATCCTTGGTTATCTTCCATAAGGCTATTGCTTCTCCAATCCACAAGTGTCTCAAATTTCCTCACAATAGAGAAATCATAACCATGAAACATATCTTATTTTGTCTATCCAAAAGAAGCCCCTATGTTCCTATTGATTTCTTTTGGCCCAAAAAATTTTAATCGCTTCCATCAAGGAGCGATGCTCTTTTTCAATCTTATCAAAAATGGAAGAAAGATATGATCTTATCCTTAAGTCAACCTAGATCCCCAACACTTGAAATTCCTATTATTTTTCAAGATGAGGTTCTTCCCCTCACGGATAGAACTAATCTCCCTCCTAAGGAAGATTGTCAACCTATTCTTATGGATGTGACTATACCTTCTCCTAAGAAGAACAACAATATTATTCCTAAGGTTAGACTTGTACCTCCTCCTCATGATGGACCTAGTCTCCTTTCTACACCTAATATTCCTCCTTTGTATGGCGCAGTTCTACCTCCTTTCTCTTATCGAGAGAAGAGGCCTGCTTCTCCTCTTATTCAACCTAAAAGACCTCAACCTAGACCTTAAACTGTCAAGGAGAGAATTATTCCTACTTTTTCAAGTGTTCCTCCTCCTTCTCAACCTTCCACTAAGACTCGATGGAATCATTGTGTGAGAGAACGACGATGACGATGCCGTGTTTGAGTTCGTGAAGCTATCCCTCAAAATACTCAATCTCCTCAGACTCTGATAGTTGACATGATTCCCTTTTCTCCCAAACAAGATGTTCAACCTACATCTCCAAATCATAAGTTGCACAAAACATGTGATGGTTTTACTCCTATTCATGTTCTTTCTCCTCTTTCTCTAAACTTTGATGAAGAAATGGGTGAAAATGTTATTCATGATGGCAATACAACTCCAAATGCTTCTGATAGTGAGTATGACTATTTTGATGTGGACAAGCATTTATCAACTGAATTTTCACAAACCCTCTCCTAACTCCTAGAATCAAACAAAGTGACTTACAACATGAGAATAGTCCTTGTTTGGATCTTGTGATAGCTCCATCTGTTGTGCTCGATGTTGCTCCTCTGGCATGTTGCCCACCTTCCCAAAATAGGGATCAGCAAGATTGGGAAGCGAATGTCATGATAGATTAGCAATATTAGCACTATAGATATTCTCTCTATCTCCTTTCTTTCTCTTTTGTGACCATTCTTCTGTGTGTATCCCTTTTCTTCTATTGTTCCCTTAATGTCTACTTGGGGACGATGCAAAGAATTGAGATATTTTCTTGGTCTCTTTCATGTTGACTCAAAAGACATCCTCTCTTCCCTTTCTTCTAAGGTAGTTTCCTTCTTTGGGGAATGATGATTATTATATGCATACACATACATGATATACATGAGTTATCATACAACATACTCACCTCGAGGAAAGGGAAACTACCTTGTACCCCATGTTTTGTGTTCATTATCCTTGGAGTTATTCCTCGATTGGGGGCTAAATCCTTACGATAACATGCTTTCACTCTTCTCTCTCTCTTGGGTGTATCCTACCTTACAGAAATCACTCCCGATAAGGCGCGCACAATCGCTTTAACGTGGGGGCATACACTCCGCTCATATTTTCCTTCTTGATACTTAAAATTACTTAGTGAACTGTGTTTTTCTTTGTAATCTTTAGTATCCTTGCTTTCATGACTCATAGTGAGGGGAACTTTGCTACTTTCAATCATGGTTCTTCCCTTCCCTATCTTCCCCTTTACTTTGTCAATCGAAGTCATAAGATCCTAAGTCCACTGGGGGCTTGGTGCATCTTGCCTCCTTTACGTGGTAAAATTCTTTCAATCTTGTTTCCTTGTACTTTATTGGCAGTATTGGCGTACGCTCATACTCCCGCTAAAGTGGGGGATAAATGTAGTTTCATAAAATTGTGACCCTAGCAATTTTTGACCGCATTAGGGTCCTCACGCACTCGAGATTGAATCCCCTAGCCTGATCGGAGACTAGAGACTTCTCAACCCTCAGAATCTGCTTCTCCCTTGGCCTCTGCACCACCTTGTCTGTAGTCTACCCTAGAGAAATGGGCAGAATAGGGGTGTGGCACCCCTATCCCTCCTAGGATAGGGGTGTGGCGCCCCTATCCCTTCCCTATTTTGGGGTAGGACCTTTCCTAAAGCATGCATTGTAGGTTGTGCAGTGAGCATGAAACCTTCCCCGATGTCGGCTTGTGACTTCCCTTGATGTGATTTACATTTCGGTCTTTCATTTACATCTACTTGCAAGTACTTTCTTTCATTACTTGGTTAATTCTAAAATTGGGGTTTGACCTGAAGGCAAACCCCCAATTCCAACCCATTTTCCTCTCTTTTTTGTGTGTAGGTTGCAGACGCGCAGTTGTACTTTCAGATTTGGGCTCCATTTGCAGAGGCAAAAAAACCCTTTTCATTTCGCAGATTTTTTGGAGGATCGTGTACATTCCCGCCACGATCCGGATGACTTTTCCTCAAATTCGCAGGGCAACTTCATCTTGACATATTACTGCCAGATCCATGTGCAGAGCTTCATCCCATACTCTGATCTTGAGTTATAATCAGTTCTTTGTCACTTTTGCACTACACAATTCAATCAATTCCTTTCCATTTCAAATAGGAAGAGGGGATTAGCTTATCATTCCCATTTCACTCAAAATTCCATCTTCTTCTTTGGAGATTGAATTTAGTGAATTTTCCTCTCCTCTTCCAATGTAATTAGATGAAAAGTGTTTTAAGGGAAATCCGTAGTGAAACTCTCATCTCTCCTTGGAGGGAAAGGGTAGTTTTCCTCTTGATCTCTCATTCACACATTTTTCACCCACCATTACATTTTGGTGACATTACAGTATCTTTGCAACTAATTTCCCATCCTTCATATCTTAGACAATGTTTTATTTGATATTATGTTCATTATGAAGGTAGATCCCGATAAGGAGGCATGTAATATTATTGTCATATTTGATCATTAAGTAGGAATTAAGGAAAAATATAGACACAACTTCACACTGTCAATCCTAAATTTAATTCTAAATCATTATGTATCTGATTTAACCAACAAATGTTCTTGCTTATCTGCCTTATTTTTCTCGAAGAGCCTAATTGTCTTTCTACCCATTTTGTATCCTTCGATATCTTAATTTTAGTATCGAGGCAAGCCCTTTTGTTAGTTCCTATTGGCAACTATAGTGGATGCTTCCCCTCATAACTTCTAATTAAACAAATTGCAATAAGCCAATTAGAACTTTTTTTTCAAATATTTTTTTATTCCCTTATGTGCATCCTTAAAGTTGTGAATTGCTTATGCTAAATATTGATGTCAGTATTCTTGGCGCCTATTGATTGGGGTTGTTGGCAGTTTATAGAGGTCTGCTCAGTTCTCAATAGGAGAGAATGCAATAAAAACTAGGTCTCTATTAGTGCATTGTAGGGTTATTATTCCAACCACAAGTTGACACTTTTCTTGACTATGCTTCCACATTTTGTGTACCCATCTAGAAATGGTGAGGGGTTGTGCTTTCTAAGTAGAATGTGAAGTGCTTCCTTCAACCAATCCTCTCTACACAATTTTGTTTGATTCAGATGGATTGTCGATGATATTGTTCGCTTATAATGTGTGTTGATATTCATTCTACTTTTCCCAAACTCAATCACTATCATCGATTTTGTCCTCAAACATGGTACAATAGCCATTTATTTTTCTTTCTCTATATAATATGACTCATACATGGCTTTCCAGATTCAAAATCGTTTTACTACCTTGGTGGAGTATTTCACCTCCCAATTCTGAGATTCAACTCCTCCGTGATTAACATCTTCTCAATTTTAGAGCTAATGAAAAAGGGGAATTTGAGTAATTATACTCATAGGTTTCTCTTCAAGGTTCTAACCCATTTTAGTGGTCATTTACAGTCCCCAAAGCTTTGAAAATTTCTACATCTAATCCACTTGTCTTGTTTTCAAGCTTGTATTCCTTTGTGTGAACTTTGTGAGTGGGTTTGTGGTGAGATTCAAGCCTCTATAATCATGGACAAAGTTGTTTCTTATGGTTCTTTTCTTTTCAGCAGTATGTCTCATGTGCTAGACATGAGCTTTGAGCTTGTCCCTATCCATTTAACTATTTTTCTAGGACTTGAGGATTTTTTCGGTGGAGTTTTTCTATGATATTGAATGCCTTTCTCTCTTTTTTGGGTTCGCTTGAATAAATTATCCCTTTCAGAGGCAGTCTATGGCTTAGATGCCACAACTAGGTGGTATCACATCTATTAAAGTTACCTAGGGAATCTACATGGTATCATTTGTTGGATGCATTGCATCTAGCTTGTTAGAGCGTTATTCTTCTCTATCTAGTTGCTACCTACACTACACCAAATCCAAACACAACGAGGACAATAGAGATGGATTTGCCAAGATGTCATGCTTTAAATATTTGGAAGAATTTCTTAGAAAAAGAACCAAAAACACTCCTTACATAAGCCTTGACAAGGTGGTGGTGGCACCTCTACCTCTCCATGACCATTCTTATGCTCATTTTTCACCCAAGAGTATGAATTTTGATTCCCTTTTTATGTACCAATTTGATAAATAGGCCCAAGAATGTAAAACATCATATGGGGTTTATCAACTTTTTTTGAAAGAGACCATTTACAATTTAAATTAAAAAAATTCTAAACATATTTTGATTTCTCACACAATAGTTTGATTAGCATTGAATTTTATCATGATTGTTGTTATTCTTGTTATTGGCCTTATGGCTACGTTTTGACAAGCATTTTGTAATAGAAAAGATTTTTCTATTTAACTACATATGAGATCAATTTTTCTTAAAATTTCCTAAGCAGTTAGGGTTTGTCTCTTGATGTGTTGTCAACATAATCCTTAGGAACAACACCAGTATCTATCCAACACTGTATCTACAAGTACTTTTTGCAGTTAATATATGCTTCCATATTTTGTACACATGTCTAAAATGGTAGTTGCAAATACACTAGACAAAATTCCTCTATTATTTATGGTATGTTCAATGTTAATATCTTGCTCTAGAGCCCCCAGTTTACATAAGCAGAAACTACAAAGGGGAGATTACCAAGTAATAACCTTTTTTTTGAGGGATTTTTCCAAATAGTTCACGTGCCCTATTTATGCTTTCGTATTTTGTATAGATATCTACTTGGGCAATCACAACTATAACATTTAACAACAATCCCATTTACATTATGTTTTGATGTATATCAATAACTTGTTCTAAAGGTCCCATTTTAGCACATGCTGGAATTATATTGAGAGGTGTTGTCAACTCTGGCTTTACATCTACCACTTGAATTTGTTTAAAAAATTCTAGGGCCTTTCAACAAATCTATTTTGTAGGCTTTAGAGGTATATGACTTTTTGTTGCTGTTTTGAGTGTGTGGACTTTGGTGCATCATTTATTTTGTGTCAAAATGATGTTCATAATTTATGATTCACAAGCCTATGCTTTATGCTATTTTTTTTAATCTTTTGATCAAAGACTTTGGATGCTCTATGCTTGAAATTAATTATGACTAGTGAAATCAGGTCATGTTTTGTTGAGAGGGTTTGTGTATACATTTTCTAATATTGGGTTCTCTGCTTTGGTCTAAATATATGTACACCTTTGTTTCTTTAATGCCATGCAAGTGTATTTACATATATACAAGCACTAAAAAATGTAAGAGTGTACCTCACCAAAGAATCTTGTTTAGTCTTAAAGGTTGGGGATCTACATCCCATGAATAGATTGACACATTTGCATCATATATTTATCCCCCCTATGCATTGTATTTCATTGGTTATTTAGTTTTTTCTTTTCCACTCAGTTCATTTCAATATACTTTCAAATTTAACTGTAATACATCAGTCTGTGCCATGAAATCTTTTCTTGTAGTCAGCCTTAAATTATCTGCAATCATTGCATATTTAATGGATCTATTTCACAATGGTTTCATCTTAAGTGCACCCATTCCCCTTAAAGATTTAGACACAATTTTTGTAAACTCAGTCCTTGCATTCTTCAATAGGAACCTTGTTGCTTTGCTGTTGTTAAATTGGGCTTTTACTTATAGGCTTCTATCATCACTCAACCAATATTAATTTAGACTACTTCGATAATAACTTAGTATCGAATTTTCATGCATTCACTAACCATTCTTTAAACAATGTATTTTTCAATCCTAACCATCTCATATCATACAATAATTAGATCATTGACAAAGGACTCTATGAATTATGTGAGTGGCCCACATGCCGGAAACCTAATTACCAAGTCTCTACTAGTTTGCACTGAAAAAAGTCCTCTTTTTTGGTGAAGTTTTTTTTATTAAAAGCATTGGTTTTCGTAGAGAGCTCATATATACCCTAATTCTCTTAAAATATATTTGGTTGTTACTTTGATGTAATCACTTCCAAACCTTACCATCTATTGATATTCGAGTCCATAATTGTGTCTTCCTTCTATGTAATGCCATGTTTTACCAAGTTGCTATTAGCCATTTTGGCCTCACAAAATATAAGACATATGGTGAAATATCCTATATAGCTCAGATGATCCCATGCCAAATTGACCCAGCTTGAATCTTGCATACCTTTTCTAATTATGAATTGAACACATAGTTGTGAATCACCTTCAAAATCCATATTTTTTAGATTTTTTTCTTTACACAAACGTAGCCCTAAAATGAGTGCTTCCATTTTAGCTTCATTGTTAGTGACACTACCAACCATTTTTGAAAGTGCCCACAAATGTTTGTCATTAGTGTCTCTTATAATGCAACCCAATCTAGCCAAGCCAGGGTTCCCCTTTGTAGTGCCATCAAAGTCAAGCTTGAACCTCTCTAAGCCAAGAACGATCCAATTTGCTTCAATTATTTTTTATATTTTGTCCCTTATTTCCCCTTCACCATTTAAGATCCTTCCACTTGTCATGTACCTCCTTATCCTTGTCCCATTTGGTAAAGAACATTCATAATTTCACCTTACATTTTGTGTTTGCTACTTCACATATGCTTTCTTTTATTGTTCTAATTACCTCCTCAACTAACTTGTACATATTGTTAGAGACTCTTGTGTTCCTTTCCTTCTAGATCTACTAGACAAGAAGAGAAGGTGAGATAATGCATACATCCACCCATAAGGCATGTGTTTTAATCCTGGACAACTTCTCATGACCTCCATAATATTCCCTTTTCGAGGCCCATACCAACCTAGTGAAGGTTGTACCCAACCGCAACACATATATGCAAATGGATATTCAAGTAGAAGATGGTTAGGGGCACCTCGATGGACCACAAATATCAATTGAGGCAAGTCTTTCAGCTGTTAATATTCTTTTGTGTACTACTATATAGAATAAAGCCCCATCTTTGGTCAAAATCGAGGTATGCTAACACAAAACTAAAGGCCAATCCTTATCAGTTTGGATTGCATGTTGAATTGCATAGCCACACTGTATTATCCCATTGCTTTGGTTGTTCAAGAGTATCTTTCTTTGAGATAATCCTGATTGTAAAGTACGCATGATGTCATCAAGCATCGATAGGTTTGCCACATTGATCCATTCATACTTCTCACCCAGACAGTTGGAAGCCATAACAACATAGTCTGCTACCTTTGACCCAAACATGCTTGTGCATTTTCAACATGGCTTGCCACCCCTTCCAATTACCTAAGAGGATTATGACCATTCCAAGAATCAGTTCAGAAGTCTTCTCGTCTACCATTGACAATCTTGCACCTAAGGTGATTACTGATATAACTCCTGCTTTCCCACAAAAATATCCATATTGCTGAGACACAATTAGAGTTTCCAATTGTTAAAATCCTACTAGGATCAGTTCCATCCATATACATTATTTAAAAAACATTGCACCAGAGCTGATGTGGTTCTCTATACATTTTCCATGAAATATTAGCACCTAGGGCTAAGTTTTGATACTTCATGCATCTCATCCAAGAGCCACCCATACATTTTGGAGCACAATCCTTTTCCCAATAAATTAGAGGTATTTAAAAAAAAAAAAATCTCTTTTAACGCCTGCTAGAGAAATTTCTTGAGAAAGCTTTCCAGATTGGATTCTATCTTGTGTGTGATTTGGTAGCATGACACGAAGTAAATGGGAACATTGAACAAAATAGATGTAATCATTGTTATGCTTCCTGCAAGAGAGAGCCATTTTCTTTTCCACACAACTATTTTGCTTCTGCAATTTTCCATGACCTCCTCTGAGTGGCTTGATCTACAAGTCCTAGGAGAGATTGGTGCACCGAGGTATTTGATCGGGAGAGAGGAAATAAGGAAATCAAACAGGTTGGTAATTCTTTTTTGTACCACATTCTTAGTGTTGAAGAAAAATATTTCTGACTTTTCTCTATTCATGGTTTGGATAAATAGTTTTGAATATTCTTCCAAGGAATCCTTGATAGCTTTTACCTCCTTTATATTGGCTTTGCCAAACAAGATAACATCATCAACAAATTGGTCATCACTTATAGGATCAACGTTGTTAGCAAGCTTTGTACCTTTCCGTAACCCACCATCGCTGCATTTTCTAAAAGATCTCCTTATTGCTTTTGCCAAGATCACAAATAGAAAGGGGGTAAAAGGGTCATCTTGCCTCAGCCCATTTGTAGCCTCAAAGTAGCCACAAAGAGACACATTAACCAATAGTGAGTATCTTATTGTAGATATACATTAATATATCAGTTCCAACCATTGATCATTAAAACCAAACTTACTCATGACTGATCTCAAAAAAATCCTAGTCAGCTCCGTCATAGGCCTTCTTTACATCCAACTTCACCATCATTCCTTTTATCCTCTGTCTTCCCATTGGGTGAATTATCTCAGTAGTCACAACAATATTTTCGATGATTTATTTAGTTGGTATAAATCCATTATGATCCAATACCTTAGAAATAATTTTATAAATTACACAGCAGAGTGAGATGGCTCTATATTCATCGAAAGAATTAGAGTTCATTTTTTTTGGTATGAGGGCAATTGCCATGTTATTGATATCTTTGACAAATTTCTTCTTGCTTCTAATTTCCTTCACAGTATTCCACAGATCAATGCCAGTAAAAGACCAACACTTATGATAGAATTTCACTAGAAATTCGTAAGGTCCAGATGACTTGTCGGAATTCAACTAAAATGCAACAATTCTGACCTCCTCCATTGTGATTGATGCATTCAGCATTTCTTTATCTGCCTTCAAAATAAGCTTTGAGATGTAGTCTAAAATCTGGTCAATGGTACCCTCTATACGGCGAATCTTGTTTCCCAACAGCCCCTGAAAATAATCCATGGCTTCTTCCTTGATTTAAAAACCAACTTGATATCAGTGTTCAGTCTGATTTCTTTATAATTTGATCAATCTTGTTCTGTGCCCTCTTGGCTTTGGTTGGTGCATGGAAAAATTTCGTGTTCCTGTCACCAGACTTTAACCAAACATCCCTTGCCTTGTCTCGTTGATAGATCTTTTCGCACACAAAAATATTCTTGTGCTCTTGCTTCAGTATTTGTTGTTGCTCGAAGTCAGCTTTGTACATACCATGGGTGCAATCACTTTATTGTTTAGCATCGCTAAATATTGTTCAATTCGTTCCTTATTTTCGAAAATATTTTTAAAGACTTCTTTATTCCACTTCTTCAGTTTCATTTTTAAGTATTGCAATTTTTTGGTAAATCTATAACTGATTGTTCTTGTCACCTAGTTTAGTATATTCTCATCTCACGACCACATGCATTTGAGTTTGAAGTATAGTTCCTTGGCTTCTCTTCCATTTTGATTTCAAGGGAGATTGGGAAATGGTCTGACACTTACATGGAAAGAATCTTTCCCTCTATACTCATTGTTTTTCTTAACCAATTTGATGAAATCAAGAACCTATCAAGTTTTTCCAAAATGTTAGTGAATCCAGCTCGCCTATTAGTCCAGGTAATTATTTCATTCATTATAGAATAGTTAATCACCCCCACATCCTCAATAAAGTTCCTGAAGTCTTGGATTGATCTATTTAACTTGTTAATGTTCTCACTCTTTTCACTTAGGCTGAGAATTGCCATAAAGTCAGCATCATGTATGTAGGGGAGATCATGCACATCCTTTATTTTGTTTTTAAGTGGCCATTTTATTCTCCGTTTTGGTTGGACCATAGATATTCAACAAAAGGAAATGAATGTTCGAATTGATACATTTTATCTGACACATCATCCAATTCGTATGTGTTTCTATCATTTTGATCGAAAAACTATTTCCTCTCCATAAGACACCGAGACCACCAGCTGAGCCACATGCCGTTTGAAACATCCCCGACAAAGTTTGGCTATATTTAACGAATTTTGTTGCTTCTCTATTTCCAATTTTGTTTTCTTGTAGGATAGCAATGTCAACTAGTAATTTCTCAAGGTGACGCTTAACTAAGCATCTTTTGTCAAAGGTCATTTACACCCTTGACATTCCATGTTACACACTCTGTTTATTTCCAAGGGAGGCCTCTCCTCCCTTGGATTTGTTCATAAATTTCTTAATGTTGGCGAAGCCCTTCTCTACTGCTTCTTCTTCTCTATTTTGTTCTTTGACTTCTGCCCTTTGACTTTCCTAGGTTTTGATGCTCCCAAAGCTTTTGATGCAGATTGGTTGATGCACCTTTGTTATATGATTGCCAAATCATCATGGTCTGATTCATCCTAGCCATTCGAATCATCTTCTTCCTCAAACATTCTTGCTTCCTCAACTAGTTTACTCTTTTATTTGATATATTCCATTCTACTGATCACCTTTGGAGTAAGATTTATCTTCATTTAATCTTCATCTGATCCATGATTTATAATCTTTTGTATATAGTTAATGGGCGCAGATCACCATCTATTAGTGCATCTTCCTCTTTAGGATTGTCTTGTGCCACTCTGCAATCACCACAGATTTCATCTGTGTAGGAATGATCGCTACATGAATTGGGATTCCCTACAACAACATATTCAAAATTTTCAGAGCCAATGGAACTCTCGTATTCTTACTCTACATTTTGAGAACCTACTTGTTAATTGCTCTAGGTTTGATTTCGAAATCTTTCTCCATATGTTCTTGCCTTTCATAATGCATACAAAACAATTTCTTCTCTTCGATTACTATCTATTGAGTTAGTGATCCCCATCCCCACAAAGTCAATTTTCTTTTGGTATCTGTCTAATAGCTAATATTTTTAATCATGCGAATCGGTATAAATCTCCCTCAACAATGTCTACATCGATATCTATCATAGTTCTTAATTATCAAGCGATCTTCTCAAGACAATCTTCTGGCCAGTACTTGATAGCAAGATTATAAAGTCGAATTCACAATGGCCTATAATATGAGTTTAGTTTAGCAGAATTAAAATTGGGATACCATCTTTGCATGCATGACAGACTCTTCTCCATCATCCAGAGTCCACATTGCAGCACTTTCCCTTTCCTCCAGTGAGAAAAAAATGGCAGTGAAAAACTGTTTGGCCATGAATTTAATGATCTCTCAAGTTTTCCAAAATTTCGTGATCCAAACCCTAATTCTTTCTCTGTCCATCCTCGGCCCAATAAAATGGAAAATGCTACTAGTTCTTCTAGCATTCCGACATCATTTGTGGTCTAAGTCAACATCAAAAGTTTATAATTCTTTGTGTTCCTCTGTTTTGCCCTTGTTCTAGCATTCAAGTTCTTATATTTTGAATTTCCTTGCGAATTTAGATTCACATTTTCGCCAGCTTTCCTCTGCTCCGCCATTTCTATCTTTCTTTTTTAATTAATAAAATTTAAATTATAATATATATTAAATATTTAAATTGATTATAGTATATAAATAATTGTATAATAATATATGAATAATATTATTTAATTTAATTAATTATTATATTACATTATATTAATTAATTTATTTATAGATTTATTAAAGTATAATAATTAAATTTAAAGGAAATATTAATTCAAACAATATATAAAATTTAAATTTAACATATATATATTTTTTTGACCGATGATGCTCGCACAACACGCCCTCCGGCTTGTGAGCACAGTGGCCCAGCAAGGATTTGAACCTTGGTGGCCGCTTCACCAACGAAGTGTTTTAACCGCGACACTACATGTCCAAAGACAAATTTAACATATATATTAAATAATCTATTTAATTTAAGTATAATTTTTAAATATTATTCAGAATACATATAATTTTAAAAATATATAAGTTAACTAAATCATTAATATATCTTATAATATTGGTCTATGTCAAAAGTATGATGTACAAAAAATTGCCTCTATTTTAAATCCACAATCGATAATCGATATAAAAAATTAATGTAAGAAAATTTAATTAATATATATATATATATATATAATAAAAGCCGAGAGATATCAATTGGGAATATTTTATTTACCTTAAGATTATTTTATTTTACTTTAAATTATATTTACTACATAGAAGGACATTTAAATTCTATTGTATAGATACATTGTTTATTTTTTTCCTAATACAATTTTTTTTATTTTAATTTCTAATTCCATTTTAATCTTTTATATTTAAAATTTAAACTTCTTGTCATTATTTAAAAAAATCATTGAAAAATAATAATTTCTAAAATATATTTTTAAACAAAATTAAGTATTCCTCATATTTATTAATATTTTTTAAAAAAAATTCCTATACATTGCAATTATGAAATGGTTGATTTTTTTTAATATAATTTTTTTTTTATTCTATATTTATACATCTATCTAAAACTTATAATTTGATGTAGTCTTTATTTTGAAAATATTATTTTAATATTTAATATTAATATTTTGATATATAAATGGTTAACAAATTTAAGATAAAATGTAAGAGTTTTTGTTAGCACACTCACATTCACATGCTCATGCCATTACACTCCACCCCTTGGTACCATCACAAAATACCTGTCGACATTAACAAGAAAATTTGAGTGAATTTAATTGAATTGATTTGAATCTTACATGATTTCATATTTGCGAGAATTGAAATTGATTGAATGAATAGATACAAGCTTACACTAAATTAATTAACATCAAAAGTCACTCATATAATAGATCTCACATAGGCCATTTAGTTGTCCAATATGGTCAACAAATGAGTTGAAATGAACCTTCTAGGATTAATTTTGTTTCTTTTCAATAGGAGTGGACAATCTTCATTCACTTAGAGTTATCTATGCTAATCCCACCATCAACATATTGAATTCGTATTTAGTAGGATTGGGTGGAGATGTAATCTGATTCTAGGGGGTTCTTTATGATTGAATTTAATTTTCCTAGGGATATGGATTCTATTCTAGATGTTGGGCCACCATTGTAATGCCTTGCTAGGAAACCCCGAAGGGATAAAGCTAAAACACACAAATGGAGTGCAAATAATTAAAAACAAATAAAATAAGATAACATAATGATACAATGAGTTATCAAAAGCTCAGATAACACAGCAGAAGACTAAACAATACCTAAGGAGTTTCCCAACGTGATTACTTAATTTAACATCTAACTCAACTCACGACATTTGGTCCAATTAAGCAAGTTAACTTAATTTCATGTTATTACTTTAAACCAAGATATAATTTGTTTAGTACATTAAAATTATAGATAATAGGATGTGTTTGTCCATTATGCTTGAAGATGTAGCTAACATGAGGAAATTCACCCATTAAAATTAAAATTAGATTACATGATGAGTTTATCCATTAAGGTTAAAATATAGATGGAACAATGAGGTTCATCCATTAGAGTTAAAGCTATGGATAACATGACTAAGTTCATCCAATAACTTTTAACCATTCATTATGTTCAATCTTACATTAAACACATCCCATGCATCTAGTTCCATAACGTACTTTAACTTCATCATAAACTAATGAATACTTTCCATGCATACTTAATTGCGCTATCAATAACTGAATATATTCCAATCAAATCTAAATTTTTTTATGATCCCTATTACTGCATTTAATAAAATGACTACATGCATTTATGATTAATTTCATCTAATCCCCATTATACATTTTAACATAAAGCATCCATACATGACAAATTAAAAGGTAACATAAGAATGGAAAAACACCACATAACAACGAAATGATCTCAGAGTTCACCCCTAGTTGGCTACATCTTCGGGTCTGCTCAACTGCAAGACCCCTCTGATACTTAATTAATAGTGAAGAATACATAAGGTTCACATCATTTACAATCCTACCATCAAGGCGAACATAACCAATAATACATACGACCACATTGGTCAAATAAATACATGAATGATCCTTGAATAGGAAAGGATCCAACTGAACATAATAAGAAGCAATTATAAAAGATCAACTGGAGCATCCACGAAACTAAATCTTTGCAACCCATCATAAGCATCCCATGGTCTCACATGAATATCAAGTTCTGATTAGGGCAATAAACATCAGGACAACTCCACAACCGTGCTCCTATCAAAGGAAACACAACAACACAATAGCAAACATATTCAAGCAAACTCCTAAAACCCAAGAATACACAAGGTCAAGAAAACGGAGTTCAATATGGTAGGATTACCCACTTGGTCAAACTAAACTTTATACGGGGTGCACTGACTGACAATACTCTAACTAGAGACGTGACCAGCTCTGGTCTACAACAAATCAATATTAAACACTCGCACAAAGGACATGATCGAATACAAACCATCACATAAAAACAATCAAGATTCAGGATCAAAGACTTAAACCAGTACCCAAACCGACAAACGACAATAACCAACAATTACAAACAAGGACTTGCCATTCCCTAAGCAAATGCAAAAACATAAATTTAAATATGCACAGGCATAACCCAGAGAAGACAATTTTTTTACACATTGGTTAAACATTACAATCGATCCAGTTTTCTAGAGGATCTAAGTTTGATTGCAGTAATCTACCTTGTCTAGGAATAGGCGTTGATGGGTTTCTAACTCCCTAAAGTTTGATTACATCGTACAATAACATAAATACGTCATCATGAGTTTTCAAACCATAAATACATTAATATAGTAAGCAGAGCACCGAGTGATATAAAATCAATTATTCTTTAATCACACAAACATATGATATTCATTTTCAAAATAAAACATCATTTTTATTTTAACTTGACACAGTTTATCTATACTTATTGTTTTAAAAAAAAAACATAAAAGTAATACATAATTTCAAAAATCACTAATTATTCTATTTAACTTGCAAAACAATGACAGTTACATCCATACGACATATACAAGAAAATTTACTCTTTTACACAAAATTGAACCAAATAGCTTTCAATTCACAATTGAATGAAGAAATGTGCATAAGCATTATGATTTCCAAACAACCATTTTTTTTCAAAAAAAATAAAAATAATAATAGTCAAATGCCATAAATTAATCTAATTAAAGATTTTGGTTTCCCAACAAACTCATATTGACTAAATTGCCTATAAATGCAAAATTAAATATAAGATCCATATATCATTATAAATTTCAAACAAATCATATCAACTTAAATTTCATTTTCTATCAGCCATATAAAAATCTCAAGTCCTTATATATAGAAAAATATATATAAATAAACACAGTCACACGGTTTCTATCATTTATCAAAAACCCAGAACTTGATTTTTATGCAATTTATACAGAAGTTAGAATGCAAAGTCACTAACAAACCCAAAACGTTTCGTAGAAACCCCGTTTATAAATTTGGAGATATTATTGACATTCTGAAACAACATAATAAAAACTTCTACGGGGGTTTCTTTTTGGAACAAAATTTGGCAGCATAACAACATGCCAGGGAAGAATTTTTAAACCAAAATAATTCCTTTTGGCTTAAGTTTAATAATAGAAATAAAATATGAATCAAAACTATATTCAACCAGAAATTGGAAATCAAATAACAAAATCATGAAAAGTTTTCCTGTCCATTTCATTTTTTGCCTGATTTTAAAAAAATGGAAACTGATTAAATTTAAACACCCAAATATGTTATATCAGTTAGATTTATTTATTTATTTTTATTCTCAGGCAGATTTAATGAACAAATTCAAACAATCAAAACAATGAAACAAACAAGAATTCACAGAGAATATTTCATTTTCCATTTTTATTTATTTTTATTAAACAAAACAACAGATCAAATAATCCGACCTGGTTAAGCTTTCCTGGATGAAAGTTTGGGAAGAGCTACCAATTTTCCAAACTGTAGAAATCCTTCAACCAAATTGGTTAATCTATCCTGGATAAAAATTTCGAAAGAGCTACCAATTTTCCCAACTGTAAAAATCCTTCAACCAAACTAAAAAAAAATAACAAATTTTGGAATGCAAAATTTTCCTCCAAAAGTCCTTCTCCAAAAAAAATCCCCCAAAATATTTTCAAACCTAGGTTAAAATGGAAGAATATTTGACCTAATCTCTTATCTTTGAATTTAAAACACTTTCTTTTAAATAAAATGAAAAATCATTCTTTTCAAACTATTCAAATATTCTAAACTTGCTTTTCTAATTAGAAAAATCAAAATGCTTTATCTTCCTCATTTAATTTTTAATTTTCTCAATATTAACAAAACTAACTTTTATATTTCAAAATATTAATGAGGGTAAAATATTTTTCATTAAACTATAATCCCCAAATTCATTTTTTTCCAACTTTATCAAATAAATATATATTAAACTTGCTTTTCTAATTAAAATTGATTTTCTTTAATAATTGAAATCAACTTTTCTATTTTTAAAAGGGCAAAGAGATTAAATTAATTCTATTAAAATTAAATTTAAATCTTTCCTTTCCAAAAGCATAAACAAAATAAATTAATCAATTAAAATTAATGATTTAATCAAACTTGCTATCAACTTGAATTGAGAAATTCTAATTAACGATTAATCGCATAAAGGGAACTTATTTAATTTAGTCAGGCTTAATTACTAATGTGTAAACACACATTAAATCAAATTAAATATTAAGGATTAATTACTCAATTTAACCACACACAAACATGCAACCCAAGAAGAGCAAAGAGACAGATGACCTGCATACCCAACCAAAGGGAATATCGACGATGACTGATGACGCTCACTTGAGCATGACTAGGGTCAAATGAGGGTCTTACGACCACCTAATCCAAAATCTAAGGACCAAAGAGGTACACTCAAACCTATGAATCCAGGTGGAGACGAACCTCGCACCCATGCGGTACTATACCTAAAATCTCCTACAACCAAGAGTCATACATGCATATATATTTAATGAAAGTGTTAGCCCGAGATTAATAACATGAATCAGGAGACCTAATAAGCTTACATACAAATTGATGAGAAAATCACATTAACCAGTACACACAATAATCAAAACATCTGACTATAACATTATAACATGATAAACTAACCAAGGTCAAACCAAAATTAGAATCTGATTAGGGCAGGGGTACTACAACCATTCTCTATTAGTTTGGACATAAACTCAATTAAATTCTTTGATCAATTTTACTAAAATTATGCCAATTTGGGTTAGATTATCTTTTCTACCCCTTCAATTTTGGTGTAACTTTTCATTTGACACTATCAACAATGTCCTTGGTTTGTTTCTAAATTTTGACATAGTGTAGCGTCATAAAATTGTGACCCTTTTAATTTTTTACTGCATTTGGGTCTTTGCATTGGCAGATGAATCCCTAAGCCTGATCGGAGACCCAAAACATGCTCATGCCATCAAAAACTTGCATTTTCCATCATTCTGCATTGTCTCTTAGTTGTTGCCTATCCTAAATTAGGGCAGGACAGGGGCGTGAAGCCCTTGTCCTAGCCCTATTTTGGGCCCCCCTTTGGTCCTATCTTGCATTGATCTTGTCAATTATTGAGCAGGGAAAGTTTCTCTATGTCGGCCTAAGGTGGGAAATTATCTAAACACCCTTAATTGGCAAGTATATAAGGAGCACTTCCTCTCCTATTTGCATAAGTTCAATAAGTGGATCATAAGTTGATAAGCGAAGTCGATCATAAGCAATCAAGAATTCATTCAAACATTGAGAATTTCAAGTCTCCTTTCAAGGCTAGGTATTGCATTGAAGTCAAGGATTCAACCATTGAAGATGAGATTTCTATCAACACTCAAGACATCCTATTTCACATATCCTTTCAAGAAAATTCATCAACGTTTCAATTACATCCCCTTCTTGAGGTGGATTTTACTTCAGACGTTTCCTTTCATTTACTTGCAACATAATTTCCAAGCACTTGGTTAATTCCAAAATGGGGTTTGACCTAAAGGTAAATCCCCAATCCCAACAACATTTTCCTCTCTTTTATGTCTGTAGGTTGCAGGCGTGCAACTATAATTGTAGGTTTAGGCTTCATTTCTAGAGACGGAAAAACCCTTTTCAGTGCGTGGATTTTTCGGAGGACCATGTGCAACTTCAACATGGTCCCTGCAACTTTTGCTCAGATTTGTAGGGAAGCTTCGTCTCGACATTCTACTGCTAATTCCAGGTGCACAACTTTGTCCCGCATCTCTATCTCAAGATATAATTGCTTCTTTGTCATTTCTACACTTAGTCTCAATTTGCTTAATTCAACTAGTCTATTATAAAAGAGGGTTAATTTACTTTCCTAATACATCCCAAATTTCCTACAATTCACTTAGTATTCAACTCTTTCCATTGGGATTAGATCTAGTGAATTCAACCCCTCTTTTAAATGTAATGTGTGTGAAAAATTGAAGGGAATCCTTTGTGAAACTTTCATCCCTCTTTTTAGGGGAGTAAAGCTTTCCACTTGATCTTCCCTCATCACTTTTCACCATATTACACATAACCACTTGAAGCTATTCTCAAACTGTTTTTACTTGTATCTTGGGGGGCACTGACCTTGTGTTCAACCTCTTCCTAGGGATCTTATATTACAAATGGGAGATAGGCCTTACACTTCGTATATCAATTATGAGGGTATCCTTTTCTACTATAGAAATTATGTTACAA
This sequence comes from Cryptomeria japonica, assembly GCF_030272615.1. NCBI lineage: Eukaryota > Viridiplantae > Streptophyta > Pinopsida > Cupressales > Cupressaceae > Cryptomeria > Cryptomeria japonica. The sequence continues at coordinate 156,752,806 of NC_081405.1, read as the reverse complement.
CAAGGAGTTTGGATTTTAATTATCATCATTTATTTATAAGTTAACCTATCCTACATGGTGGATAAATTACCACCACCTTATAGTTTTTCCTAAGAGTTTAGACTTTAACTTAGAGGATTTAAATCATTTTAAGCCCATCTCAATGATTTTGATGTGTGGGAAAAGTAATCTTATACTAACATGTGTATAAACCTAGGTTAATACTTCACATTCACACAACATTAGATATGCGAGTAAGCTTGGTTTCTTTCCTCATGGAGGAGCCAAACTATCCCACACTCACACTTGTATTGATTGTATATGATATAGATTGGCTAAGTATGTGAAATGAAATAGGATAAAGAAGGGTCAATTGAACAAATTTAACATAATGCAAGAAAAAAAAGATTAAAAGATGGAAAAGGATCTAGAAATGAAATATAGAGAGTAACCCAATGCTAAAATTTTGAGCTAACTAGGAAAGAATCTATCATTTGGCACTAGTAACATGAAGCTATGAAAATAGGAGCCAATTTTAGAAAAGATATGAATATAAATCTAGTCAAATATCCTAAAAAATCAAGCCAAATTGGAAGGACAAAAGCATTGGGTACTGATGTCCTCAAGTTTTGTGTTGTTTTGAAAGGACCACCATAATCTCAAATTAATATAATTCAAAAAATACACAAAAAAACATAAATCATTTTCACGTGTTCAAATATACAAGGTTAGAGACATGAAATTAGATTTTTCCATAATTCTAAGTACATAAGTTAATAAAAAGGAAAAATATAAGGAAACATATTCCTTTATAATAGACCACAAGACCGAATACAAATAATACATAAGGAACAAATCATGAAGACCACCATGTTAGGAACTCCCAACATCTGTCTCCCTTACGCATGCCACAAAAAAAAACATTGTCAAAGCAGTTATCTACCCAATCACAAATTATTTACACTTACCTATAATTCTTCTTGACATGAAGAATACCTAACCTAGCACGAGGATGCCTAAGAATGCGATATTGACAAGAGTAATGAAATTTGTGCAATATGATATACCTACATGTAACACTAAAGTAACTATATGATGAGCACACAAGATCCATATAGCATAACATACAAATACAAAAGAAACAATATTTGCTTAGCTATCTAAAATAATTTTGAGATCTTAGTTCCATTTTAACCATATTTATTCCAAGAGTTAAACATAACATTATTTTATCTCAAACATGGAGAAAACACATGAATGCCTTCATGCATACATAAGCATATAGAAACCACATGAGTATTAATAGTGGACCTATTTCTTTGTAGGTTGCATTTTCTCTACATAGTGGTTATGTTAGTAGTAGTGGTTTTATTACTAGCCTAAACACCTATTTCCTTTTGTCATATGTTGAAGTTGTGAAATATAATAAATTTCTACAAAGATAATTTTAGATTGTCAACAATCCTCCTTGTAAGTGTCAGAGATTCCAATCTAGAGTAAACATACCTTCATTATTATCTAATTTTAAGATTCGAATTTCATGTCCATTTTATCCACTTACCTTTATAGATAATTATGATTTTACATGTTTTTGTTGAATATATAATCAAGGATTTTAAAATAATGAGTTTCTAGATAATTATTATACATATTTCATTAATTGAGAACTTTTAATTTTTATTTTTTCCATGATCTATTTATTGTTATTTATCTCTTAGTTGTTTATCTTGTGCTTATTATTGCCTAGAAAAGGTGAATGATGTGTTACATCTAGGTGCATGATATCATAAGGTGATGAATTTTTTTTCAGTATTTCTTAGGTTATTAGAAATCTTTTTTATGTTTTTTTTCATATTCATTCTTATGAACATTATCTAGATATCATTTTGAATATTTGGGGAAGATGGAAAGTGTCAGCATATTTATATATATTTCATATTGAACCAAATATTTTAGGTCTTTATATTCAATCTATTCCTTCTAAATGGTGTTTAATCTTATTAAAAAAATTATTTATGTGTCCACGCCCTTTATATATATCCTCCAATTATGTGTTTTAACAAAAATACAAAATATTAGGATATCACACATTTTGTCATGCTCACATAGAACTCATATGACTTTCCATATTTTTTTCTTACCCATATCTCTTGTTTCTTCCTATGTGTTTGTTTAGGATTTATGGTTTTGTGTTTAATATTTAGGATTTTTTTGGTGTATGGTGTTTAGGTTTCAAGATTTAAATGTAGACTAGTTCATTATTGATTTCATTTATAAATCATAAAATATAACAACCCTAAAAATTTAAAACTAAAATATAAACTTTGATATCTAAAAGTAAACCTAAAGCAAGCAAAAAAAGAAAAGAAAAGAAAGAAACCCTACTTGAAGGTCTTCACAATCAATAAGGCTGGGAGGAGGAGTTAAAAAGTGTACAATGTTGATGGCAGGGGCACATAATCAGGGGCACATTCATCCTTTCCATCGGATTATGTTTCTTGTAAGAAAAATGACTTCATAATCATTTTTATAAATAAATAGGTTTGAAAATGGGTAACCATTTCGGCTAGGATCTTGAGTATAAATGAGTAACTATTTTTATTTTTGGCTCAAGTACTCAAATTAAAATGAGTATCCATTATTTTAAAATGGATACTTATTCTTGTTAGATTTTTTACTAAACACTCCCCCTCTATGTGGACATAACTTCTTGCAAATACCCTTTGATATTTTCCTTATTGCAAACTATACCTTTGCATAGTGTTTCCAAATATTGGTGTCACAATATATAAATATGTGATAGTTTGGAAAATAAAGATATACACCTTAAATAATAGATAATTTATCAAACATAAGTTCTAATGAAATAGATATATTTGGACAACTTTGCTAGTATATCGTAAACTTAAATATTATAAAATATACCAAATCATAACTAAACGAAAGTGTTTCTATTTTATTTATTTTTTGGTATTAGGGTGACGACAAGTGAATTTTTCATATTGGTGTTGATTCATGTAGGACAACAAAGTCATGTTTTCATTCAAATATGTAGTTTACCAAAATGTCAAAGGGAAAACTTAATGAAAATTCAACTGAAAACTATATTTCCTTTAGTACATAAAAAAACAAGGTTCTACACATAATTTATTAAAATAATTAAATTTTTAGAATATTAGTCTAGGAGTTAACTTAGCAATGCATAGACCAACCTACACAACTCTTTGCAAGGTTTTTACTCATTTAGCTAGGCAACTGATCACAAAAAAATCTTGAAACAAACACAATGTTAATGGAGACACCCAAACAAGGTTTATTATATTGTAAGTGAATTGTCTCTCCACGAGGTTACAACATTTATCTTGTACACAATTTATATAAACACATCATTAAATTACAATAAGCGTGTCTTTTGCTTCACTAAAATGGAAACCCTAGGTTTCTATAGTTGATTTTTGTCCCTTGTTCCTTTCCAACCGAATTTTGAATCCTTTGGAAAAAAAAATCCAATGAGTATATACTCCTCTTTAGGTCACCCAAAATCTAGGAGACATGTAAACTTGAGCATGGGTTTTAAAAACTGACTACTTTTGGATTTGCAAGTAGTGATCTTGTTTGACTATGAGGGGTTTCCATCATTTTAGTACCTAAAATTAGGTCAAATCATATTTTTATGTACCTATGGAGTATGGGAAATAATCATACTCCATGTGAGTGCCACTTCTAGCCATTAAAGGTTCTCAAGGATGGAGGGATAGTTGGTGGGTAAAATTTTGCTAGTAGGTGGGTGAGTGAAAACACCCAAAACCTGTAGCATTGCATCTGGTGCTCAAACTATTTTTAGCAAATAATCAATCATCTTATATCACTTTCTCGTTGATCTAAATTAGGCCTTCATCTTAATTACAAACTTACAATGATTTTGGAAGCCAAACCTAAAAATAGCATGCTATGGGTGTCATTCTTTCTTTATTGCATGCATTCATCCCTACTTTGTGGAGTTATAAATGAATAGCATTATTTTACATCCTTTTGATAATTCCATAGATTTAGAGAACCATGTCCAACTTTTTCCTTACACAAAATTCCACCCTATTTACCATTTCATATGTTGACATTTTCCATTGGCAAAAAAGAATATGTTAGGAATCATGGGTGGATAAGAAACTACCTCAATCCTTTCTGCATAATTTTTTTGTTGACTTAGCTTGTTGACTGAAACCAATATTGGGAACCTATGGTAGTTCCAAAATCACTAGAAAGTTCCAAAAACCACCAAACCATCACAATCTTTGCAAGTTATAAGAATTTTATCAAGACGATAAGGTTGCAAAAACCTTGTTGGCTCCCAACAAAGGTTATAAAACCAATCCAACTGACCAATGTTTTTTTACACCAACTTTTTCATCTTCAATTTTGATTTTTCTAGAAATCCCATTGGAAGAAGAATCCACTTTTGTAAATAAATTTGTTCTATTACCACTAAAAAAATATTATCTAAGATCCCCAATTTTGCCACCTTTAAAAGTTATAAAGAGCCTATTGGGCTCCAACAATGTTATTTAATCCTTGCTAGAAGACAATAAAGGTTTCAAAAGCTTGGCAAAATGTGATGCTCAGCTTAGCCAAATTTTGGCAAACAAAAGGAGGTTAGGAAAATAGTGTTTGGTGCCAATAAGGTTCTAAAAAGCCTTCCTAGCTCCCAACACAAGTTTTAGGACCTCCTTTTTAAGCCAAAATAAAGGATTCTAAATTGAGAGTAAAATTCAGCAACTAAAAAAAAATTCAAATAACAAAAATTGCAGACAAACAAATGAGGTAAGAAAACAAGTAACAATTTATAGAGAAAAATAACTCATAGATACATGACATATGGGGTCCCAACATCCTCTTAAACTAAAGCTACCTAGATACTTTGAGATATATTAGACTATGTAGTTCCAAAGACAAGAATAGTCTTGGTATAAACACCTATAGGGGGGCAAGGATATATGGAGCAAAACTAGCATAATTAGACATAGAGGTATTAGGGCAAGAGTCAATAGTTCCAAAATCGCATCTGCATGAACAAAGTCATACGAAGCAACATTAGTTTTAGTTCTTCATATTGTTGATTGAGATCACGACTTTCCAATCACCAAGTATCTAGTTGTGAAAGCTAAAGTAATTTCTTAAGTTGTAGATGGAGCAAAAGTTTATATGGGTGTTTATGACTAGACTATATATAGATCGTCACACTTTCTATCCATTAGTCCAAACAATCTTATTTCTTACCTCACTTATAGACAACTAATAAAATTATTGGGTCAAAAATGATTGACCTGACTAATTAAATACTCAACTCAACAATTCGTTATGTTAATTCACCAATTTATTCTATTGTTGATCCATATGTCCAAATGCATGAAACATATCATTTAAAGTTACCAGAAGATCTCACAAGAAAAACAGCTCAACAATAAAATAGATCATAAAATCAAATAACGCAGAAGACAAATTTAGTGGGTACGACCTTTCATTAACTAATCTGCTTGTACAGTTATGGTTTATTTCTACATTTATATTTTGTTTTGCTGTACAATATGAGGGGTTTTCTTGGCATCTGTTTGGAGAAAAACAATATAAACACCATTCAAATAAATGTGTGTCATAGTTTTAAGTTAGATAATGAATTCTTGTCTATCACATGTAATATGATTCACTGAAAATGATTTCTTAACCAATCAAATATGATATGATTGACTGCCAGGTTAAATAAAAGATTATAAATTATAAAACATTTCCTGTGCTTGTTTACAGACAGTTTTCAACTGCAGATGACCAAGTCGGTGGCGTTTTAGACTAGATATGTTGTTTAATCCCCAGTCGTATAGGAAACACTTCAACGTTCACTTGGGAAAAAAAGAAGTTCCCAAGCTGTACAACATAACGTGCTGCCCAAGATGCTTCACCTTCCCACACTCTGCACATGGGAAACCCTAAACCTTATACCATTAATATTATGAAGACATTTCTCCAGCCAGACCCTTCACCGGGTATGTCTCCACATCCTGTCTTTTCTGAAACATACTCCACACACATATCACGGGTTGAAAATTTAGTACTTACTACTTCCAAAATATTTCCATTACAAATCCCCTACAGAGGCTCGAACGATTCCTGCACGAGACAATGGTGTACATGCAATCCAAGCTATGACAGAATTGGTAGGACAAAAGATAATCCGAGGCGAATATTTGCAGAATTGTCGCCATTATTCATTATATTCCTGAGTGGGGTAAGCACTGTATACATCAGGAGACAGTACAAGTTACAAGATAGGCTGGAAGTTGCAGTTTGAGAGCTTATCCATAGCGAATATTGGTCAGAAGTGACGCCATTTTTCACTAAAAATGGTCTTGTCGGTTTGTTTTTCTATACGTTGTTCAATCGCTTGTTAACATCTGGTAGAGTTTTATTCATCAAAAATCATGGTTGCAGTAGCAAAGCGGTGACACAGTTAAGCTGTAAGAGCGCAGTAGCGAGCCTAACGCCGTGTCTGAAGAGCGTGAGGTTTAAGAAGCCCAGGACGAGATAAAACAGAAAGCCATTGGCTTCCTTAATGACCGCGTCTTTTTCGTTGTACTCTGTTTTTTAATTTCTTATTTTAATAACAGTGTCTTAAAAATAAGTGTTATTCTTAAAATACGATCATTAGCTGATAGACTTTAGTGTGGTCTTTCTAGCCTTGGAAAATTGTCATATCCCAGAAACCAGAGATTGGAAATCCTGTCCAGCTTACGTGCTTGCTTTTATATGTTTTATCATTTATTACCCAGCAATGGAACTGTACGATGCCAGTTGTCCTCTGCCATCCCTGAGAACCTTATTTCTGTGGCTGTTAATTATTATAATTAATGCTGAAAATCGTAATTCCTTCTTGAACTTGATCATGCCCAAACCAAAAGAAGATTTGGTTTTGCGTTTTCTAAGATCCTCGAACAAAATCATCACCAAGGTAAAGTTCCATGTTTTTTTAGTCTAAATCTGCCAGATAAAAATTTCTTTTGTTGCATAGGTTAAAGCTGAACTACAACCACAGATTTCAGAGGGTTACTCTGTCTCGGTGGTTCCATTTTTTTTCTTTCTTTAAGGTCAGTTAGAATTGCATGGTTTGTGAATACAATAATATGGCCTTTTTTTTTTTTTTTTTAAATTAACAATTGGAAGTTTATGTTGAGCTTTTCTCCTCTTTTAGATTGGATTTTCTGCATGCTAATGAGGTAACATTGTTGAATCTCTTACTAAATTGCAGAAGGTGATTCAAATGGAGCACTTCCGTCATTCAAAAGATAGCGCCAACACAAGCGAGGGCGTTGTCTGCTTATGCTCACTCCTTGAGCCCTATATCATGATACCCTCTCTCAGAATAATCCGAAGGCAAGCGAGATAATTACAATTCTAATTATAATTACCTCTCAATTTTGCCACCAGTAGTTCCCTATATAATGGGAGGGCCCCTCCATCAAAATGCACATTGGCATACATGACGCATCAGCCCACCCAACGAGATCTACGAGGTATACCCCTCATAAGAGGTTTTCTATTATTTTTTCAATTTTTCTCTAGAGAAGAGGAAATGGGTGTCCCTTCATTTTACAAATTTTACTAATGGTTGGCAGACAAAAATCCATTGATCGTGGTGGATGTTATAGAAGAAGAGAAATAGGAAATCAATGGTGTTGATGTTCCAGTTGATACCAGTAAGCCAAACCTTAATAAAATGTAGTTCGATAATCTCAACTTGGACATGAATGGCATCATTCATCCCTGCTTTCACCTTGAAGATTGGGTATTTATTCTAAGCTCTTATTGATTTTTAATTTTTTTTCTTTGATGGGTTTTCTTATGCCGATGGCCATAATTCCTACTATTAAAATAGAAACATATTTTAATGTTATATTTGTGCTGGATGCAATGTAAAAAATATGTAGTTTTATCTGGTGAGTTTTGTGCTTTGGAGCCAAAAATACAGTAGTTATGTAATATTTATAAATTCAAGGATAGGATAGAATACTTATTCGACAACCAAGTGTAGTGTATAGGGAGATAGGATACAATTGTAAGTGTAAGTTGCAACTTGAAACAATGATCGAAATCAACAAGTCAGGGTTTTGGTGTAAAGATTCACAAAAACTCAAAAATGTGTGGTATTTTTTGTATGCTTGCTATAAATGAGTAAGAGTTTTGCTTAGTTTGTTGACGTGTTTTATTTTGGGTTTTTTATTTCTTCTTTTCTTTTCTCTCATATTCCCTTCATTTTATGTGTCTTCATTTCGGTAACTTAGTTTAAGTCGTTATTATTGTGAGCAGTTTCATTGATTTCGTTGAACACTTTTTGTTGCTATAAGGTTTGAGTGAACCAAATTTTTTGAGTGGAAGTGATTTCTTAGAAATTTTCTAGAATTTATTTGTGAAAGAATTTTGTTGAGGTAATGGATCTTACTGTCATATCTTTAGAATTTTTTATTTTTATAAATCTTTTTTGTTAATATTAATGCTAAATGATTTAGATTACTTAACACGGACCATGAAATTTGATATGCATTTTGAGTTTTAGTTATTAGTGAGAGCTTTTAGGGCAAATGTTTGATACTTATAGAAGCACCTATTAATATTCTACAAACCTAGCTTTTAGAACACAATGAATAATTTTCTTGAAGACAGTAACGTAAATTTTTGTTCTCTTTTTCGTTTTTTAAATAGTTTCTCACTGAATGTAAGTGATAATTTAGAGCCTTTAAATATTTAGTAAATCCTTGGAAGTTTAGAGGATTATTGTAATTTTTTAAAGGATTTTTTAAATATTGTTGTGTATTTTCAGGCTTTAAATTTTTTTGTGAACATCTTGCAAATCTTTGAATTTTTTTACATAAAATCTTATGCATGTCATTTATTTTGTTCTTGTCACATAAACCATGCAAAAAAACTACAAATGTAACACCATCTAGTAGAAAACCTATTGTGGACATTTTTTCTTTCAATTTGAGAGCCAAATGTGATTATTTCTTAACACAAAGACCCATGATAACTATATTATAAGTTGCAATCTTATAATCCTAATCATTATGCAACATTGTGATTTTTCAAGGCTTGGCTAAATATTGTAGTGTATATTCAAGATTTTAAGTCTTAGTGAACATCTTGTAAATCTCTATATTTTTTACGTAAAATCTTATCCACATCATTTAGTTTATTCTTGTCACATAAACCATGCAACAAAGATGCAAATGTAACTTAATCTGGTAGAGAACCTTCTGTGAACATTTTGTCTTTCAATTTGAGAACTGGTTGTGATTTTTTCCTAGCACAACGACCCATGATAATATATTATAAGTTGTAGCCTTATAATCCCAATCATCATACAACATTATATAAGAGATGGTTGGAAATTTTGTGTGCACACTTTGTTCCAAGTGTCCTAACTACATGTTGTTGGCCTTCCAGAGTCCATAAATAAGTATATTATATGTCACTTCATTATGTATAAAACCCTTCTACAACATTTCATCAAAAAGTTCTATTGCTCCCACAATATTGCTATCCTTGTAGTACCCTTGTATGACAATGCTATAAGCAACCTCATTTAGGTCCAGTCCATTTTTTTGCATGTTCTCAAACAACACATGTGTTTCTTGCATTTTTTCTTCTTTATAGTACTCTTAAATTGGTGCATTGTAAGGGATAGCATCCTCCTTACACCCTCTCCTTGCCATTTGATTAAACAATTTCACATCCTTAGGTGTTTTTAAGTTTGCAATATCCATCTATGGGAGCAGTGAAGGTGAAATTATCATGAACCAGTCATTACTTCATATTTTGTACAACACATGAACATACATGTTTCATTATACCTAACTTACTATAGCCTTTTATCGTTTCATTATAACCAACAATTCTTGATCCGATGCCCTTTCCAAACATAAAATGAAATATCTTGATGTCTTCACTCTTTTTACCCTCCCTACAATACCCATCTATTACTATAACTTAAGTAAAGTTATTTGCAAGTCAACCTTTCTCCAAAATTTCAATCATGATTTTTTTGCATCAGCCAGAAGAGCTTCCTTACAAAGTTCACTAGTCAATGCATTGTAAAGTGTAGCATCCGAGACTTTTTGCCACTATTTTATCTCAAATAAAGAAGGCCTTATGAACCTTGCCCAATACAAATAATCCAATGATAAGAGAACAATAAGTGACCACATTAGGCTGATGCCCCTTCTACAACATTCTAATCAAGATATTAGTTTCTTTTGACATGTTTCCCTACTTGAAATATCCATGGATTAGATAGGTATAAGTAAACTTGTTGGGCACCAAACCTTGACACAACAGCTCATTCACAAGTTTCTTTGACTCCTCTGTCTTCCCACACTCAAAGAGTGCAATGATAAATGAATTATATGTAATAAAATCAAGCAAAGCACCCATATCAAGCATTGTATTCAACACCTTATATCCCTCAACCAAGTTACCTTCCTTGTTGTACCCATCAATAACAACATTGAAAACAAACTCATTAGGCCTTAGCCCACTTTTATCATTCTAGTCAAAAGCCCCTTTGTCTCATCAAAATTCTGCTCCTTAGATTATTTCACTCATTGTGGGCCTTTTGGGTATGACCTTTTTTGTAAAAAAAATAATATAAAAATAACTGGGAAACATAGGCTGCATTTTTTGTTTTTAGTGGAACCTCAAAGCATTTAGAGTCATGTATCACAGTTGTGTTGTCACTATTGTCATAATAAATTTAATTGTTGTTAGACTATTATCATGATATATTTATTGCTGCTATTATAATGTTGGCATGATATATTTAATGATCTTCTTTTGTGTTATGATGAACAAATGTTGTTTTGCAAAACATTATAAAACTTTTCTTTGTTGTATGGGGTGCTTGGTCATTCTTAGGACAGCTTGGGTGGATGTCTGGGACATCTCTAGCTACCTTGGGGACAACCGAGTGTTCCCTTAAAATGGGGGTGCATTTCTAGAATTTGTTTGTTCGGAGGGAATTGCCAGAGGACTTAACCTACTCTTCCATCTCCCTGAAATGCCTAAGGGGAAAGGGATGAGCGTTTAAGGGGTGGTTTTGCATTCCTATGTAACACATATTATTGCAAGAGATATAGATCCATATGAATTATATTTTATTTGTGAAGAGTTTATCTTTGATATCTTCTTCATTCTAAGATCAAAACAAAGAATTAACACATTAAAAAAAATCCAATTGAAAATAATTGTTCTAAAAACAATGAATTAGTTCACTTATTTATAACTAATCTAAATCAGGTTTATTCATATTTTAAATTAGGAGTATTGTATTTCACCCACTATATTTACCTAGGATGCATATGATGGAGGGGAATGGGAACAATGGTGGGGTTCATCCTTTACATATTGGAGTCTTACAAATAACATCCAAGGGTATGCCTTAGGTGTTCAAAGGAAGTCAAGATTTTAGTGATTTTTTCAGTTACTGTAAAGGGGAAATTTTGATTTTGCAATTTGCAACATAGAAGGAGAAATCACCAAATCAATTTTTTCTTTGGGTAGGAATTCCTTTACATTCAAAAGAGGGGAGGAATCCACTAGATTCAGCCACAAATCAAATAAGGATTGAATACTAAGTGGATTGATTGATTATTATGTGTTTTTCCCTTTTTTGTAAGTTGAAATGCTAATTTAGGGTAAAGTGCTGAAATCGAAAACAAAACTAAGAAAATAATGAGCTACAGGTTAGAGATTTTGTTGTGCACCTTGATCTGAGTAATATAATCTGATTCGGATCTACCTTGCAAAAATGTCTCGAAAAAGCAGGGAACGTGATACAACAACACGGTCCTCCAAATTTCACTAAAAAAGGGTTGTTTTGTCTCTGTGTCTGAATCTTATTCTAAGAAGTATAGCTACACACCTATTTCCTACACATCGAAAGAAAGGAAAATAGGTTGGGAATAGGGTCTTGCCTTAGCTCAAGCCTTGGTTTTAAACTTAACCATGAAATTGAGATAAATGTAATTGAAACGACTAAAAGGAAAGGTTCTCCTTTTGAGGGAGATGATGAATTGTGAATGAAAAATTGAATGATTATACCTCCTTGTAAAGTTTTACTTGCCTCCACATGGAATTAGGGTTTCATGAAATCGGATGTAGATCTCCACTTCAATGCTTGAATCTTGACTTTATTTTTGCTCCAAGGCTTGAAGGAAGATTGAAGATGCTCAATTGCTCTTGAATGCTTGAATAATTTATCTCTTGTGATTGTCGGATTCTTGATAGATATATCACATGTATATGGATGTTCAAATGAGAAGGGAAATCCTCAAAAATATACTTGCCCATTGAGAAAACAAATTAATTTTCTAACATGAGTTGACACAGAGAGGGGAGTCTCGCTCAAATTTGAAATGTGAAAATGGGTTTAAAGAGGGCCCAATTTAGGGAGGACCATGACACCACGCCCTGGTCTCGGTGAGGACCAAGGCATGACACCCTGGTTCTACACTATTTTGGATCAGGACCAAGGTGCCCAAGGGGGTGCCAATCAAGTTTTTTGATGTTTGAGATGTGCATGAGCATAATCAAGTCTTTAATTAGGCCAAGGGGCACAAACACTAAGGTGAAGACCCAAATAGGGTCAAAATTTCAAGGATTACAATTTTAGGATGCTACAGTTACCAACTTTGGTTGCGTTATAGTAATGAGAAATGAATATGATAGTAACATATTTACTTAAGAAGCAAGATAGTTTCGATCTACTAATTTTGCTTTATTTATCATTGCTGATATTTTAAAGACAATGATTGATTGAACATGCATAATTTCAGTGAACTTTGAAAGAATTCAATTCCTTTGATAGATGGCATATTAGGCCTTAATGCTAAAATAGACATAATTTTAGGTAGTGTCAATTAAAAATGATTAGATATGACATCATTTATGGGATCATGATGTAAGGAATGGATTTTTTATGGTGGTAGCATCTTATAGATTTTTTTTGTTCCTTGTAGAATTGAGGACAATGAGCCATGATCACAGGCTTCATCATTGTGATTACAATTGAACACTTGCCAAAATACTTGTGGAATATGCTTCTGCACTAATATGGATCTACATTGCATCTACTTTATGTAGTAAGCTAGTTCATTGAAATTTTTGAAATATCTTTTCAAGAGATTCTATGATATTTTAAATGTGTTGAAATAGATTGTTTTAGTCTGTCCAAAATATATTTGATGCACCTTGACATCAAGGTTTTTGTTAGAATTATCAATACAAACTTTGCATATATTATTACTTTTAAAATTTGATATTTGCATAAATTTATACAATCTAATGAAATAAGACTGGGAAGGGAGTCCAATAATCAGTCATTTGACAAATTACAATATCCTGCAATAGGAGTTTCACAAAGTCCAACAAGTAATAGAAAGTATTGATTGAAAAATTATGTAGGAGAAATACATTAGACTTCTTACACTCAACAAGATCACTTTCAGAATCATAGGCCTAGGTTCTTTTCCATCTAGCTGATAGCATGGAAGATATCTTATCCCTGTGAAATTTGATTACAATTTGGAAGAATAAAATGTTTGTTGTGATTAACTCTTTTATTGATTGAAATGGTTGATGATTGTAAGGTAAGGCTTGACTACATAGTACATTTATATACCTTCAATAATATATTAAGTTTATATAACATTTCATTCCTAATTATGCAATAAATATAGTGTTTGTAGATAATAAACGGGGCATATCCTAACTACTACTAACAGCATACAACAATAACCCAATGCATGTATGAACAACACTATGGTAGGGTGGAGCAACCTATATTAAATATAATACATTATCAATAAATACTCCCTTGACACAAATATAGAGCATCTCACCAAAACCTGATCATGGAACATATACAAAGAACAAAGCATGTGGACACTATGATAAAGGAGATAAGCTTCATTGAGCCATCCCTGATGTAGGTAGTGCTTTCAATCACCTATCATAGGCTCTGCAATGCAGTCCGTTCTCCTAAACCAAAACTAATTCAACCATTGGAACCACTCGACCCAATGTAGGGTCTTAAAGCTTACAAATTTATCTTTCCATTTTGAAACCCCTTCTAAAATTGCTTTGAGCTTCCAATTGGGGCAGTAGTCCATATTAACTACATTCGACATTATTTACAAATCCCCTTCAATCACCCAATTCATCTGACCAACTAGATGGATAAGTTGAATCCTTGCTATAAGGGCCTCCTATTTTGCTTCATGATTGGTTTTGACAGCTAAATTTAGTGCTTCAAATTTAAATGATTACATTTTTGCACGTGACAATGGATATCTATATTATGTTGAACCTTTTGTTGAGGCTTTTCATTAAAAAGAACAAGCACATAATAAGTAATTTAATGTTTTAGGAATAAAAAGTATTTTACTACTATATCACCAAAAGACCAAACAAATACCACTTTATAAGGTGCTACAGATAATCTTTTATATTGTTGCTTATACATGTGCATGTTCAAATATGATGTCATACTACTCATTGCAAGGCCCTTTTAAACTCGATAAAGCTACCCTTTTTTCTTCGTTCATTGTCCACTAAGAGATTTAACTCTTAAAAGGGTGCATCCATTTTATAGATTATACAACATTAAGTTGGACAAAGTTGATACTAAACAATAGATACTATGCACACAAGACAAATTTAATGCCATATACACTCAATTTTATTGATCTAATCCACAATCAGTATATAAATTATACATAGAAACCATGAAATATGCCTACAATCTACTGATTGATTATTGAACAAACATGATGAATATGTCAAGCAATGAACAACTTGGAGTAATGTTTAGAGGAAGGATTTAGCATGTAGAATGAGTAATGGTTATGATATTCTTAGAAAGCTAATTCACCCAATGTTGGGAAAATCCTTAGTAGTTAGTAATAAGAGCAATCAACTTAAACAACGTAATTTTCCCTAGATGCACCACAACTGTATCAATGTAGGCAATAAATTTGAGGGTTATCTCAGACAACCTTCAAAGAAACACCACAACCCATTGAAAATGAAAACAAAACATTACCTGTCAAGAGCCTCGTAGACTCAAACACCACACAACCAATCTCATGTCATGCAGGTTTACGTGGCTATAGGTAGCTCTCGCACAGTACAATAAACCTAGCGCTAATAAATCACGTGGCACAAATGTATCTTACAAGCAACATCACAACTCTATAGTATTTTTGTGTTTATTTGCGCCACTTAGATATTTGCTCAAAAATATATGGAAATTTGCAGTTCTCGGCCTTATTTTTGTATGCTTCCCCATTCATTCCTTTGACTACTAAAATTCATGTGTGTATACATATGTATGTATATTTTGTGCTTGTATGTGCTTGTTTACATATCTCGATATATGTGTGTCTATGTGTGTGTGTGTGTATAATGTATATGGAAGTACATTCACACACACACACACACACACACACACACACACAAAAATTAAAACCTCCAAATAAAAAAACAACAACCAGGTGAGATGGAATTAGCAAACAGATTTTATAAACATTGCATTGCGTACCAGAGCAAGAACACCAACACAAACATAGGTGAACATAGCAACCGCATTTAATGTTTTTGGCTTTCATTTATTTACCTAAACATATTTCACCTAACCATATTCTAACAATTTCATTTCTTCTATTGCAGATAAATACATTTGGCTATCCACATATGCACCTCTCAACTGGTTGCTATATTCAGCTGTGTTCGTGTTGGTTTAATTCAGGAAGAAAAAAAGAAAACCAATAGCCATCCCAACTGCTTGATGTAACATTCTGCTACTTAAGGTTACTTAAGGTTTCAACACGACACACCATATAACAAAATCTATTTTGGCATTCATCCCAATCCAAAGAGTTTTGAGAAGAAGTTGTTTCAAATGACTGATTTGTTTCAAGTATTATAACAAATCTGATATTTTTTGGGCTGGGTAGGGTATCACTATACTGGGCATTGGAAATCAAATAGAAGGTTTATAAAACCTGTTTCATGTGACTTATTTGCAAATAAGATAACAAAATTTCTTCAAATTCAAATCTCTTATACATGTAAATGTGTGTATATATTTTGATGTGCCAATTTTAATTTCATATGATTTTCATATTTTGCTAAGGGCTCTTTACACACAACTCTCATTTGCTCGTGGAAGCACACGCCATATATATATTCGAAGCACACGAGGAGATCTAAGGGAGGAGGGTTAACCCGGTCCCCCCATCTATTCGAGGTTAGGTCCCCTTCATTAACGATGTTAGGTCCGGAAGTTCAGTTATCCTTCCCGGGTAAGCTTCAATAAACGGTTTGTGAGGAGGATAAATAGCAGTAAAGGAGAGGCCTATCGGGGACCCTACTATAGAGAAGTGAACTGTCCATTTATCCGGTTGCTACTTACCCGGTTCTCCCATTCGAATCGAATCGGTAGGCATATTTATCTATCCTTCCATTGGTTCAAATCCCAGTACAGAAAAGAACCTGATCAGCCGGTCGCGCCGAAACCAGGACCATTATAGAGTAGGGGCCAACCCCACCAACCATCAAACTAAGCGGTGGTGACTTCTATGCTGCTCCCGTGTATTCTGTGCAGAAATACCACATGGCGTCGAATGAATGCTGACACCAATTACAAGGTGCTCCACCGATGAACTGCTTGCACTGCTCTAGTGTTCTGTATGTTCAAAATGACATCTGAATCGACCGCTCGCCCTATGGACCTTCCGCCCACCCACCCCGAGGGTTGCGGGATAGTTCTATAAGCAAATCCCTCCCACCCAATGAGAAGAGTTAACAATTCAATCTCCTCCGGAAGTCCAGTTCTGAGAAGAGAAGCAGGACAGGAAACAAAGAGAAGAAAGCAACATCACTATCACCCGGTCAACTATTTTGTGTTGGAGTATTGTTAACTCCAACTAAGGTTGTCTTAGCGCATGCAATTCAATTTTTTGTTTGACTATCTATTGTTCTGTTCTGCAGTAGTAATCTACAGAGAAGATGGTGCATATGCATTTGTGCACATGTTAAGTCTAACCAAGGTGAACAGTAGATTAATATTGTTATCTCTACCCTTTTTACTGCATGCAGGCTTAGTTCAATGTAATTGTCACCTCCATGATTTACACTGATTGGGTTTAAGCTAACAAAGGAAGAGTGCATGTTCAACTAATGCATGTCCTCTTTAATTTCCTATTCCACCGTAATTTCTTTGATTATATGGTGGTTCTCTTTCTATAAATATGTATTTGCATAATGTAATTACATAATGAATTAATATAATTTCATTCTCACAGTTCTGTTTTTTTTCTCTTTTGCTCTGCAAGTTTGTTTTCTTTTTCCAGCTAGATCTGTATTCTGCTATGCAGAAATTTTAACCTTTTGAAGGTAGGGCGGATCTTTTCTATACGTAACATGCCAACTATCATCCACCCACCCACCCATGGGAAGATAGGGCTCTGCCTTTCTTCTCCAATTTCTGGCACGCTCAATTAATATGCAACTTCTATCTCCCCTCGGTTCCAGAGCAAGCAATTGATTCCAAATCAACTGCTGCTATGGTAGTCGCTTCCTCTACTCCCCATGCCCTTACCCCTTGCTACTAAAACCTTTGTTTGATCAACCCGACATGGTGGCTCAATGAGATCAATAGCTTCAACTGTTATATATATAAAATATATTCTAACAATTTTGTTTCCTTTGTTGCAAATAAATAGAATTGGATGTCCACATTTGCACCTTACAGAATTACACATCTTATTCATATAAATGTATGTAGTTATGTATACATGTACGTATATGTTTTTTTAGATACACACAAAAACAAAGATTAAAAATACACATTATAAGACTCTCTGTGTATTGCAAAAAAGATTAAATTCTTATTGTAATCTGCAATAGAAAATATATGTGGGAAATTTGTATTCAATATCATATTAAAAAAAGAATCATGACATTTTGAAATTTGCATTCAATTTAAAATCGCTTATTGATTGGGACCCATTGATGATTCCACCCTCGAAGATGTTTTGGGAAAACCAAATGATAAAGATCTTCGTTTGTTAGTAGTTGCTTTAGCTCAATTTCTATTAGACTCGGCATGTAGTTTTTGTTTACATGTTCTTAAAACTAAACCCTTATGTTAAGAATTGTAAATTTATCTCTCTAATATATATATATATTTTTTTTATGGAGGTCCAGACTTAGAAGTACAACAGCCCAGCAAAAGGGGCACAATACCGGCTTCATCTCTTATGATGTTGGATCCTTTACACTCAATAAGACTTGATTTTTGGTGGGTTCATTTGGAGCCATTCAACTTCATCAATAGACCAAGGACCCATTCGTTCTATTAATTTTTTAACGAATATTATACTATTTTTTTAATTAATGCAAAATTATTCATTTCCCCACACATTTGGCTATAGCATTTCAACCAACTCCTAACTTTAAATTGAAGAATGTATGTCGTTAGATTTGTTTAGCTTTTAATAAGCCCAATAGCAATGCTTTCAAAAAAAATGAATATGTGTTCTTATGCATTGCGACTCAATTAGATAGGTGAGAAAGTGGATTTATATTGGTACATGCTATACGGACGGAATGAAATAGTGTCGTATGGTCCACTAGCAGATGAGGCGAATATAGATTGGGGACATTCATTCCTTGTTTGGTTATGTGTTCTTATGCATTGTGACTCAATTAGATAGGCGAGAAAGTGGATTTATATTGGTGCATGCTATACGGACGGAATGAACTAGTGTCGTATGGTCCACTAGCAGATGAGGCGAATATCGATTGGGGACATTTATTCCTTGTTTGGTTATGTGTTCTTATGCATTGTGACTCAATTAGATGGGCGAGAAAGTGGATTTATATTGGTGCATGCTATACGGACGGAATGAAATAGTGTCGTATGGTCCACTTTTGGTAAGTCGCACGAGGTTTGTATGGGTTGTGTAGTATTTGCTGAGCCATTTTTTCAACGTGCAAAACGTCAGCAACCGACTCAAATGGTTTGCAATAGTGCAAGCCACGTGCCATGAGACGACAAAGGTGGCGAACTACTCGAAGGACTAATATTTTGGGCTTCAATTTCTACTGTTGAATGCAAGTGTAAGTGGTGGTATTCGTTTCTTATTACTCCGTGGAGAAACGTCAAAAGATAGAAGGTTACGAAGATTTGAATAGCGCCACAAATTGTTTGCTTTCACATACAAAGAAAGATACATTAACTTGGAAATGAAACTATCGGTCACTATCACCGAATATTAAAATGCAAGTGGTCACCCATTCTGTCCTATCCCGGTCCATATTGATTGACATCAGGTACGTCTTTATTAAGTAAACCGATACAGAAAGACTAGACAGACATCCGTGACGTTGAAGACAGTGACAGATGGGAAATTAAGAAGTGGCCTTCTGCAGGGAGGTAAAAACAACTTCGGTGGTTTTGTTCGTGTCGATCTCAAAGGAGTCGTAATGAGCGAACAGATGCGCCACCAGCAGCCGTGATATCATCACCACGAAGTTCTTCCCTGCACACTGCTTGTTATGCGCCGTTGTCTGCTCGGTCTCCGGCCCATTCGACCACAGCACATATTTCAACAATTTCTCCCCTTCCTCTCCCATGAAACGTCGGGGAACAAAATCCTCGGGATTGTCAAACACCTTGGGATCTCTGGTGGCAAACGGCTGATACCCACCAAGCATCTCTCCCTTCTTCACCGCATATTTCCCATCGTGCGACTCCACCACTAAGTCCTCTTTCGCATGTCCATACTGAAACGGCACGGGCGGCTCGATCCTCAGCGCTTCATACACCGTCGACCGGACCAACGCCATGCTCTCCAGTGCTCTCATGTTCATTCCTCCGTTATCTTTAATGGCAGCTCTTACTTCTTCTGCCAGATCTGCGTGCAGCTGCTTGCCCGCCGCCGCAAGGTGTTCTATGAGGCTCGGGAAAAAAACGAACATTCCTCCGAAGGTGTTGAAGCATATGTTGAACACCAAATTATGACACGCCTCGTCTCGCTTCAGGCCGAACTGCTGCTCCGCCGCGTCCAGCGCCTCTTTTCCATACGTCCAGAAGAAATCGTACACTTTGTTGTAATCCCCACGCACAAGCAAGGACGGTAGAGGGACCGCGTGGATTGTGACCTCCTCCAAGATCTTGGGAAGCACGCCAGTGCTTGCAATGGGAGCGAGCTGAAGCCCAATCCACTTCTGAACATAAGTAGGCCCATTCGTTCCCAGACTGGCAGGCCCCGAATCTGCGGGATTTCTGTTCAACACCGACCTGCACAGAAAATTAAAACACATTTGCAAATTCTCGCTGCTGAATTCGGCCTTGTTTGACTCGGCAAATTGTTTGTCAAGCTTAGCCCACAGCTCTCCCGTGGCCCGTTCGAACTCCGGAAACCATTTAGTTGCGTTGCTCTTGAGTACATGGAAGCAGAAATTCTTGAGCTTGGTATGATTTTCTTCAGAAGGGTCCAAATACGAGAGCACCCGATAGCCTCCCGTAAAGTTAGTGCTGGGCATGTAGACGCCCGTGAAGACGTTCTTCTTTTCCACTTTATTTACATCGAAGAGTATGGGAAAACTCTTGGCGTCCAGCAGAATTATGACGCGAGGATCGGGAAACAAAGGCGGACCAGGCGGCATATTTACTCTGAATACAGTGCTCTTATATTTCTCAATGCGGTTTTTAAAGAAAGTATCTACACCTTCCTTCACGAAATAGTCGAAACGATCTGCAATGGCTCCGAGGATAGGCAGGCCATAGCTTCCAGGGACCTCTTGTACTCCTTCATTGCTCGAAGAAGCCATTCTTAGCCTTCTCTCAAATTTCAAATCAAACAATAACTTTGGAATCAGAATGCTACAATAAGAGAAAATGGCTTGGATAGATTGGAAGACCAACACAAGTATTTATATAGCTTGAGAAGTTGTCCGGGTTAAAAAGTCTGAAAGGGTGGTAATTCGCCGATTCACCTCTAGTACACTCCATTATTGAGTTTCAGATGCCGACCGGTGAACCGGAAATGAATATATTAATCGTCTGAGTCTCTATTATTGAGAGAGGTGGGACATGCTGAAAATTTGCGCACGTTATGATCGATCTTCCTTCGATTTCCACGATTTTATTTGGTCATTTAAAACGTTACATATCGACACACATCGTGCTTGCTGCTGATATTTAAAATTGAATAATGATGCTCGTGGAGGACACGGACACATGCCCCACGTTATGCATACGAGTGTTTCTAAGCATGAATTTCACGTCCGTTGTATTTTTTTACTCCAAGTAGAGAGATGTATTTTTGACTAAATGTAAATGTTTAATTTTTTATACTTTTTTTATTGTTCATTAAAAGTTTGAGCCATTATTATAGGGTCTAATGAATTTAAGATATTTTAGTTGTAAATAAAAAATCAATGAATGAGGAGTATGGGCTATGGTTTGGAATGGGAAGATGATATGGATTATGTGGATGGAATATGTAATAGTGGTGATTATTGAAGTAATAGGGTAGATGTGGGAAGAATACTAGAAGGGATGGATGTATTTGGAGGAATAATGAAAGGTGGAGTGTAATATTTGGATAAGATGTATTGGGAGGGATAAGGAAAGGTGGAGTGTAATGTTTGGATAAGTCTTGTTGGGGATTGAGGTCAATAGGGAATGAGTTGAGAATAGTGAAAGTAGTAAGATAACATTAGGGTTGATGGTAGTGGTAGGAGTGGAATTAGAAGAAGAGAATGGGTTGGATACACTATTATAAAGATTCTTTTAGGATCCATGGTGTTACAAAATTTATGTTTCATAAAGGCATCCTATTAATGTGTTACAAAAAAATATTGTCAATTGATAATGATAGTGAGCTTGTTGTAATGCATTTATAAATGTTTATCTTGTAACTCACATATCTTGTTGGTGCACATATGCATCATGGTCATAATCCTCTTGGTCACCTAAGTTGCTCTCAATATCACCACCATCAAAGATAGAATTGTTCAATTGGAATGCACAATCATATCAAGGTTTAAAGATGCAATGCAATCATATTATAATTTAGAATAAATTTTGTTGCACAAATGAATGTTGTTAAATACCAAGACATAGTCATAAGTCACACAAACATATACCAAGCTAACTCCCAATGGCTAATAGAAAAAGGAAAGAGTTAGGAATTTTTAATTTTTGGTTCAATTTGGAGACCCTTATGATTGAAATTTAGTGCCACAAGATTGACCTAGGATAGTAAAATATAAATTTCAAGATTGGGAACATATACAGGGAAGTCTAGGTTGATAATATATCAAATGTATGAAAAATTAGTGCAAATAGGGTTATGATAAGATGAAATGTATGTGAGTATGCACACATAGGAGTAAATGGAGATGGACAAGAATCCAAAAATGAATAAATCTTAACACAAATTGTGCTACTTATTAATATATAATTATATTAAGTCATTCCATCAAAATTTAAGTCATGAATATTCTTTTGGCCGCATAATGGCTCATGCAATGCATGCAATTAAAAATTACTTTAAGCACAATAATCACCCAAAGACAGGAGGTGCAAATGTAAGTGGGAAGAACCACAGTGCCAAGGATTGTCTACACAAACCTATAGCTGCATCTGAAATATTCTCTAAGGTGGTAGTTTAATGTTTTTTGTTTTATGCATAGTAAATTGCACTTATCTGTAGAGACTAGTTATTGTTCCTTTGTTGCTTAAAAATATTCATGTACTTAGAATATACAATATAGTCTTTTTTCCTTTAGTTTGTTGTAGTTTTCTTGAATTCAGACCCATGCTTTCAATGTAAGTTTTGTTCCTTTTTAAGAACTGGTTGTTATCAAGAATTTTTGCTATTTTTAGCTCATCTTCACTAGAATATTGAAACCTTGTAATTCTATTAAATAAACTTATTTATATGTACTCAATTTAGTTAAATCTTTCAAGAATTAATAATACATATCAGGTTTGTATTTGGTTGTATGCATAGCTTGGAGAAATATTTTTATTGAAGTGCTTTATTAAGTAATTAGTAGTTGAATGTGATATTTTTATATTGTAAGAGCTTAGTAATCTCTTACTTCAATTGGTATTAGCTGTTGGTTGCAATCTGCATACACATAAATATGGCTTGAATGATTAATTGGATGCAAAGGTTATTTAAATATTCCTCTATTAGATAGTTGAATTCCCCAATTTAATTATTGTGTAGGAGAAAAAAAGTGAAACTAAGCAAACATGCCCAAATCTCACTTTCAACCACACACTTGTGGAATACGAAAGAGCCTAGAGGTATCACACAATTGGCTACTTCTTTTTGTGGAAGAGAGAGCCACGGGATACCTATTAGGATTTCTATTCCCTTGTTGTAATTGAAAGATAAAATGATGCAAGTTCAATCCCTAACCCCAAAGTGCAAGTATGAACTAATAACAAGATTACAAAATTGAACTTAAATGATGGAAAGCTGTAAACACAAGGACAAGACAAGAATGTAAATGCATACTCGGTGTTAAAATCTGAGTGAAAATGTTCGGGATGGGGGCACGGGCGCCACTGTCCTGATTCTGCTCCTGAAACTGTTGTTTTTGCAACCTGAAAAGCTGTCAGAAAGTGCTGAAAATGCTGTCTGTCAGGAGGACCAGGGCGCCCAGCGCCCCTGTCCTGGCAGGACCAGGGCGCCCCACGCCCCTGTCCTGGTCTTTTGCTCTGAGATTTAGTGTGAAGGTCGGTCTCAGTCTGCTTCTCCCGGATCTGCAACCTGCGGCGTCGTCCGAGTCCCGAAACCTGCACTTATATCTGAAAAGGTGTGGTGGGTGGCTATATAGGGTTTTGCCTTAGTCAAACCCCCGCTTCGGTGATTTCCACCTCCACGAATAGCCAAGTTGTATTGTAAAATGTATTGTGTGTGCAGACCTAGTGTGTGTGCAAGGTCCTTAAATGCAAGAAAGCAAACTAGAGCAACCTAGAAAGTAAACCCTAATTGCTTGTAAATGATAATGTAAATGCTCTAAATCAAGATGCAAAGTGATCTAAAGCATGAATAAAGGATATATTGAAGCTTATGCAAAGACATGAAAACAACATGAAATCATACCCAACCCTCAAGGGAGGAGTACAAGCCAATCTTCAGTCGGTAATCTCCTATTGTTCTTCAATGTCTCCCAAGCCCTAAATGAATGAAATTGATGAATGCTTGATGGATGGATGTTGAATGTTATTGAAGTCTTCAAAGATCTGCTCTTTCGCTGCATATGAGGTTCCCTCGAAAGCCCCAAAAATCCGATCCTTTCAAATGAAGAAAGAGAGCTCTTATGTATGAAACCCTAGGTCGTAATTTCGACTTTAGGCCGACTTAGAGATTGAATATCCCACCAATTTCTTGGGGTTAAGCTTTATTTTATGATTGGATCGCGCTCCTAAAATTTTGGGAAAAATGTCCGGGACCATGTTGCACTCCGGGCGCCACGGTCCCGACAACTTTTCACCAAATTTTCAGGGCCGTCGGATATGATGATTTTAGAGAGAATCCCGAAGTTACAGGTGATTTTGAGATGTTTTGACCCCCGAAATCAAGCCCCCAAGTTCAAAATAGGACCTAATTAGGGTTTTTGATTAAATGATGTATAGGAGGAATAAAATGAAAAGGGCACACTTTAATGAAAGGGCCCAACTTTATGATGTGGGAGATGATAAAATAGAACCTTAGACTTAATTAAATTAATTAATTAAGTGCTAAAGGGGAAATGCAATGCAAAATGCAAAATGCGCTAAGGCGGGTGCTAAACTAGGTGTGAAATTGTACCACCCTAGCAAGTGCGTACAATTTACGACGCTACATTTAGCCCCCACTTTAGCGGTGATATGAACACTACGTGCATATGCAAGCTAAAGTACAGAAAAGTAAACATTATTTGAAAAAGGATATATCCATAAGTCTGTCGAACGAAGCCCCCAGCGGCATCTGCAGTACACAGTTAGGAACCGCACCCTACAAAACCACATGTTAGATCACAAAATCACCTAATGCTTACTAAGGAAGGTGATGAAAATTCGAGGGTAGCTATATGCCCCCCCCCCGTTTCGGCTTGCTAATTTTAGTGAGTTGAAACAGGGTATCATGTTTACCCCTTCGAATTGTTAAAGAAAATTGATGACAAGTGCTCACAAGAAGATTTGATATGAGATCAAAAACTAATGGAGAATCATTTGGTAAGAAAGAGGACTAAATCTCAATTCCAACGCAACAAAGAGTGTGAGGTTTTGAGAGTTCTCTAACACAAGATGAAGGATGTAAATGGAAACAAAATGCAAAGAGAAGAAAAGAAAGGAGAAAAGCATGAATACACACATTGGTGATCCATGAGAAGAATAGTGAGAGAGAAAACATGGACTTCTCACCCCTAGATCTTGTCTAGGTGATCCATGGGAAAAGGACATGGAAAACTAGCCCCTAGAGTCTGTCTAGGTGATCCATGTAAGGGAGGAGAGTGAGAAAGTCTAGTCTTATGCCGCTAGTTCCACTCAACCTCGTGCATGTGTGTGTAAGTGAGGTTAGAAGCACCTCATAGGAGTCTATGCCCGAGTATGCTACAACCTATATATGTATAGTACAAAAGCGTGACATCTCGCTCTAAGAGTCTGTGCTCTAGTTCTGAGAATGACCCATTGCTCAAAAAGTGTAATGTTTATGTCATAAGCAAAGTAGAACAAGGATACCTACCTTCATCACAAAAGAAGATACTCCAAAAATGCAACAATGTCATAGATCCAAGCAAGAGAGTTTTACACTCTTTAAGCAAGGATAAGATAGTTGAGAAGGGATATCTTGTAGTATGTGTAAAGGAGATCCTTAGAGGAGAAGAGATCTTTGTACAAAAAGACACCTATCCCCGAGAGGACAAATATAACATCTTCTAGAATAAGACAAAGAAGAGAATAAGAATGCAATACTTCCTTCTTTTGCGAGGTGAAAGTGATTCTTAATGAAGGATGACGCTCTTTTTAACCCAATCGGGAGAGTGAATTCATTATGGATGTATTTTACCAAGTGCAAAAGAGGTTGTAGTCAAGGACTTACACCTCTTGTAAGAGAGAATCCTTGAACAAACAACAACAAATGCGTAAAAGGCATAACATCAAGTAATAAAGTCCACACCATCCACAAAATAGGAAAAAGTGGATCCTTAGATAAAAATAAGGAAAGATCATTGCCTCCTAAGGATAAGGACAATGAGAAGGACTTACACAATCTTCTAGGGAGAGATTTGGACATAAGCAAAAGAAGAGATGTATGAAATCACTCTTGTCCCCATAGGAACAAGAAAATTAGGCTATTATGTTGCTTCAAAAAAAAAAATGATTGCACTTGAAATTGTAACATCATGAATGACAATGAGCCCCCAGTAAATGAGCTACCAATGTCACATAATGATGAGCAACATAATAGCCATTAATGTTATTTAAAGACATGATAGATTGAATAAGGTATTTGAATATGACATGTTAAATGCTCAACTATAAGTGAGATCAAAAACATGTATAAAATGATAAAAATTGAAGAAGAAAAGTCACATGAAATCTTAGAAGAGGAATGAGTGTAATTTATTAGAGCCTTATCCCTAGAGGAAAGGACTTTATGATGAATAGGAGATAAAGATTCATAAGTGGATTTAGAAATTTGAGGGGATTCATAAAGAGATTTGTTCATTGCCAAGATTTCCTTATGAGGGGAATGAGAGTTGATAGAAGTAGAAGATGATTTAGTTGAAGTGAGATCATCATCACTACTAAATATAGCATTCACATTGAGAGATGATCTTTTAGATGCTTTAGTGCGTTTGCAGGGATTGTAGCCAAGTCCAAAGGCATAATTGTGAAAATTAGTCTCTAGAGGAACCTTCATCCCTTGTTCATGAGCGCCACAACCATTTCCATGATACCCATGCTTAGCAAAAATGCAAAAACCACGACCATAACGATCAGCCATTTCAGAAAGAGAAGGTGGTTTTTCGTAAGACAAAGAATCAAACTCTTCATAATTAGAGGTGTGAGGAGAAGAAGTTTGAGAAGCGGCCACAAAATTATTGCTCACAGGTTCAGGTAAGATTGATTGATCTCTAGTTTCTTCCTTCTTTTTAACTTTAAACTCTCTAGGAGGAACCCTATACTCACCTACAAAGGTGGGAGTGAAATCAAGAGATCCCCAATCATCTTCTGCGAGAACCTTCTCAGGATCAAAAGCCTCTTCATGTGTAGATTCAAGTTGAGAAGAATCTTCATCCAAAGAATTTTGATTATCAGAGGATGATGATTTGTCCATAGGTAAAGAGTCATCACTAGAAGAGGAAGATTTAGAAGAACTTCCTTTGGAAGTAGATGTTTGCAAACAAGGTTGAAAATTAGTATCACCTATCAAGGTATATGTCTTATTGTTATAAATAAATTTAACTTGTCTATGCAATGTAGAGGGGACAGCTTGCATACTGTGAATCCAAGGTCTCCCTAGTAACAAGTTGTATGTTAGATTTCCCGACATAACATGGATAGGAGTAGGCAAAGTAACAGGTCCCACTGTGATGGGTAAGGTGATAATACCTAATGAAGACTTAGCCACATTATCAAAGCCTCGAATGGGACGAGAGTCAGGCTCAATAAGGGATGTATCCACATTCATCTTATGCAATAGATTAATGCTACACACATTAAGGCCAGAGCCATTATCTACCAGTGTTCGTCTTATAGCAGTGTCATTTATGATAACCACAATCATCAAGGGATCATATTGATGTTGAATTTCACTAGTAGGCAACTCATCTTGAGTAAACACAATTTGAGCTTTAGGATTCATCACAGAGTTAACCAAAGACACTATATTACTAGATGTATTAGGTGGAGGAACATTCAAATCTTTCAAGGCATCTTGTAACATTCCATGATGAGCGGAAGAAGTTAGGATCAAATCCCAAAGGGATATCTTAGCAGGGGTAGCTTTAAGTTGTTCTATGAGATCATATTCCTTACCAAGAACTTGTGAAATACGAGGAGCTTGAGGAAGAATAGGTTGGGAAGGAGGAAGTGAAGTTGGGATAACTAGAGGAGGATTAGGTTGCCTATTGTTTCTTGTGTTATAAGTATGGGCAACCGCATGATAACTCTCTCTAGTCAGTTGCTTAGCATACTCATAAGGGCTCTTAGTAGAATAACCTCCTTGCACAGTAATAATAGGTTTCTTAGGAGTGCAAAAAGAATCATTAGCATAACTGCCTTGAACCACTAAGATAGGCTTATTTAAAGGTTGAGAATTTTGAGAAGAACAAGCACCTTGGACAGTAAAAAGAGGTTTGTTAGGTGTCTCATTCACATGTATCAAATTGATTGAGGATGGTTTAGAGGAATGAACAAAAGTGTTGGGAGGATTATTGATAGTCTTCTCTTGCACTAAAATCTTATCACGGATCAAATCAATTCTAGGAGAGAGACAAGGGATAGGCATTGATGTTCTAGTAGGAAGAGTAATACTAGGAAAGGTCATATCATCCTCGATCATCAAAGGATCTACATGGGAAATAAACTCTCTAGGAGAAGGATCAACATTTCTCTCTAAAGTCTCACTTTTGAGAGGGAGATCTTTGAAAGAGATGTTAACCATCTTGCTTTGAACTAGGGTTTCCTTATGAGTAGAACCAAGTTGAGGAGAGGGAGATGCTTTATTTTTAGAGGGAGAATAATTGAGATTCAAGGAAGGTGATAAACTATCAAGGGAATTTTCAATCTTGATTTCATCCCCTTTGGCTAGGGGTAGAGAATAGTCTATACCTTCTTCTAATGGTTCATCCCAAATAGTGAGGTTGTTGAAAGGAATGTTTGAAGTATTGTCAATTTCGGGAGAGGAGATAACATTGTTTATTAATTTCTCATCCTTAGGAGGGAGAGCATCAATAGATGTGTTAAAATCATCCTCTTTCCTCAAAATATGTTCAATATGATCTTTAGGGGAGAGAGAATTAAGGAAATTGCTTATTATTTCATCTTCTTTCTCTAAGGGATGCTTATGGGTAAGACCAACTTTAGGAGAAGGGTAAGCATTTATCATTAATTCATCATCTCTAGTGGGAATTTTGTTGGAAAAGGAAATGCCATCACTAGGAAATGTAGGGATAATGTCATCTTCTTGCACAAAAGGATCCTCATTAAGGGAGTGTTTTTTAGGAGGAACATGAACATATTTCTCCAAAGATTCATGCTTAGGAAGGAGATCTTTGAAAGAAGTGTTCATAACCTCTTGTTGAACTAACATGCCCCCATTGGAAGGACCAACTTTAGGAGAAAATAAGTCAATGTCCATCAATACCTTTTCACTTAGAGAGGCATCATGGAGGGAAGGTGAAGTAACATTAAGAAAGGTGTTTATGATATCATTCTCTTCCTCTAGGATAGCTAAATAGGAAGGGCACATTTTAGGAGAATTATCAAGATCACTCTTAAAGACTTCATCCTTAGAGCATGGGAGAGTCTCAAAGGGATTGGTAGAAACTCTTTTAGGCACTAAAATGTTGTTATAGATGGGGGGAGGTTCTTTAGAAGAAGGAAAAATTGAAACAAGGGAAGCTAACCCATTATCACATCTATGAAATGAATGCATCATGACAATAATTTTCCTCTTTCAAATGATAACACATGCAAAATAGGAGGAAATGTTTAATTTTAACCAATGCAAGCACTTAGAATGTAGATTTAGAAAATGAAATTTATGATTCAAATGAGTTCCTAAATCAAATTTGAAATTATTGATCCCAATTAAGCTATCCACAAGTTCAACTTTGAATTGAAAAATTAGGGTTTTAGCAAAAATTTCTTCTAAATTTTTGAATCTTGCAAGAAATTAAAACTTTTAAATACAAATTTGAATTTGAAAACACTCAAATTTGAAAACATAAATCAGAATTAGAGAAGATTGGAGTTCACGTCGGGTTCACCAAAATGTGTAGGAGAAAAAAAGTGAAACTAAGCAAACATGCCCAAATCTCACTTTCAACCACACACTTGTGGAATACGAAAGAGCCTAGAGGTATCACACAATTGGCTACTTCTTTTTGTGGAAGAGAGAGCCACGGGATACCTATTAGGATTTCTATTCCCTTGTTGTAATTGAAAGATAAAATGATGCAAGTTCAATCCCTAACCCCAAAGTGCAAGTATGAACTAATAACAAGATTACAGAATTGAACTTAAATGATGGAAAGCTGTAAACACAAGGACAAGACAAGAATGTAAATGTGTACCCGGTGTTAAAATCTAAGTGAAAATGTTCGGGACGGGGGCGCGGGCGCCACTGTCCTGATTCTGCTCCTGAAACTGTTGTTTTTGCAACCTGAAAAGCTGTCAGAAAGTGCTGAAAATGCTATCTGTCAGGAGGACCAGGGCGCCCAGTGCCCTTGTCCTAGGGACCAGGGCGCCCAGCGCCCCTGTCCTGGCAGGACCAGGGCGCCCCACGCCCCTGTCCTGGTCTTTTGCTCTGAGATTTAGTGTGAAGGTCGGTCTCAGTCTGCTTCTCCCGGATCTGCAACCTGCGGCGTCGTCTGAGTCTTGAAACCTGCACTTATATCTGAAAAGGTGTGGTGGGTGGCTATATAGGGTTTTGCCTTAGTCAAACCCCCGCTTCAGTGATTTCCACCTCCACGAATAGCCAAGTTGTATTGTAAAATGTATTGTGTGTGCAGACCTAGTGTGTGTGCAAGGTCCTTAAATGCAAGAAAGCAAACTAGAGCAACCTAGAAAGTAAACCCTAATTGCTTGTAAATGATAATGTAAATGCTCTAAATCAAGATGCAAAGTGATCTAAAGCATGAATAAAGGATATATTGAAGCTTATGCAAAGACATGAAAACAACATGAAATCATACCCAACCCTCAAGGGAGGAGTACAAGCCAATCTTCAGTCGGTAATCTCCTATTGTTCTTCAATGTCTCCCAAGCCCTAAATGAATGAAATTGATGAATGCTTGATGGATGGATGTTGAATGTTATTGAAGTCTTCAAAGATCTGCTCTTTTGCTGCATATGAGGTTCCCTCGAAAGCCCCAAAAATCCGATCCTTTCAAATGAAGAAAGAGAGCTCTTATGTATGAAACCCTAGGTCGTAATTTCGACTTTAGGCCGACTTAGAGATTGAATATCCCACCAATTTCTTGGGGTTAAGCTTTATTTTATGATTGGATCGCGCTCCTAAAATTTTGGGAAAAATGTCCGGGACCATGTTGCACTCCGGGCGCCACGGTCTTGACAACTTTTCACCAAATTTTCAGGGCCGTCGGATATGATGATTTTAGAGAGAATCCCGAAGTTACAGGTGATTTTGAGATGTTTTGACCCCCGAAATCAAGCCCCCAAGTTCAAAATAGGACCTAATTAGGGTTTTTGATTAAATGATGTATAGGAGGAATAAAATGAAAAGGGCACACTTTAATGAAAGGGCCCAACTTTATGATGTGGGAGATGATAAAATAGAACCTTAGACTTAATTAAATTAATTAATTAAGTGCTAAAGGGGAAATGCAATGCAAAATGCAAAATGCGCTAAGGCGGGTGCTAAACTAGGTGTGAAATTGTACCACCCTAGCAAGTGCATACAATTTACGACGCTACAATTATATAATTCACTTTTCCATAATTCCTCTAAAATCCCATTCACCCTCACCCACTTTCATTTTCCTACAAATCCGCATCCTCACCCCCTTTTCCACCTCATCAAACACATTAGCATGTGACAAGTGAAAATAGCTTTTTTGCAAATAAAATTGGTAAAAAATACTCACATCATCTAGGTACTTGGACCATGCCCCTAGGTACTTAGACCATGCCTCTAGGTACTTGGACCTACATCATGGGTACTTGAACCTTGCTTGCTCCATGCTTATTTAATCAGGGTTGTTTCTTTGGCCTTGACTTAGCAATAAATTATCAACCCCCATCTACTTGGCCTTCCATCATAAATGATCTTTGCATCCTCACCATCCAATTATCCAAATTGAATCTCAACCCTTGATTCCATACCACCTCACTCTTGGCCTTGGAAAGTCTATAAATAGAGCCATTTCCATCATGTAAACCATTTCTTATTTTTGCATCAAACTAATGCTCAAAGATCTCTAGCGTATGCATCATTTATTTCATTTTAGTTCATTTTAGCATATCTTAGCATAGAATCATGGATCATTTCTATTTTAGGCCTTCAGAGCTTGTTTATATCATCATTTTAGCTCAATCCTAGTTTTTTACATCTTGCATTTACTCTCATTTTAGCTTAATTGCTCATCATTGTAGAAATCTCATTTTCTAAGTTGTCATTTAGTTAAATAATGTGCATAATATGAGAGCACTAACATTGTACATTCATTAAGTCCTTGGAAATAGAGGACAATGAGATGCTCATGAGAGTTCTTGTATTTTCATTTGGTTATATGATTTTATTTGAATCCCTCATACTAATGTCTCATTGGTACACTTAGGTACTAACTCCGCTTTTCTTGTGTACACAAGATTTTTTTCCTTTGTGCAGATAGTGATTTCTTCTCCAAGAGATTTCATAATGGAAAATGGCAATAGCATTTCATTTTAGCTTCTACTATTAAAGGAGAGAAGTATGAATATTGAAGCATAAAAAAGAAGATCGTACTATTATCCCAAGAACTCTGGGAATTAATAAGAGTAGGATTCACTAAGTCTATGGATTAGAATGTTTTGAATGCATTGAAGACAAATCACAAAAATCAGTTGAAAGAAGAAAATAAGGACAATAGAGCTCTCTTAACCATCAAATTTGTATTCGATATTTTAAAATTTTCCCATATTGTTGGTGTGATGAAGTCAAAATATGCATGGGAGGTTTTAAAAATTGCATACCAAGGATCTAACAAAATAAGATTGGTAAGGCTACAAACCTTTCAAAGAGATTTTGAAAATATAAGGATGAAAAAAGATGATTATTTTCAAATTTTTATCACTAGGACTCATGGCATTGAAAATCAGCTCAACGCTGAAGGAGAAACTATCACAAAATAGAAAATTGTAGAGAAAATTTTACGATCTCTTCTTCCAATGCTTGATCTAGTTATGATAGCTCTAGAAGAAAGTGAAGATCTAATTGCCTTCAAAGCTATACAGTTGATAGGTTCTTTGTTGTCACAAGAAGAGCATATGCAACGTGCTATAGAGAGCTTACTATAAGCTTTCCAATCTACTATAAGAGTTAGATCAAAGTCTTCAAACCCTCCTTCTCACTCAAATAAATATAATAGAGAGTCTTCTTGAAATAGATGATGTGGTAGAGGAAGAAACAAAGGAACAGGAAGAGGTTATGTGGATTGTAGAAACATCTAGTGTAGGTATTGTGAATGACATGGACGCTATGAATTTTAATACAAAAATAAGATAGCTAATTTGAAAAAATCAAGACATTTTGAAGAAGCCAAGAAATCCACATTCTTTGCATGTAATTTGGAAAAGGAAACTCAAAATAGTGTGTGGTTCCTAGATAGTAGTTTCTCAAATCACATAATAGGTAAATCTGATCTCTTTGTTAAGTTAGATAACTTTGTAAGAAGGCAAGTTAATTTTGTTGATGATAAAGAGATTGATGTAACATGGGAAAAGGTACCCTTGCAATGAAATCTAAGAAAAGAGTTACTACTTTAATTCATGATACTTTGCATGTGCCAAAGTTAGAGCAATAATCTCTTAAGTATTGGGCAACTTCTAGAAAAAAAATTATAAGGTTGTGTTTGAAGATAACTACTACAAAATATTTGATAAATAGGCTAACAATCATCTTGTAGCAAAGGCCTGTATGATAGAGAATAGGCTTTTTTTCTCACATTGGATTCTACTAGAACATGCATGCTCATAAAGAAGCCACTTATTATTCAAGGTTATGGCACCAACAATATGGTCCTCTAAATTTCAAGGACTAAGTTATCTTGAAAAGAAGAATATGGTGAGAGGATTTCCAACAATTCAGGAAAAAGAAGAAGTGTTCTTAGGGTGTGCAATTGTCAAGCAGCATTGAGATAGCTTCTCGGTGAACAAATTATGGAGGGAAAAAACTCCTCTAGATCTTGTGCATGCTAATATTTGTGGTGACATGCAAGAGGAGTCCTTGGGTAAGAATCTATATTTTTTGGATTTTATCAATGATTTCTGATGTCACATATGAGTTTATTTTCTCAAGAAGAAATTTGAAGATTTTGCATGCTTCAAAGAACTTAAGTCTTCAACAAAATTTAGTAGAGTGGGTATTTTCTCAAAATAGTTAGAACTAATAGAGGGGGAGAATTTACTTCAAAAGAATTTTCTTATTTTGGTAGCACTAATAAGATTAAGAGATAGCTTACTGCATCTTGTACCCCCAACAAAATGGTTTTGTAAAACGGAAAAAATGTATGATTATGGAGATGGCACGAAGCATGCTTCGATCCAAAAATCTTCCCAATTTCTATTAGAGAGTGGAAGTAGCCACCGCCGTACACATTTTAAATAGAATCCCTACAAATTTTCTTAATAATATCACTCCAAAGGTGCTCCAAAGGAGGCTTGGAGTGGTCACAAGCCTTCAAGGATCACTTTCATGTATCTGGATGTCTTGCATATGCTCATATTCTAGATCAGAAGCGAAAGATGTTGGATGCAAAACCCAAAATTTGTACCTTTGTGGGCTATTCAGATGCAACCAAAGGGTACAAATTCTATAATATTGACACAAAGAAATGGGTCATTAGTCGAGATGTGGTTTTCGATGTATGAGGAGTATGGAAATGGAAAAAAGGTGTTCAACAAACCACCTCAAGTGGAAATTCAAGCTCGAATGATAGCTCAAGTTTGAACCCTCCAAGATTTAGTCCACCAAGTTCTCTACATAGCACAACATCAGTTGATAGTTTAATTCCAACATCAAGTCCCAGCTCTTCCCAAAAGGTATGAAGTTTAAATAAAATTTATTAGAGGAATACTAATACGAATACAACTGTCAATTTTGCTTTGTTTCCAGTTCAATTCAAGTTGAACCTTTTGTGTATGAAGAAGAAG
This sequence comes from Cryptomeria japonica, assembly GCF_030272615.1. Classification (NCBI taxonomy): domain Eukaryota; kingdom Viridiplantae; phylum Streptophyta; class Pinopsida; order Cupressales; family Cupressaceae; genus Cryptomeria; species Cryptomeria japonica. The sequence continues at coordinate 156,717,609 of NC_081405.1, read as the reverse complement.
TTAAATAAGAAGTATGGATTGATGCAATGAATAAAGAGATGCATGCAATTGAAAAAAAAAACATGGGAATTAGTGTAACTTCCTAAAGAGAAACATGCAATTGTTGTTAAATGGATCTATAAGGTGAAATATAATGCTAATGATTCTGTGAAAATATATAAGGCATGATTAGTTGCATAGGGATTTTCACAAACACTTGGAGTAGATTGTTAAAAAAAAATTGCTCTAGTTGCAAGATTTGATACAATCAAAGATTATTTTGGCTATTGTTGCACAACACAAGTGGCTAGTTTATTACACATGGATGTCAAATCAGCCTTCTTGAATTGTTATATTGATGAGGAAGTCTATGTGGACCAGCCTAGCGGCTATGAAATTATAGGCAAAGAATGGTTGGTTTACAAGTTGAAGAAATCACCCTATGGGTTGAAGTAGACAACTGTGGCAGGTATGGCTACTTCATGGAGTAGAAAGAAACAAGCAACAATGGATTTTTCTTCAAAAAAAGAAGGGTATATTTTAGTAGCAACAACAACTTGTCAAAGGATCTTTGATGATCCTCATTTGGTTAAAAAATATTCAACCACTATCTTTTGTGATAACATCAATACTTTTGCCATGACGAAGAATCCAATATTTCATGCAAGAAGGAAACACATTGAGATCCATTACCATTTCATACATGATTTAGTTCAAGAAAGAAAGTGGAATTTTAGTTTTGTCTTACATTTGAGCAAGTTGCTAAAATATTCACTAAAATTTTCCTACAACTAGATTTTGTTGAATTAAGAAATCAGTTGGGCCTCATCCCCGTTGTTCATCTAGGGAGATATTGAAGATATGCATGTTCTTTTGGCCTCACAATGGCTCATGCAATGTGTGGCATGAAAATTTTCTTTAAGCACAATATGTTAGGAAATAAAGTTTACTTTCAATAATTTAATTAGTTTGTAGTTAGGTTACTTGGGAAGTTCATTCCCATAAGTTAGTTTTGAATGGGGAAATGATGGTTTTATAAAGCCAATACATTGCATGTAATGGTTGAAATAAATGAATCTATTGAATATTAATTTTAGTTTATTATTTATGTATACAATGGTCGATCTTTGATTGCAATATGTTAACCATTCTAACATTAGTATCAGAGCAATACTTGTACTTGTCCATTGAAATCTATATAGGAATATGTGATCCTTGATAATTTAATGCATTATCAATAACATCTTGGTAGATGTAATTTTATATTGCTAGATCATATTCATATGCTAAAAAATACAATATTTTGACTCCAATAAATATTACACGAAAGTTGAAATAATTTTGGAAACAAAAATTCAAATCAATGCAGGGTTTGATGTGCATGAAAAGATCAATGGGCATTTAAACCACATTAAATTTTTCTATTTTTCTATTAGGTTCTGTAAATGGCAGCAATTTGTAGATGAATTGGGAGCACATTTATTCAGATATAGAAGTCTATACTCAACACAACGAAGAGGAAATGCGAAGAAGTTTGAAAGATAAAATATGTTGTCTTGCTATCTTTCATTGAAGAAGGTGGAAGCTTTATGATCTTAATATTTTATTTTTAATGTTGTGGTTTTAATGAGCATGGGCATTTTTGTATAGTCAAAATCAACAGAAGCTATTGAAGGTGTTTTTAGGATGAAGCTATTATTTGTCCTTAAATTAAGAATCTTAATTGGAGATGTTTGTGATCTCAAATTCATCTAGAATAAGATTTCAGAGACTCAAATACTTGTGCTAATGAGGATTCTAATGAGACATACAATGGATAAAGTGTAAAAAGGATTTAATTAGAGGTTGGAGGAAATGGAGGTAGGAGGATATCTATCATCTCAAGCTAGGTTCTCACTCAAGGATGTTTTGTTGTATGAAAAGAAATAGTACTTTTGTTGTTTGAATTCCTTCATATAGAAAGGGCTTAGGGATTGTATTTGTTTTGGTTTGTAGATAATTCAATTTGTCTCGATGTATAGAGAAGTCTTTTTAGTTTGTAGATAGTTGACTTTTTCTAGATCTGTAGACATGGTGAGTGGTATCTATGGATCATTGATTTTGTCTCAATTCATAGTTTTGCAAATGTGTTATTGTGGATGATAGAGTTTGTCTCAATTCACAAGAGAAGTGACATGCTTGTGGATAATTAAGTATGTCTCAATCCACAAGTATTGTTGGATAATCAAATATCTGCCTAGATTGGGAAGTTTAGGTTGATACTAACGCAAAGTTGGAACATTTACCCAGACACGAGGAGTTTTGGTTAATGCAATGCAAGGCTGGATAATCAGGCCATTTGCTTAGACTAGGAAGTTTAGGTCAATGCTAAGATACTTTTGTTCTTGTTTTTCTTCATAATGTTAACCTTAAGGGTGCATTGTTAGGAAACAAGATTTACATTCAATAAATTAATTAGTTTGTGGTTAGGTTAGTTGGGAAGTTGATTCCTGTAATTTAATTTTATACGGGAAAATGATGGCTTTATAAAGTCAATACATTGGATGTAATGGTTGGAGTAAATGAATCTATTGGATATCAATTTTATCTTATTTTTTTTCCTGTATAGTGGTTTGATCTTTAATTGCCTCTTAGGTAGTAGTTTAGTTTTTTTAATTTTATGCATAATAAACTACAGTTATCTGTAGTGACTATTTTTAGTTCCTTCGTTGCTTAATAAATATGCATGTATGTAGGATATACGATGCAGTTTTCTTTTCTCCTTTAGTTTGTTGTAGTTTTCTTGAGTTTAGTTTAATGGCTTTGTTGCAAGTTTAGTTATTTTTTAAGAACTGGTTGTTATCAAGAGTTGCAGCTATTTTTAACTCCTCTTAGCTTGCAGATTGTAGCTTTGTAATGTTGCTAAATAAACTTATTTATGTGTACTTAGTTTAGCTAAATCTTTCAAGGATCTATAATAGATCAGTTTGTATTTGGTTGTACGTACAACTTGGAATAATATTTTTTATTTGAAGTGCTTTATTAATAATAAGTGATTGAATATGATTTTTTTGATAAGTATATTCTAAGAGCTCAATAGTCTTTTCATTAAAAAATAAGCGGTAAAACAACGAAAATTATTAAAAATATTCAAAATTCACCATTAAAATTGCACAAGAAAATTGAGAAATACTATTTTACAAAAATTACAATTCATTAAAACATTTTTCATAATTTATTTAATAATAACTAATTAGAAAACATTAACCCATAAAATATACCACGACATAAGATACCGGATCGTTTGCAGATACTATGCTCTAATCGTTATTTAAGAGCATAAAATTGTTTTAAGCAAGCATAATTTCAATATTGAAATCAGAGGCATCTGTACAATATTGCAATATAACCTTTTTATTTAGTTTCAAAACTTGCTGTCACTGCTCCCACCCTAATCAATGCATATAAAACACTAGTGGCCTGTCTACACGTAGTTTTCCACTACGGAAAAGTAATTAAGTGAGTTTTTAAAATGAACGATCTCATCAATTCCTAGGTCGTATGACACATTCGACACCAATTTGGAAAGAAAACAATTCTTGAAAACAGAAATCGGGACACGTCGAATCTTTTGCTAGGTAGGGGACAAATGCTACTGCTGCCCGAGGACGCTTCCATCCAAAAGTTTCCCACCAACTACACTGCGCACATGTGAAAAACTAGAATATTATCAGTAAAAAAAGGTTTTCAGTTTCACCATGCACTCCCCGTACTCCTGGATATCCTTCGGCCTGCCTAATCTAAAATAGAGTTTTTGAAAATTTAATGTAATCACTCATCACATTTATGAGTATTAATGATTCGAACCCACCTGAGTGACAGCATGGATAAGATTGAGATCAGGATAGAGTGCAAGTTGCAGTATGAACGATAACTCGAGGTGCAGAAGTGACGCCGTTTTCAATTATTTTTCCGGTGAGGTATTAAGGACGTTTCTTTAATTGGAGAGAAGCGGCCATTACCGTCGAAGCTCGGCCGTTTGTGTATAAATAGACGTGTGGAGCAGCGAAAGTATCTCAATCTCAATCTCAAATAGTGTGAGTGTTTTAAGAATTGATTTGATCGCCAGCTTACACGTTAAGCCTTGGCGAGAAAGAGTTCGAAGTAAGATAGTTTTTAGGTATAGCCAAGATGAGTTTATTTGGTAACATCTCTGTTCCAAAAATTCCAACAATTCCAACCATTTCATTCCCCTCTAAAAATGGGAATGCAGGGGAATTTGAAATCAAAGGAGAAGTGGTGTTAATGAAAGCATATCTTGCGGATGTTACCGACTACTCTGCCACGGTTGCGAACGCAGTCTCTGAATTAATCGGACAGAAAGTCTTTCTTCGGCTCGTCAGTAGCGACAAGATTGATCAAGGTAATATGATTACGAGTTACTATTATTATTAGTTATTAGAACATATTACTATAGCATCTAAGTGGTTGTATTAATTTTTCTTTTCTTCACCTTTGGTACAATTACTGTATAACTTTGTGTGACCTACGGTGGGTAATGGTGTAGATTCGGGATTGGGGAAGAGAGGAGAGGAGGAATCAATAAGCTGGAACTCACTGGATGGTCCCATGGCTGGTGACTCGAAATTATCCGTCAGCTTCACATGGAAGGCTGAACTGGGCGTGCCCGGTGCATTGCTGGTCAGGAACGCGCACCCGAGGGAGTTCTTCTTGAAATCGCTCTCTCTGTTCGCTGTACCGGGCAAACTTCCAGCACTTCGCTTTGTCTGTAACTCCTGGATCTATCCTTACTATTTCTTGAACGAAACCGAACGGGTCTTCTTTTCTACTCAGGTATAGTTTGAAATAAATAATTTGAGAACTTGGAAGTGATCAAATAACCACGTATTATTAATGTGCATTGTACGCTGTACATTGGTGATTTCAGAGCCATCTGCCCAATGAAACACCGGTGGGTTTGTTGTCGCTGAGAAAGCGAGAGCTGGCTAGTCTGCGAGGAAATGGTACCGGAGAGAGAAAGTTTTTAGAACGTGTGTATGACTACGATTTTTACAATGATCTCGGTAACCCGGATAAGAATTCCGATCTCCGCAGGGAGGTGCTTGGTGGGTCGCAGGACCTTCCTTATCCCAGAAGATGTAGAACTGGCCGTGCCCCCTCCAAAACAGGTTCTCTAAATATATAGAGCTTCGAGCTTCTGTGTAGCGTTAATTGATTTTAGTTTAAATTAGTTCGATGATAATGTTTTTAATTTGACAGATCGGAAGTTCGAGGGCTTGCCTCTGTTGCCCACCACCCAAAACTATATTCCGCCAGACGAGAAGTTCCCTCATGTCAATCTGTCCGACTACAGGGCTAATTTCGTGAGAGCCTTCGCCAAAAAGGTGATACCCACCATCAAGGACATATTTGGTGACGAGTTCCACTCGCTGAAAGAAGTGAAAGCTGTTTACAGCAAAGGCATTCCCAAGGCTCTCAACAATGTTATGGATCTTAGTCGAGACCTGATGCCTCTTCAAATGGTTAAAGGACTGCTCAGCACACAGGACCAATCTCTCATTAATTTCACAGTTCCCCAAGTTATTAAGGGTGCGAGATCAACACTATTTATTTAATTAAGTGATTGCTTCTAGTATTACTTATCGAGTAAATAACATATAATTGATACTTAATTTCAATTTTTTATTTCTGATTTGCAGTGGACGAACTTGCGTGGAAGAAAGACGAAGAGTTTGCACGCCAGGCCCTTTCCGGTCTCAATCCCATGGCCATTCAATGTCTGCAGGCAAGCAAATTGAAATTCTCCTCGTTTTAATCTAATTAGTGCCAGAGGTTAATTTCGTTGCTTTAGTTGAATGCTGATTATAACACAAATGCTCTTCTCTTAAACTTGGAACAGAGCTTTCCTCCAACAAGCAGCTTGGGCGCCGAGTTATATGGCCCTCAGGAGAGTTCTATAGCAGCAGAACATATCGAGAAAAACCTCGGCGGCCTTACAGTCCAGCAGGTATGTTGTATTTATACGGTGATTCAACTAGTTCCACAAGATATCAAAAAAGATAGAATTCTGATCCTCTTACCAATCTCATGATGGAATTAAATGTGAATGATTTGATTAGGCTGTGGAAGCAAAAAGACTCTTTGTCTTGGACTACTACGATGCGTACATGCCTTATATCGAACGCATTAACAAAGAATCAGATGAACGTAAAATGTATGCCTCCCGCACTCTTTTCTTCCTCAAAGACGAAGGAACTCTGGATGTTGTTGCGATCGAGTTGTGTTTGCCTCACACCAGTCTTACCCAAGCTGAAAGAAATGTTTATACCCCTGCCCAAGATGGAGAAGAAGGTGCTCTGTGGCTGCTCGCCAAAGCACATTCAAGAGTTAATGATGCCGGTTATCACCAGTTAATCAGTCATTGGTAAGATCACTGTTGAAACAAGAGACAGTAATCTTATTTACATCAAGCAGACAAATTAATGTCACGATGATTAATTTGTCCATTCTTCATGCAGGCTAAGAACTCATGCTGTCATCGAGCCTTTCATCATTGCTACTCACAGGCACCTAAGCAAAATGCATCCCCTTCACAAATTATTGCTCCCTCATTATTTTGACACCATGGACATTAATCAATCTGCCCGGCAGATTCTGATTAATGCAAATGGTGTTATTGAATCTGGATTCACACCCTACAGATACGCCATAGAGTTGTCCTCTAAAGCATATAAAAACTGGAAGCTAAATGAACAAGGCTTGCCCGCCGATCTAATCAAAAGGTATACTGTTTTTATTTATTTTTTGCTCTGTTACTCTTTAACGCCATTATATCATATAAATCATTCTAAGACTCGCCCGCCGATCTCATTAAAATGTATAATACTCTCTGCTCTGTATCTTTCCTATAAATAATTCTAAACTAGGAGATGTACCTATATGCAATTGTAGAGGGATGGCAGTTGCAGACTTAACGGCACCTCACGGACTGAGGCTTTCGATAGAAGATTACCCATATGCAGTTGACGGTCTGGAGATCTGGGCTGCTTTAAAGCAATGGGTGAGTGATTATCTGTCTCTCTACTACAAGAGCGACAATGCAATCAAGGAAGACGCAGAAGTGCAAGCATGGTGGAAGGAGGTGGTGAACGTGGGGCATGGAGACCTGAAGAATGAAAGTGGATGGTACGAGATGGAGTCGGTAGCAGAAGCGGTGGAAGCAATTACAACCATCATTTGGATTGCATCTGCTCACCATGCAGCCGTCAACTTCGGGCAATATGCGTACGGAGGATACATGCCCAATCTCCCCACTCTCAGCAGACGCCTCATTCCTGAACAACATTCTCTTGATTACGCTGAAATGATGAAAGATCCAATCGACTTTATGCTCTCATCTGTGTCCAACCCCAATCAGGCCACCACGGTGATGGCGGTGTTGGAGCTTCTGTCGAAGCATTCAACAGATGAAGCATACTTAGGGCAGGTGAAGGGATCCACTCATGAATTGACTGACGATGACGGCATCGAACAAGCGTTTGGGAAATTCTCTGCAGCTCTGGCGGGCGTGGAGAATAGTGTGTCAGAGAGGAACAAGAATTCCAACCTGAAGAACAGGTATGGGCCGTCACAGGTTCCATACACACTGCTCTATCCGAACACCACCGATATCACCAGGGAGGGTGGATTGACTGGCAGGGGAATTCCAAACAGCGTTTCCATTTAATCTTTTGTTTTGTTTGCGACAACGTCAATGTCGGATCCATTTAATTTACAGGTGTTTGTTTAAAATAGCGGCTGCGACGATTCTACATCGTTGTCGAGCTATTTATTTAGTCACTAAATGTAATGTAGTTATGTAACGCATCTTATTTTAATAAAGAAGTGTCTTTTCCTTCTCTTGCTCCATAAATTCTTGGTAATAACATTGAAGTAAAAGAAGTAGAGATTGGTCAAATTGGTTCAAATTTCGAAGTTCAATTTCAGCCGACAAACAATTTTTTTATTCGTTAACAATTAACAAGAGAGTAAATTTGTTGGCTGCATAGCCATTTTGCTGGGTATTCAGCCATATAAAATAGGTGGCAATCCCATGGTATTATGACATGCATCTCATGACATAAATATATTTATTACGTTAAGAGGTGTATACAATGGCAGTAATCTCTGTAAACAAAAGCACTATTTTTTTTAATTAATTTTTTATTTTATTAAATTTCATATTTTCACATTGGATAATTATGCAATTCATTTTTTGCATGGGATAAATAGTAGATTTTGGATAAGGATAAGATTGCAGCTTAAAATGGAGATTAAATTTAGATCACTGGAGTAATTTCATCCGGTCAAAACTCTAAACATTTAAAAAATCAAAGGTTTGTGTAGGGTATATTTATTTCTGGAGGCTATCTGCACCGATTTGTGTAAATTTCTTTTAAAGTTAAAAGATCAAATTTTGATTGTTTAATCAACAACTAACAATTTTCAACAATTTTGAAAGGTAAAATGTAAATTTGGATTTGGATTAAATTATTCCTCGCAATTGCAAGGCTAGGGGCACTAGTTGCAGTGTCATTCATTTGAAGAAAAACAAAAAGATATTTAAGAGGTTTAAGGTTGTTTGTGAAAATCTCTATTTGTATGAAATTTTATCACTTCTTTGAGAAGTCAAGACTAGATTAGACCAAATTGTGGCTTTTTAATGACTAAATTTCATGAGTAGATTTAGTGCATCCACTTTCTTTTGGTACATTCATAATCGATTATATGTAAAGTAGATCAATGGGTAAGATTATTTTTTTTGATGTCTATTCATTAAAATAATTTTGTCAAGCTTTATTCGTACAAATAATGCTGAAACTGTAGAAGAAAGGAATAGCATGTAGGACCTTTCCACCTCAGCCATGCTCACACCTCCCAAACACAAAGAGCAGAAATTATCCCCAACAAACCCCTCACAAATCAGACAAACAGGCATAGGGAATTGTGGCTATGGTTCCCCTAACCTGGACAACAAAACGTAGCTCATATGAATGCCACCCTCCACTTATTTGGGTACTCTACAATTCATGATAATTAGCTTTTATTTTATTATATTTAAATAATTAATTTTATTAAATTTACAAATCATTGGAAAATTACAATTTAGTTTATAGAAGGTTGCTTTTAATTCTGGATTTTGGAATATAAAATTATTTACATAAAAAAAGAAAAAGTTGCTTTTAAATCTAGATTTTAATCTTTATTTCATTCATATGTATCATTAATTACTATAATATAATTATTGAAATTTAGATAATTTTATGAATTTTAGAAATCAAGATTTAGTTTAATTACATAATGAAACTTCATGTTTAGAAAATATTGTGACAATTTTCTTATTTATTTGTTCTTGTTAGTTCTTGCCATAGACATAGAACTATTGGCAAGAGCTATTCTTTAACTACTTATTAATAAATAAAAAATTAACAAATCAAATTTGAGATTTTTTTCTACCCCAAAAAATATTAATCCTTATTAAAGTATAGATGCAAGTTTTTTAATTAAATTTTTTAAGAAAATTAATTATCTTCAATTTAAATGGTTCTTAAATTTTAGGTGGGAGAAATTTCTATTGTAAATCTTTTTTAAAGATTGCATAATCATTTTATGCTTTCTTCCCTTAAAATATTGGCTCAAATGACTAAATTGAATAAATAAAATTGTTTTTTTCGAAAGATTACTAAAATAATGAGTTTATTTGTTTGGAAAATATTAATGATTTTTTTAAAAACTTATTTTTAATATTTAAATACTTATATATTTTTAAATATTTCATAGGATTTTTTTTAATGGCTTTTTAGATATCCTTTTTTATCAGGTAAAATAGGTTTTTTAGATATCATTAATATTTTTGAACAATTTAATTTTTAAACCATTGTGTAGAAAATGATTTTTTGGATTATTTTATCACTCACTCTCACACACACACATAGTTTGACAGATTAAACATAAAAAAACTATTATTGATTATTTATTTTGAGAGCTATCTTACCTATTAATTTTATTTATTATTAATTATTGTGACTCATATAGAGACATAAATTTTTTTGGTATAAATGTATTTTAAAATAGTTCAAGTTACATATCTTAATATATTTTAAATGTTAAGCACTTACAAATGTTGGAATTAATTTGAATTTTATTAGTGTGAATAATTCAAAAGTGGCTTTATTTAAATATCAAGTAAATTAGTTAAATCACAATGGTAAACAAATATGACCTAGGTCAAACAATAGTGAATTGGAGAAATAAAAATAGATGTAAAATTTCAATATAGATGGAAGAAAATTGTAAAAAATTTGAAAATGATATGCAAGTAAACTTGGTGTAAAAGTGCAAAAGTAAATTCTAAATGTAATGTAAACTTATGCGTGCAAAGGTAAATCAAACGTCCCAAAATCTAGACCAATAAATGCAACTAAATCTCCTATTTTTTGGCATAAATCAATTCCATTGTCTCCTTTCTTTTGTTTCTTTCTCAAAAGAAAGAAATAGACCTACCTCTAAACTTAATAATATTATGTTGGATACATGTAGTTTTTTCTACAACAATATTCAACAAAAAATTTTCAAACCCTCTTTAATATCACCATAACCATGTCATAACAATTAAACTTCTCATATCCTCTTTAAGGATTTAAAAAGGTCTGGCTGGAATCTGACTCACTTAACATTACCAACTGTTTGAATGGGCGTATGGATCCTAGCTGGACTATTGCCAACTTGATCAAAGATTGTTGTGATATGATTAAAGAGTTGGATGAATTCAAAATCTGTCACATTTTTCAGGAAGGCAATAAAGCAGCGGATTTATTGGCCAAAATGGCAATGGGATACGTGGCAGAAAAATGGTGGAGCAATTGGGGCTCTTTCCCAAAAAACTTGTGCGACCTGGCATATGATGATACAATCCACTTGGGGTAATTAATGAAGAACAATCATGATTTGATTAAGTTGTTGGCGAAATGGTTTCCTTTTGATTTCCCTATTTGAAGATCTAGAAACTTCCCTTGTGCCTGAATTTTTTAGTATTCTTGTGTGGCCCTTGTCCTACTCCTGTTAGAAGTCTTGTGTGGCCCATTTCCTACTTTTGTTTAGTGACCTAGGCCATTATGGCTAGGGACAAGATTAGGCAAGAACAACCCACTTTTGATAAATGGAAGAAAAATAAGGAGGTGTGGCAGGAAATTGTTGATGGGGCAATGGTTCCCTTCTTGGAAAGACTCAATGACCCTTCTCCTTTGCTCATGGAAACATTTGTCAATGGATGGAAGAAAGGGGTTTTGAGGGCTTATGGTGTTGAATTTCAGGTGGATGAAACCCTGGTGGCTACGGTTACGGGTTTGGCTATGAATGGCAGAAGGTTTTACAGAGACAAAAAAACAGGGGAGGAAGACACGACAAATTTTTTTGATAAAGATAATGAACGTTTAAGAGTTAATAAAATTGTGGATGGTGGCTACAACAGAAAGGACTTAATGGCTCCCCGGGCAGATATGGCCAAGTTCATTATGAGGTACATTACGCTTGATGGCAGATATGCCAACATCTTTTCTTAGCATTTTACCATTTTAAATCACTTTAGGCATGGAAAAGTTATTTCGATTCCATTCTATCTAGTTTCTTCTTTGGAGAATAGTCTTGAAAAACATGCCGAGAATCTGAATAATCTGGTCCTCCATGAAGGGATTATTGTACTCATTATGGAGTACGCCAAAGCCCATGAAGTTGTGCCCTCTTTGAGAAAGGCCAAATCCCTATCACTGATGTTCAAGATGTCTCTGATACGGATATGGAGATGGAAGATAGTGGGAGTGCCAAACCTCTTATTGACCCTGATTACAAGCCGGTTGAAGAGGGTGAGATGTTGGTCACCCTTGGAACCCATAGTAGCAAGACTCCCCCAGATGGGCTGCAAGTAAATATAAATCGACCAGCAAGATGGTCTCTCAAACTGAGCCTTATTTCAAAAACAAGAAATTCGTTGCTAAAGACTACGGTCCCAAGACCTTTGATCAAGAAATCAAATTGGACATTCCTCTTCATGTCCTGAATGAGAAGCAAGGGACTCTGTCTAAAGATGTGGATAGTGGCTTATAGAAGGAAAGTAATTTGATGAACCTGGTAATGGAAGCGACTAGAAGCCAGGAGAACTATTGGAAGTGGGTGGGGAAGGAGATTGACACCCTCAAAGAGGGGATTAAAGAGATAATTGATATCTTCACTGATTTGCTTAAGCCTAACAAAACAGAGAAGCTCATGATCATGACCTAGAAGCTTTGCCATGATGTGGAAGCTATGAAATGCAATCATGAGCAAAGAATTGAGAAGGTTGAGCAGTCTATGGAGGAGATCAAGAATAACCTTAAGAATCTAGTTGACATAAGCAGAGAGGCCATGAGAAATAGTATGGAGGGGTTGGAAAAGATCAATGCCATGGTGGTGGAGTACAGATCCAACCCTATTGACAGTGACGATCTCGGTGACAGTAACAGAAAGAAAGAACTAGGCGGTGAAAACTCCGTTGTGGGTGGCAATAAAACTACGGGCCCTAGTTCCAGGACCAAAAGTGGGAGCAGCAATAAGGGTACCTCCAGGTTCATTATGGAGGACTTGGAGGAAATCAACAAGGTTGCCATCCAGAAGAGCAAGGAGCTCGTGCACTCGCTGAACTGAGTGCTTGTCTGTGCTTTGTTTTGTTGTCTATTGTTTCTTTTTGCTTTTGAGCTCGGTCTGGGGTGTTCCCATGTTTTGTTGTTGGTTTCTGTTTGGTTGGTTGATGGCTAGTTTCTGTAAAAATTTTGGTTTCAGGTCCATGTAAAACCTGTTTGTCTTTATCAAAAACAATTTTCTACCTTTCTAATGGCTCTTGCATTTTAAAATATTATTATTTATTACTTATTCAAATTAAGAGGTCAATACAATCTAATTGAATGCAAAGATGCAAAAGTTGGGATCTATTTCTCCTACAAGCCTATTAAACATATTTAAATCAAAAGCTCTCCTATGTAAAATATCTTATGATCTATTTACCTACAATTTAGTATAATTTTATGAAATAAAATGATTTGGGTGTAAAGAAAAAAAAAATTGAATCGAAAGGGTGATATTCTACATAGATTTTAGTAATGGTTCAATTATTTTAAAAAGAATATCTAATTCTATATAATATATTTATATTAGATAATTAATATAATTGAATTGCTTATTACAAAAACTAGATAGTTAATATTTTGTCAATTTTAGAAATTTCAGCTCATGTAATAATTTTGGATTTAATTCTAAGCTTTAAAAATATTGTGGTGAATTTATTAATAATTTTAATCCTAATAATACCTAATCTCACATAGAAATATAATTCTATTTAAAAAAATGTATATTTTAAAATATTAATTATTGAACTAATATTTGAGACATTAGTAATATTAAGCCTAATATTATTTAATTTCACATTGAAATCTATCTCTACATTAAAAGACTTATTTTTATTTGTAATATATATCATTAATATCAAATTTAAAAATTAATAGTAAGGCATTATTAATTCTAATCCTCATAAGTTTAGTATCACATAGGGTTAGACTCATGGTTAGGGTTACTATTAAATTATAGTTATGATTAGGGTCAATAAGGGGTTATGGTTGAGATTATGGTTATGGTTATGGTTTACTATCCAAAAAGGGTAATTATTATGGCCAAGATTATGGTTCTAGTTATGGTTTACGATCAACAAGAGTAACTATTGTTAATAGAGTTCAATAATGGTAAGTGTTCAACTATGGTTAAGGTTAAGATTAACTTACACTCCAATTGGGTTAGAATTATGGTTATATGATAGATATCAGGGTTAGGATTTGGATTCATATCCAAATGCTTATTTTTGCTCAAAATATTTATCATTAAATTTATAAATTAATATTAAGAAATTAATAATTCCAACTCTAATAATAATTAATTGCACATAGAAATAGAATTCCACACAATATATAACTTAAATGGATTAAATTAATTAAAAATAAAGCTAAATAATATAATAAAATAGATTTATAGAAACTTCAATTAGCTCTTCCAATGTTTCTTTCCCAACCTCCAAAAGCTAGCTTGGCTTCCTGCAAACATTTAGAGCATCTTAATATTTGGTGACATCACATTGATTTATGGCCTCTTGCTCCTAGTTATCCGCCTCCTCCTTCTCACTGCTTTCGAAATCCTTCCAAGCTCACTCAAACATATATTTTTGCTAGGGCTAGCTCTTTTTGGGCTCCAAATTTGTGTGATGTGGTACTCAAAGGCATGCAAAAACCTTCATATTCTTTTGTGACTACTCTAGATCATTATAGGCCTCGACATGGGCTGAATAGGTTAGATCTAAAGATTCTCTAGATGGCGAATGGCAATCCTCCCATGCTAGACCAAGCAAGTTCTTAAGCTAGCTAAAATCCCTCTACAGATTGGCTTTGATAAGGATTTTTTAGAGGAGGTTGATGAGAATGTTGATTTTTTTGCAAAGTATGGTTTGATTGGGAGATTTCATGGGCTGTGATTGTGTCTTGTAGAGCTACATAAGTGGATTTTTTATACTTGGAAGCCCATTATGGAAGGTGATTTGCAAATCTACCTATTCTAACAGCTTGCAAAGGAAAAAGGAAGAAAGAAATGCTAAAATGAAAGGAGGTGATGCACCAAGTTAAGAGATGTTCCTCTCCCCACCATGAAATGATGCAAATAATCAATCAAAATCCATGTAGATGCACAAACTTTAGTTTCTTGAATGACCCCAAATACATGTATGGAGGTCAGAATTTATTGAATGTCGAAATTGGAGAAGGTTTCGCACAAGTTACAACCAAAAAAATTTAAATAGCATATACCTGAGGGAAATCCACAAAATATACACTTATAATGAAGGTAACAAAAAATACACAACATGCATAAGTTGAAGAGAGGCAACAATGATGATTTCAATTCATTCTCAGGCCAATGGAAAAACTTACAGTTGTAAAAATGCCAAAAATTATACAAATTTTCAAGAAAAATGAAAGAGCATAAAGTAGCTCAAGCTAGTAGGGAGATAACACATTATAATGAGGCTTAACAATTTATATATAGAAAATTGGTCGCAAAGAAGAGACCAATGGGAAAAGAGGGGAAGTGTTGACCTTGGCATACATAGAGGAATGGCATTATGGGAAGATAGGGAAGTACATAGATCTGACATGGTTGTGCATCAAAGAAACCCATCCATACCCTAACAAGGCAATCATAAGAAGAAAAGTACTTCTAGAAGGTAGACTACCTGACATTCCAAATTCAGAGCATACAAATCTGACATGAAGGTCAACCTACAAAAAATAGTAAATCCAACCTTGTAGCCTCATGGATGAAAGTAGACAAGTTGCAGGAGTTGGTTGAGCTTTAAGAGCCTTGAGTGTTGATCACGCCATCTAGAAGTGTTGTAGATACTAGAGGATGGATGTCAAGCCTTCATTAAAATGTTGCAAAGGGAGAGGAGTCAGGAACCTTAGAGTTTGAAGGAATAAGAGGGAGGAGATAGAAGGAATTTAGATTTTAGGGTTTAGGGAGACAAGATACCTCTTCCAAAAAGGGAAGGTGTAGACTAGTTCCCCAAATCCCCAAATCTGGAAGGAAAGGGACGTTTGGGTTTAAGGGTTCGGGGAGACAAGATACCTCTTCCCAATAGGGAAGGGGTAGATTGGTTCCTTGAATTGTGAAATATGGAAGGAAATGGAAGTCCAAGTTTCAGGGTTTGGGAATACATGATATCTCTTCCCAAAATGAAAGGGGTAGACTGGTTCCCCAAATCCTGAATCTGAAAGGAAAGGGAAGTCTAGGTTTTGGGGTTGAGGAGATAGGATACCTCTTCCCAAAAGGGAAGGGGTAGATGTGTTCCTCGAATCCAAAATTTGGAAAGGAAGGGAAAGCTTGAGTTTTAGGGTTCGGGGAGACAAGATACCTCTTCCCAAAAGGGAAGGGGTAGGCTAGTTCCCCCAATCTTGAAATTTAGAAAGGAAGAGAAAGTTTGAGTTTTGGGGCTCAAGGAGATAGGATACCTCTTCCCAAAAGAGAAGGGATAGACTAGTTCTCCGAATCTTGAAATTTATAAAGGAAGAGGAATTTTGAGTTTCAGGGTTTAGGGAGATAGGACACCTCTTCCCAAAGGGAAGGGGTCAAATAGTTCCCCAAATCTTGAAATTCAAAAATTAAGAGGAAGTTTGATTTTTAGAGTTTGGGGAGATAGGATACTTCCTCCCAAAAGGAAAGGGGTAGACGGGTTCCCTGAATTCCAAAATATGGAAAGGAAGGGAAGTCTGGGTTTCGAGGTTTGGGGAGACAAGATACCTCTTCCCAAAAGGGAAGGGGTGGGATGGTTTCCCAAATCCCAAAACCTATAATTCCTAAGAAGGAAGAGGAAAGGAGAAACCACTAATGTACTCCAAGCTACGAAGGCAAGATGCAAGGGTGAAGGCCCGAAGCCACCTCTTGACAATATAAAACTTCAACATCTTATTGATTTCTTGAATTGGTGCTTGATCAATTGGGGCATAATTGTCCCATGAAATATATCTTTGAGTGGTTTTCACTGATAGACCAAGAGTGTCATAAAATGTCAGCAATTAGTTTGGCCTACATGGCCAATTTGTGTACACAAAATTAATTTTTTGTGGAGATGACAACTATTTACTACAACCTTGTTATTATTAATGACAGATGGTACAATCAAATCATCATATAAGGTGATTCGAAAAGTAATATCCTTTTTTTCTAAAAAATGAAGCTATTCTAGGCTAGAAGTGTGAAGACCTTATGGACAAGTATAAGGCCCTCATTCATGGGATTACCCATGTTCGCCTTTGTCATATGATAAGGGAAGGCAACAAAGTTGTGGACATGATGGCCTCATTAGGACAATTTTCTATGAATTTAAAAATCTAAACGAATATGTATGATATTCTAGATTTGGTTCATGCGACAATCTTTGAGGACATAAAGTTTAATAATGGAGTATAATCCAAGGATCACCTTTTTCATTAATTTTGTTGTCCTTTTGGGTAGTCATTTTCTATTATGGTGTTAGACATGTCTTTCCAAAATCAATTTCACTTCCCCTTTTCTTGTAAGTGTTGTCATGCTCAAACTACTGGTTTTTGTTCTACCCACCTGGTTTTTACTTTAAAGCTCTTTATGATTGGTATGGAAGGAGAATTAATTAAAACTAAACCTAATTCATGTAACAAAATCAAAGATAAAATGAAGATATGGTAGAAAGTGGTTAAACAGAACCTAGATAATTACGTTGAAGGCATCTGGAGGGTTTCAACCTGGAGCTCTCCAAGAATTTTGCTCAGGCATGGAAGGAGGGGGAAGTGAAAATTGGGAAGGTTGCCTTCAATGTCACAACGGGTTTGATTATTTCCATCACTACACTTCTGCAAGATGGAATAACTTCTACAAGAAGTCAAAAGGGTCTTATAACGAGGAATTAAAGTGAGTTTTCAAGGGGGGAGAAGGGGTTTCTAGGCTACAAAGAGGGTATTGTTGGCAATTGACAATCATCTGGTGGCTTCTGATGGTTTATTATTGGTTGAGTGTTGTCATTGATGGAAACTCTTCATGGAGATTTGATCTAGTAGCCTTAATTCTTCTTAACTGGAAGCAGATGTCAACCGATAGCCAGTTAACTGGTGTTTTAGGAAGACTAAAGCAGTTTTTAGTTCGAAAGCTTTCCAGTGATTGCAGTGTACTAAATCATGTTTGGGTTGTTTGGGCTGACATTGAAACATCATTTTATTATTTTTTTGGTGATCCACATTTATCTTTTGTGATCCGGTCAAGCTGACATGTGACTACATGTTACAGTAGTAGGTAGACATGGTAAATGATCTATTTTGTGATTGTTGGTATATAAGTTTGATGTAGATGATCTTTTGATGTATGATATGATTGTATAAGAGCGAGTGGTGATCAAGAATCAATTTTGGCATAGTTTCATGTGCACATTCTTGATCCAGCAGCTGATTTAGACAATGAACATGGTAGAACAGAGCAGATCAGTGGAGGTGACCCAATCAGTATATTTGTCACTCAATCAGAACTCATCCAAGCATTGTAGATGCTATTTTAGAGTTTATTTTGTTGTAATTCATCATTGTAACTAAACAGTAAGGTAGTAAGACTTTTAAGATTGTAGCCCTTATTGTATTTGAGTAGTGTGCCTAAATGCTTGTGCATTCCCCATATTGAAATATTGCTTTGCTATTGGCCATAGTGCAATAATATTATGGGTATAAACCCCACTTTGGTTTGTTACATTTGGGTTTCCATGTAAAAATCTGATGTTATGCTTTTCTAGTTGTTTGCTCTATGTTTTTGCACTTCAGTTTTATTTGTATGCTTCCGGTGGTTTAAAGTTAAGTTTGAAAATCTACTAACCGGTAGATCACTGACTCACCCCTCATCTCAATGATCCTTGAATCCAACAATTGGTATCAAAGTATAGTTCCTTTGAGGAAGCTTAACCACTTGAGGAAGGTCTAAGAGATTGACTCAATGGATTCTAGTTTGTAGAGATAGCTCAGTGTGGCACTTGAGGATCTTGAGGCAGCAAGAAATGATATCAGTTCCTTGAAGAGAAACTTGAATGTT
Organism: Cryptomeria japonica; assembly: GCF_030272615.1. Lineage (NCBI taxonomy): Eukaryota > Viridiplantae > Streptophyta > Pinopsida > Cupressales > Cupressaceae > Cryptomeria > Cryptomeria japonica. Next base: position 156,698,925 of record NC_081405.1, on the reverse strand, counting down.
AATAATGACTTCATTAATGACTTCAAGGATAAAGTGAGCACATCAAGAGACAAGAGGAAGGAATTAATGGACAAGCTGAAGGAGACAAAATATCAAATCATGGAAAATCAGGGTAAAGCTGATGAATGTGACAAGCTTGAGAGAGAGAATGTTGCCTTGAAGAATGAGATGCAATCCATTATGATGAGACTGACTAAGGAGCTTGAGGACTGGAAGAAAAATGAAGATAATCTGGCACAATCATTGAAGGAAAGAGCAGATGAATGCTTCAGGCTTACCTATGAGAATGATTAGTTGAAGCTTGAGTTGACACAGTCAAGGAATAATGGTCAAGAACTTGAAAGACAGATTGCTACCTTAAGGGTTGAACTTGCTATTGCTAATGACTATAAATACAAATTCAAAGCTATCTCAGCAAGGCTTGATGAAATACTGGAAAGTCAGAGACATGGAAAGGACATTCGAGCACTTGGATTTGAGAAAGGTGAATCCTCTGGATCTGGACCAAACAATGCAAAACCTTATCAGAAGAAGAGCAAGAAACCTACGGTAAGATAGCCTAATTCTCATAAATTCAATGGTAGATTCTTTACTTGCAATAAATTTGATCATATGGCGAATCAATGCAGAAGTAGGATGAATAATGGAATAAACATCATGAATATTATTCCTACCTTTACCAGTCAGTGCTTCATATGCAATATTTTTTGTCACAAGTCAAATATGTGTAGAGCAGTAATGAATAACTACCAAAATAAGAGGTGACATGCTTGTGGGATGTTTGGACATATTTATAACCAGTGCAGAATGAGACCAAATCAGATGAACTTACAACCTATGCAGATAAATATTGTTTGTCATGCATGCAAAAAAACCGATCACAGTGCCAAGTACTACAGAAGCAAGAATAGTTCTCCAATAGACAAGAACAAATAAAATGAGAAGGGAAAGGCGAAGGTAGATGAGTTCAAAGACAAAAATGAGAAGATGTTTAAAGATGAATCTAAAGCAGATAATGGATCTTCATCCAGTAACTAGGGCTTTATGCATTAGGGAGATCTTTTAATGCAGATTTTAAGAACCCTCTCTTTAGTGATTTGCAATCAATTCTGGAAGGTTGCAAAAGGCTTAAATCACATGTGCAGATTTTTCAGAGAAGAATTGGTGATCCGATAAGCGACTCTATGAAAATCATGGTAACCAGTTGCAGCATTTATTGCGAATGAAAATTAGGTTTTCAAAGGATAAAAAGACATTTCAAAGCTTCATTTATCATAATGCGATGAAAAGAATAGTTTAGAGAAGGAGAGCGAAGCAGTTTTTCAATTTCAATAGCGATTTTAGTGTTTCTGAAGTGAATTTTAGCACCTGGTTGCAAATCAAGGTACTTATCTATTCAAACTATTTATTTTTGTAAACCCTAAGTTCAAAATGGCTTCATCTTTTAGTATTGCTACCCCATTGGTCATGGAGATTAAGGATAGGGCCAGACTTGTCTTCAAGAAACACCCTTTCAAGTTGGTTGAAGATGACCCAAAAGGTGCATTTTCTTCGGTACCCTACGACATCCTTCATAATGAAGATATTAGGGCATACATCCATTGTGATTCCGAGGAGCTTGGTAATGCGAATATGTTGAACCTATATAACAAACACTTGGTGGATAGTTTGGGAAATCTCAAACCAAAATACAAGATTCTTCAGGACAAGGTTTTTTTACAGTTCATCCATTTTCTGTTGTTTGATGAAGTAGAGTGGATACGGTACATTCTCAGTCAAGTTCATGATGAGTTTATATGGCTTGACAAGCCTCACAAGATCATTAAGCAGGCAATTCGAGTCGTGGCATGTCTCAATGAAACCGGTGAAGTACTTGGCCTGAGGAAAGTGTCGAATAACATGTTGATAGCTACTACTGGTTCCAAATTTGATAGTAGATAAATGACCATAAATGACATTCAGGAGCATGATGTGAAGTTTGCATCTATGGTGGTCGGATACAAAGTTTACCAGTCTAGCAGACACAACTTCATCTTTGGAACTACAATATACTCTGCATATCAGATGTTGAAGAATGACATGAGGTATGATATGTGCACAGTCCTCCTGAATGAGTTGATAAGTAATTTGAAGAAAATTAAGCAAGATAAGAAGCACACTTTCAAATATGGAACTCTTCTTATTTGCTTAGCCTTATATTTCCTGAATGAGATACCCGATGTGAAAGGTAAGGTCCACTGGGCCTATGATAGACTTGCGGCTATGCAAATTAAAGAGGGATTGTGGGGAATAGGTGATGCTACAATGAGAATATATTCTCTCTATGGATACTTCAGATCCTTCCAAGATGCAATGAAAAATAGAGAGAATCCCTAAAGAGATTGTTGAGAAATATGAGAAAACCATATGCTTCATGGTAGACAAAGATCAATGTCAAATGGAAGTAGTAGAGCCCAAGATAATTTGGATCATTCCCATGGGGTATGAAGTTGACTCTATCACTCACGAGGCATATGCTTGACACTTATTGAGTCAACCGGTGGATCCTAAAGAAGGGCGATTTGGAACATTCAAGGAGAAATACCTTCAATTGCACAATCAATTCACTACACTTTCTAGTAAAAGGAAGGTTACAAAGATGGTTGAGGAAGTAGCAGTATAGATGGGGTTTACCTGTGAGGAGGTGAAGTAGGCAAGGGAAAAACATGCTCATAAGGAAGCCAAAGAGGAAACCAAGAAGCCTAAGGTTGATCTGGTTCCCTCCAAGGTAAAACCAAAAGAGACCAAGTCCACCCTTTCTCCAGCGGTATCATATTCATAACCTAGCCCATTTGGGAAAGGTTTATTGAAGCAAAAGGAGAAACCCACATGGACTTATGTTGTTGTGTCTTTGATGACCTTTGAGATAGAATCTAAGGAAGAAGCAGGCAAGGCAAAGAAGTAAGGTGAATTTTCTAGAGTGGCGAGGAAGCCGCAGTCTAGTGGAGCCCAACAAAGCAAGAAAGCCAAATCTGATATTTCTCGTACCAAAAAGCCCAAAAGAGGTAGACAGGTTAGGAGTCAACTTGACAAAGACCTTGAGTCTGGTGACCTGCAAGGTAAGTACACAATTGTTCCTCCATTATCAACAGACCAACTAATAGATGAAATAATAGTTGATGGAAACTTAAAGAATCTTGGATCTTACTATGAGAATCTAGATAAAGGTGATTAGAGAAAAGTGGAAGAAGCAATTGTATTATACTTGCACAATTTTAGAAAAATATTGATTGAGTTGGAGAAGAGAATTCCTACATACTTGTACAATCTTATTGATGAAAGAAGACTTACTGCTAGCATAATTGACAAGGAGATGAAAGAAAGAGAAATAATAAATGTTTGTACCCGTATCACCCATGATGAGGTCAAAAGACTCATTGAGGAGGCCAACAAGAAAAAATTTCGAAGAAAAAATAGGGTAAACAGGCTAATGATTGGGAAGGTGGAAGAGTTGAGGAAGGAGACATAAGACATATGGAAAAATATAATTGTGAATGATCCTTTGTATAAAGATGCATTCAAGTCTTCTCAACTAGAAGAAAAGCAAGGTGTTCCCAGTGATCAGAAGGGTGAAACTCAGATTGAGGGACATCTGAAAGATCAAGGTAACACCACTTGATGTTGAGACCGGTGATAATCCTTCAGTGACAGACAACTCAGTAATGCCTAAGATCCAAAAGGATGATATTGCACCAAGTGGCAACACCGGTGCACAAGATAAAGGGGATGGAGAAGAGAGAAAGGATGTTGGGAGTACAGAGGCTAAGGTGGCAGAGTCAGACAAAGGAGAAGGAGTTGTTAATCCAATAATTGACACTCCTATAGTTTCTACGGCCCCACCTCAGATCCCTATCAATCTTGATGGTGCACTGAACCTTGGACAGATGTCTCCTACAGAAAATCTCATGCTCACAGCTACTATTCAAGCTTAGACTAGCCAGGATCTGGTGAAGTCTAAATTTGAAGATAAGAAGCTCATTTTGATGTCAATTGATATTTTGTAAAAGGTAGTTTTGAATGTACAATTAGATTCCAATGCCATCCCCTCCAGTAAATTGTTGCAATTGGTTAATAGTGTAAATATCGGTTTTGATTCTTTAGAGAAGACTGCTACTAGGCACGTTTGGATGGATTTAAGGATGTTAGGATGCAAACATTCGGGAAGTTGATTGAGGATGATAGGGTGAGATTAAATAAAGGTCTGTAGGTTATTTTAGATACTCTGATAGAAGGTGGAAAATTATACAAGTCTTGTCTAATTTTTCCTAAATTCATTGTAGATATAAACAAAAAAATAAGTGTGTCAAGGAAAACTTGCTAGTAATTCTCAGTCCTTTGATCCCAATGTCACTCCAACCGATAGTGTTGAAGGATAAATTTTGGTTCTAAATGATCAAATATCAAGGCTTAATATGGATAAGGACATGATTTTGAGGAGATTAGGTGAACTTCGGAACTTAATTTCACCCCAGTTGGACACCATGCTAAGAAATAAGGTAGATTGCAGGAAGGCTATGGCAAAACCTATGTCATCCAATCTGAAGGAGGTAGAGATTCATGCCACTATATTTAGTGCATTTATTACTATTTTGGATAACTTGAAGAGTGGGTGGGATAATCACCTAGGATCTTTGAAGACCATTTATGCTTACATCTTCAAGTATTTATAAATATCCAATAGGTATCTATGTATATAAGTTTTGGACTGCACCCATCTTTGGCAATGTTGTCAAAGGGGGAGAGAGAAACAGTGAAAAATGTACAATATAGAAGAGTGGAATTCTTTGTCTAAGGAGGAGCCTTAGAAATTCTATTGATCCAGTGTACAATGCTCAACACTTATGTTAGTCCCAACCAGTACTGAGAGGGGAGGGGTGAATCAAAACTTTACCAGTTTTACACAATTAAAACTTTTAACTCAAGTTTGCACTAACTTAACATTCATCAATATAAATAATTATTGCAGAAGAATATGCATGCATAAAAAAAATACACAGTGACACCAAGATTTATCTTGTGGAAATCCAAAAGGGATAAAACCATGGTGTGAGTAGGAACTCACAAAATTTGCGCTCTTTTGGAGTACGCCCGGTGAGGAGCCATCCCTATTAGGAGATTGCAAAGACACTATTAGGTGCCACCTAGTTAAGAGATTTTGATTTAACGCCTGTCAGTGCCTTTACCCTATTAAAGGTAGCCTTGTTAAATATCTTAGGATCATCAATTAAGATGACACTTGGTTAAGGGATTTTTACAATGGGAACTACTAAAGTCCACCCTATTAAGAGATTTTAGTTGCAATGGTTAGAATGCAACAAAAAGATGATCTATTGGAGTGGCTACTGATAGCTTGATCAGATCACACTAAAAATCATACTCTATCTGCATCGGTTGTATCTTCTCTAAACAACACTGATTTTCTACTTATACCTTTAGCTTTGCACTCTGTCGGTTCTCTGATCCTCAGTTCTGCATTCTGCTCTGCTCCCCCTATATTCACCCTTTTTCACATCTATTTTCATAGGAACAACAAACTCATCAAAAAAAAAATGAATTGAGTGAATTTATTAACCTTTTATTTTGTCACTAGATTTCCCTCCAAAATATTAGATTCAAATTATGTTACAGTGCCATAAATCACTCTCCAAAAATCATTCCAGGAATCTCTGTCAAAACACTCATTCATGTCGATAAGTCCATCGGTTGACTGGAGAAGACTGCTAGTTTAACTAGATGTTAATTAAACATTACCAAGTCTGTTGGTTACAGACTTTGTCAGTGTACTGATCAAAATCTACCTAGCCGATTACCTCCTGTATACCGATCTGTTCACTTCTTATCTGCTTGTCTTCTTCTGTGCTAGTCTACTCATTGCTTGTTAGTTGACCTCCTATTTATCGGTCTACTCACTTCTTTCTAGTTGACCTCATATGTGTCGGTCTACTCACTGCTTACCCTGTCTACACATTTCTTAGCCAGTTAACCTCTATATACTAGTCAACTTACTGCTGATAGACTGTGAAGACTTGAAAGATGATGTTGACAACAATGAAAATCATATCATTCACCGATCATACAAATGTACCAAAATGCCAACAATATGTCGGTTTTGGCCCCTACTTTTGACCCCTATTACTCATAATGTACAAATCACCAAAACTCCCCCTTTTGCCATGAATGGCAAAGACTATACAAAATAATTTGTCAAAGTAAAGAAAAAATATCCTTGAAAGTTTCTTGAGCTACTTTCAAAGAGGATTCCCATGAAGATTTTACCTGTTTAATGGTGGTGAAGTGTCCATGCAAAACTACAATAAAAACCTCCATATCATCGATTGTCTTGCAGTCAGATTCACTTATGAGGTGTTCTGCTTCTTTAATATTCATTTGCATGAAATCAACAATTGGTGCCAGATAGCATTGTAGCTCTAACAAGCTAAGACCTCGTTTGTGTAAAGCGGAAAAATCGAACCCTAGTCGTTCTCCCCTCTTCCAACTCCTAGGAGAGAGAAGGGAGAGTCACTAGGGTTGATGGTTTTCACTTAGGAGGGACTTTACATTCAAAAGAGGGGTTGAAACCCAAAAGATCCAATCTCACGCAATGCAAGATTGGATTCTAAATGAGTTTCAAGGGTTGTGATAGCAAGGCTACCCTCTTTTGTAAAGAATGTAGATAGAATGATTAAGCTAGGAATACATAGAAAGTGAGAAAGATTTGCTTATAAACTGAGATAGGGATATAGGATGAAGCTGCAGACCTGGAATTAGCAGTAAAATGTCGAGACGGTGCTGTTCTACAAATTTGAACGAAAGTTGACGGGACGATGGCGCCCGGCGTGCACACGGTCCTCCGAAAAATCCACGAAACGAAGGGGGATCTGTTCGTCTCTGCACAAGGATTCCAGATCTCCAATTACAGCCGCGTATCTGCAACCTACACACAGAAAAGAGAGGATGATTGGGGGGTTAGGGATGAGGGGTTTGCCTTTAGGTCAAACCCCGGTTTTGGAATTAACCAAGAAATGAGAAATGCTGTAAATGTAATGTAAAACAAGTACTAATACCTTGTTGTAAGGATGTTTGTATCCTTATATGCGAAGGTATAGATGTTGTTGTTTGTTGTATGTTGTATGTTGTAGCATGTAATGTGTTGTAAGTGATCTCCTCTTCAATGGTTGAATCCTTGTCTTGAATGCAACACTTAGCCTTGAATGGAGACTTAGAATGATCAATTGCTTGAAGGAATGCTTGAATGCTTGAATGCTTGAATGCTTGAATGTTTGAATATCGTTTCCACGCCTTGTACACATATGTCCTTCCTCCTTAAAATGGGAGAGGAAATGTAGTTTATATACTTGCCAATTAGGGTTGATAGACTAATTTTCCCGACCTTAGGCCAACCAGGAAATGTAATTTTCCAATTTGCAAACAAAAAGGCCCGAAGTCCCATAGGAGACCGGGCCCAAAATAGGGCCAGGGACCAGGGCGCTAGGCGCCATGGTCCTGGGGGACCAGGGCGCTGGGCGCCCTAGTCCCACCTCCCGGGACAGCAGGGTGCAAGGAGGGATCAAGCAGGGTGCTGGAAAAATGCAGTTTTTGATGTTGTGGATAAGTTTCGGGGTCTCCATTCAAGTTCAGTGTTGCATCGCCATCGTGAAGACCCAAATGCAGTCAAAATTGCAAGTGTCGCAATTTTAGGATGCTACAGTTTGTCCTCTTCTTCTTTCAACCTTTTGATTTCATGATTAAGTTGTTTGACCTTGCCAGTAAAAGTTGATGTTGAACTGGTAAGAGGATCAAAAGAACTTATCAGATCTTGAATTTCTTTTTGAGTCTGATTTCTTTTGTCTTCTAGATTTTTGATTAAATCGGTAAAACTTGAAGATTTGACCAATAATTGACCAACTTCCTGTAGAATATTTTTGACTTCTTTTGTTCAGGTGGAGAGAGAAACTTTTCCAATTGATATTTGTTCCATTAAATTTTCTCCTCTCTGTGATTCATATTGCCTTACTACAACCTTCTCTAGATCAGGTGCCTCTAAACCGATTGTTGTAACAAGAGTACTCAACTAATCAATGATGGGTGCAGTATCATCAACAATAATTTTAGGAATTAGGTTAGAGAGAATTGTCTTGCCAGAAGTGAGAATTCTTTCCTTATTTTTCTTTGCTCTTAATTTAGCCTTTTCAGCTTGAATTTTCAATTTTTTCTGAGACTTCCATCAATTGCTAAGGAGCCATTTTCTTTATATCAATGATTGATTCTCCCTCTCTTCCTCCTTCGAGTCTACCGGTTTGGATAGTAGCATATTGACATGTATTTTAATAATGTATGTTGCAACCTCATAGCCCATAGGTGGAACACAAAAGGTTCTAGGTTGAACTGCTTCAATGATACAACAATCTGCGTCTACAAGAAAGCAAATGTTGTCTTTGTATTTCTGCACTATACCGGTTGGAATTCTTTCCCTTCTGTGCATCCTAATTTGAAATTCCTTAAAGTATCCCCACATTGTTTCACCAAACCTATCTCCTAGATCCCTAATCATTTCACCTAACTGAACCATGATAGGTTTTTCTTTAGACCATACTATATTACCCTTACCGGGAAAACGTTTTGCACATAGAAAAATATACATACTAGTAGTGAGCCATATTTGAAAGATTTCTTCTTGTCCTTCTTGATTCTCTCCATTTTCACCATGAATTGGCTTCTAATCATCTCACAAATATCATAGGTTGCATCTTCCTTGATAATTCGATAGGCAACATGTATGGCACCGCTCGACACACTAATCATCCGGCTTGATTGATATACCCTATAACCCAACACTGCAGAGGCAAAGTTTACTTCAGCATCCTTAATATGAGTGATTGTCATTGCTCTACTATCACATAAGGATTTGGTTAACCTAGTGACTTCAGTTGTTGAAATTATTCTTAGGGTTAATGCTTCACCGGTTGCACTAAACCCTATAACTCTTCGAAACACATCCTTTGTGATATTGATCGGTGCTTGAGTTTTCAACCACAAGAATTGATCATGAACTCTGCTCAATACATACCTAACCCAGTCAGTATGAAACTGATCGAGAAAATCGACAACATTAGATGAACCCTTGGTCTTTAGAGGTAGATATTATGTCCTCAACTGATCATTAACACAAAACCCTTTAAATTCATTTTGAATGAATTTATCTCCAAGTTCTTTGAGCTTGCAATGGATGTAGGAGCGAATTTCTTCAACCAATAATACACCGGAGGGCACAGATGATAAGGCACCGATCATTTTGATCTCACCGACCTTGATCGAATGCAGCTTGAACTTGGGTTGGGGTTCTTTGATAGCTCAAACCAACACAAGATTCGATATCAGCGCTACCATGATGACCTTCAAACAGATTTCTCAAGCAATGTTTAAATATCTTCTCCTCAGAAATATCCAACACCACTATCACTCTGCTTGAACTCTTTGCGCAAATATTACTAGCAAGTTTTCAATCGCCTTTGGTCGCACAAGAGATTGAGAAATTTTACAAGAAATTAGGGTAAGTGAAGTGTATTAACATTTCCTTATTTATCCATTGAGATTTATCGGTGTTATGATAAAATGGTTAGTTTTGAAACTTACAACTTAAGGTACATTGATTTACCTTTTACCGGTTGTTTGTTATCGATACTGATACACAAACAATTAACTCACAATACATTTATGTAATGCCCCGCTAGGAACCCTAAAGGAAAACAACACAGCTAGGCAACTAAAGGGTGAAATATTTTTTTAAAAAAATATTAAGTGCATTAATTATAACCATTGCATGTTTAATAACATAGCGGAAGTCTAATGAGTTCAAATGAGGAGAGGTACTACATTCTCCCCCCTAAAAATAGGCTTACTCTTGGAAGACTAAAAAAATTAATAATATAGCTCTCTCATCTTTGCTGCATCCTCCCAAGTCACCGAGGTCTCATCATTTGGGTCGCATAGGACCCTTACCTAGTCGATGGTGCGACCCTTAAGGATCAAATCCCGACGTTGAATAATATGCACTGGCTCCATGGAAAGTTGTCCATCCTCGACCTACAAAGAGTTCCAATCAAGAACATGTGTCACATCAGGATGATAAGGTCGAAGAACTAAAACATGAAAGACATAATGGATGCAGTATAGACTCGGTGGCAAGGCAAGATGGTAGGAAACGGGTCCTATCCTCTCAAGGATCTCAAAAGGCCCAACAAACTGAGGCACCAACTTAGAACCCTTTCCATAATAGATCAGACTCTTCCACGGATGCACTCTCAAGAACATATGATCGCCAACAGAAAACTAATGATCTACCCTATGAGTATCTACATACTTCTTTAGCCCATCTTGTGTAGCTACCAAATGCTCATGAATCTGCTCAACCTACTGCTCCATCTCCTGAAGAATATCTGATCCTATAAGCACCCTGTCCTCTAGCCGATCCCAACTCAAAGGAGTGCAGCAAGGATGACCATACAATGCCTAAAAGGGGGACATACCTATGGAGTTATGATATCCATTGTTATAAGAAAACTCCACTAGATAGATGTAATCCTCCCAGCGTGACTGCTAGTCCATAACATACATGCGACACATGTCCTCCAAAACCTGATTCACTCGCTCTATCTGACCATCTGTCTCTGGGTGATAAGCTAAACTAAAGTTAAACTGAGTCCCCAAAGCATGTTGAAGTGAGGTCCACAATACTGAGGTAAAGATAGGATCACTATCAGAGATGATCTGCCTCAAAATCCCATGCAATCTCACTACATCTTCCAAGAAGACTCGTGCCACCACTGCTGCCATATAGGAAGCTCAAATAAGAACAAAATGAGTAGCCTTAGTCAATTTGTCAACAATGACCATGATGGCATCATGATGACGCGAAGAGATAGGCAACCCAACAATAAAAAATCAATGGAAATGATATCCTATTTCCAATCTGGTACCAAATTAGGTTGTAAAAGCCTTGCTAGGTGTTGATGCTCTACCTTCACCCTCTGACACTCTAAACACTTTGACACAAAATCAACAATGTCAAGTTTCATACCAGCCCAATGATAATTCTATCTAAGATCTGTGTGCATCTTCTTGACACCTGGATGTGCCGAATAAGGTGCACGATGGGCCTCAGTCATGATCAAAACATGAAGACCCTCCAAAGGAGGTACATAAATTTGTCCATGGTGATGAAGAAGTCCATCTGCCTCAAGGTTATATCTAGAAAATCTACCCTCTAAAGGCCTTCTGGACTCTATCACAGCTCTAACATCCTAATACCAAGTATCCTAAGGAAGAACTCCAAGAATCCTCTCTCAAGTCTACTCCAAGGGACAATGCTAAAACTTCATGCCACCTACGACTCAAATCATCTGCCGCCACATTCTCTTTCCCCTAAATATAATGAACCTCAAAATCATGCTCACAGAATAATTCCATCCATCTCTATTTTCGAGCATTCAAGTTCGGCTACGTGAATATATACTGTAGACTGCAGTGATCACTATACAGCTCAAACCAATGCCCTAACAGGAAATGCCATCATCTAACCAAAGCATGAACTAAAGCTACCAACTCTAAATTGTGAACTGTACAGTTCAACTCATGGTTCTTGAGTTTGCGAGACTCATAAGCAACCACACGTCCATCTTGCATAAGCACTGCACCTATACCTTCCAAAGAGGCATCTGTGCATTACATAAAATCTCTAGATGGATTAGGAACTGCCAAAATCGAAGCACTGACAAGGAGTTCCTTCAAGGTCTGAAAAGCTGACTCACACTATTCTGACCAAACAAACTTCTTCCCTTTTCTCTAAAGAGAAGTAATTGGGTGTCCTATCCGAGAAAAGCCCTGAACAAAGTGGTGGTAATATTCGGCCAAACCCATAAAACTCCTAACTTCTGAACCGTTGGTCAGCACTGGCCAATCAACAATGGCTTGGATCTTTGAAGGATCCATAGATATACCTTCTCTTGAAACCACATGACCAAGATAGTTCACCTCAGACTGGAAGAAGTCACACTTTTCTAAATTGGCATAAAGTTGATTCTCCCTAAAACACTGCAATACCTGACGTAAGTGACCCTCATTCTCTTCCATAGATCTAGAATAAATCAGGATGTCATCCAAGAATACAATGATGAAACGATCAAGGTAGGTTCAAAAAACCCCATTCATGAGGCTAATGAAGACTGAAGACGCGTTCATCAAGCCAAATGGCACCACTGTGAACTCATAGTGACCATAACTAGTACGAAACATTGTCTTATGAATATCTACATCTTGAATGTGCAACTGATGATACCTAGATTTCAAATCAATCTTAGAGAGCACCTTGGCTCCCTTAACCTGATCAAAAAGGTCATCTACATGAGGTAATGGATATCGATTCTGGATGGTCACCTTATTCAAATGTCGGTAATCAATGCATAATCGAAGAGAACCATATTTATTCTTAACGAAGTTAACAGGCACACCCTAAGGAGAAACACTAGGATGAATGAATCCCCTGGCCAACAATTCCTCTATCTGCAACTTCAACTCACTCAACTCCTAAGTAGTCCTTCGATATGGAGCTCTCGAAATAGGTTCTGCACCAGGAACCAAATCAATGAGAAAGTCTATGTCTCGCTTTGGAGGCATACCAGGAATATCCAATGGAAATACATCACCATACTCTTGAAGAATAGGGTGACCATCAAGAGTGATTTCTTGATTCTCTGACTCATCCACATCCTCAAGAGTAACTGCAAAAAGATGACACCCTCTACGTATGCACCGCTTAAGCTGCATAGTGGAAATCATACATAGGGATATCAGTTTCTGAACTCCAACAATCTCCACTTCACTACCAAGGTCATCTAAATAATCCACTGTCTTCTTGCGACAGTCTACGAGAGCACTGTGAGATGATAGCCAATCCATCCCCAACTCAACTCCATAAGAACCCAAAGGAATGAATTGAAGGTCAACTAAGGTAACTATGGTTCCTAGGTTCAAATCACAACTGGGAATAAAGGCATCTACACAAACACGGACACCTATAGCCAACTCTACTTGCCACCTATCTGCCTGCTTAGCAGAAGTGAGTCTGCACTGGTCCACAATGGCTGAAGAAATGAAAGAATCTGAAGCACCGGAATCAAAAGGTACATAGATAGGGATTTGATGCAACATACTATTAGGATTCCCAAAGATATTGAGAGGAGGGGTGAATCAATATCTGACCGGTATAATAATTTTTTTGACTTGAAACATGAAAAGCATATCAAAAATATGTACCGGTAAACCAAAAATAATGCAGCAAATAAGAACAACAACCACAACATGAAAAGCACACCATAACACAATATTTTTAACGAGGAAACCCAGTGTGGGAAAAACCTCGGTGGGATTTACGACCCACAATATTCACTTACTGATCAATAAGAGAATATTACTGCTTAAATGTTACTGCATCATTTATTCCTCATGACAGGAGTGAGTCATCCTATAAAACTTCCATTCAAAGTCCTTATCTTTCTTGTGACACCTCGGTTCAAGTCCTTAGTATGTCTGTAAATCCTCTTGTAGTCATAAATGTCGAGTTTTAGTAATTAGTTGAAATCTGTGAACAAGGTGAACCATCTTGAACCGAGTTCAACAGGTTCATTTAGGTTCCATAGATTCCCAGGTGTTCGGGGAGGTTTTTCATACTAATATTTTCTTTAAGTATCTTGCAGCAACTCTCTAAAAGTTTCTTGTTCGGCAATATGTTACTTTATTTCTCTCCAGGTTTTGAACTCATTGAACCAAGTTCAAGAGGTTCAAATTTGTTCAACATGTTCAATATAGCACAAATGGTCAGCAGCTTGGTATAATTAATTTTTCTCGGCAAGATTTTCCTTGAGCACGGCGTACATCTTGAACTACTTGAATGCCCATGAAGTCTGTTTAGGATGTTCATATGTGTATGAAGTTGGTGGCTCCCATGGGTTTTAATGATTTTATGGTGCATTCATTACCAAATATGTGGAAGCTGAACCATGTTTTAAGTGACATCGATTCCTGGCTTTTTTGAAGTAAGTAATCATTTCGGGAACTGGCAGTTACTTCAAAAATGCCGCGATGCATTCAATGCATGAGTGTGATGTCCAATCCACAAACTTAACACACTTAGACTGAAAATTGGAATTATTGCATAGGATGTTTCTGTATCATTGCCCTCACTAATAAGGTATGTGTGTAGGGGAAAAAGCAAGACTAGGCTAACATGTCCTAATCCTACCTTTTGACACACATTGCGGAATACGAAAGAGCCTAGAGGTATCACACAATTGGCTACTTCTTTTTGTGAAAGAGAGAGCCATGGGCTACCTATTAGGATTTCTATTCCTTTGTTGTAATTGAAAGATAAAATGATGCAAGTTCAATTCCTAACCTCAAAGTGCAAGTATGAACTAGTAACAAAATTGCAGAATTGAAGTTAAACAATGAAAAGCCGCAAACACAAGAACAAGACAAGAATGCAGATGCGTACCCAGAGTTAAAATCTAAGTGAAAATGTTCAAGACGGGGGCACGGGCGCCACTGTCCTTATTCTGCTCCCGAAACTGCACCTAAAACTGCTATTTTGCAACCTGGAAAACTGTCGAAAATGCTGTTTGACAGAAGGACCAGGACGCCCAGTGCCCCTGTCCCAGGGACCAGGGCACCCAGCGCCCCTGTCCTAGCAGGACCAGGGTGCCCCACACCCCTATCCTGGTCTTTTGCTCTGCAATTCGGTGTGAAGTTCAGTCTCCGTTTGCTTCCGTCGGATCTGCAACTTGCGGCGTCGTCCGAATCCCGAAACCTGCACTTATATCTGAAAAGGTATGGTGGGCGGCTATATAGGGTTTTGCCTTATTCAAACCCCCGCTTTGGTGATTTCCACCTCCACGAATAGCCAAGTTGTATTGCAAAAGTAGTGTGTGTGCAAGATCCTAAAATGCAAGTAAGCAAACTAGAGCAACCTAGAAAGTAAACCCTAATTGCTTGTAAATGATGATGTAAATGCTCCAAATCAAGATGCAAAGTGATCTAAAGCATGAATACAAATGATATGATGAAGCTTATGCAAAGACATGAAAACAACATGAAATCATACCCAACCCCAAGGGAGGGGTACAAGCCAATCTTCAGTCGGTGATCCCTTATTGTTCTTCAATGCCTTCAAAGCCCTAAATGGACGAATGAAATTGATAGATGCTTGACGGATGGATGTTGAATGTTGTTGAAGTCTTCAAAGATCTTCTCTTTCGCTGCATAGAGGGTCCTTGAAACCAAAATTTGGATCCCTTCAAATGAAGAAAGAGAGCTCTTATATATGAAACCCTAGGTCTTAATTTCAACTTTTGGCCGACCTAGAGATTGAATCTCCCGCCAATTTCTTGGGGTTAAGCTTTATTTTATGATTGGATTGTGCTCCTGAAATTTTGGGAAAAATGTTCGGGACCGTGTGCACGCCGGGCGCCATGGTCCTGACAACTTTTCACCAAATTTTTAGGGCCATCGGATATGATGATTTTAGAGCGAATCCTGAAGTTACAGGTGATTTCGAGATGTTTTGACCCTCGAAATCAAGCCCCCAAGTTCAAAATAGGACCTAATTAGGGTTTTTGATTAAATGATGTATTAGAGGAATAAAATGAAAGGGGCACACTTTAATGAAAAGGGCCCAACTTTATGATATGGGAGATGATAAAATAGAACCTTAGACCTAATTAATTTAATTAATTAAGTGTTAAAGGGGAAATGCAATGCAAAATGCAAAATGCGCCAAGGCGGGTGCTTAACTAGGTGTGAAATTGTACCACCCTAGCAAGTGCATACAATTTACGATGCTACATTTAGCCCCCACTTTAGCGGTCATATGAACACTACGTGCATATGTAAGCTAAAGTACAGAAAAGTAAACATTATTTGAAAAAGGATATATCCATAAGTCTGTCGAACGAAGCCCCCAGCGGTATCTGCAGTACACAGTTAGGAACCACACCCTACAAAACACACGTTAGATCACAAAATCACCTAATGCTTACTAAGGAAGGTGATGAAAATTAGAGGGTAGCTATATGCCCCCCCCCCTGTTTCGGCTTGCTAATTTTCGTGAATTGTTAAAGAATATTGATAACAAATGCTCACAAGAAGATTTGATATGAGATCAAAAACTAATGGAGAATCATTTGGTAGGAAAGAGGACTAAATCTCAATTCCAACACAACAAAGAGTGTGAGGATTTGAGAGTTCTCTAACACAAGATGAAGGATGTGAATGGAAACAAAATGCAAAGAGAAGAAAAGAAAGGAAAAAAGCATGAATACACACATTGGTGATCCATGAGAAGAATAGTGAGAGAGAAAACATGGACTTCTCGCCCCTAGATCTTGTCTAGGTGATCCATGGGAAAAAGGACATGGAAAACTAGCCCCTAGAGTCTGTCTAGGTGATCCATGTAAGGGAGGAGAGTGAGAAAGTCTAGCCTTATGCCGCTAGTTCCACTCAACCTCATGCATGTGTGTGTAAGTGAGGTTAGAAGCACCTCATAGGAGTCTATGCCCGAGTATGCTAGAACCTGTATATGTATAGTACAAAAGCGTGACATCTTGCTTGAAGAGTCTGTGCTCTGGTTTCGAGAATAATCACCTTGCATAAAGGAGACATCTCGCTCTAAGAGTCTGTGCTCTGGTTCTGAGAATGACCCATTGCTCAAAAAGTGTAATGTTTATGTCATAAGCAAAGTAGAACAAGGATACCTACCTTCATCACAAAAGAAGATAACCCAAAAATGCAACAATGTCATAGATCCAAGCAAGAGAGTTTTGCACTCTTTAAGCAAGGATAAGTTAGTTGAAAAGGGATATCTTGTAGTATGTGTAAAGGAGATCCTTAGAGGAGAAGAGATCTTTGTACAAAAGACACCTATCCCCGAGAGGAATTATCTTAGACAAATATAACATCTTCTTGAATAAGACAAAGAAGAGAATAAGAATGCAATACTTCCTTCTTTTGCGTGGTGAAAGTGATTCTTAATTAAGGATAACGCTCTTTTTAACCCAATTGGGAGAGTGAATTCATTATGGATGTATTTTACCAAGTGCAAAAGAGGTTGTAGTCAAGGACTTACACCTCTTGTAAGAGAGAATCCTTGAACAAACAACAACAAATGCATACAAGGAATAACATCAAGTAATAAGGTTCACACCATCCACAAAATAGGAAAAAGTGGATCCTTAGATAAAAAAATAAGGAAAGATCATTGCCTCCCAAGGATAAGGACAATGAGAAGGACTTACACAATCTTCTAGGGAGAGATTTAGACATAAGAAAAATGTACTACATACTCACATGAGTTCATGCAAGCAAGACATTAGTGTATGTAAAATGCTCCTCATAAGAAGTGGGTAGGATAAGAAAGAGAATACACATCTTCTCTCATATCTAGGAAAAGAGGATTCTAAAGAAAAGATGATCAATATTTCCACACTATTACCCCAAAGGGAAATTTTAAACATAAAAGGAAGAGATGTATGAAATCACTCTTGTCCCCATAGGAACAAGAGATAACATAGAAAAATTAGGCTATTATGTTGCTTCAAAAAATATGATTGCACTTGAAATTATACCATCATGAATGACAATGAGCCCCTAGTAAATGAGCTACCAATGTCACATAATGATGAGCAACATAATAGCCATTAATGTTATTTAAAGACATGATAGATTGAATGAGGTATTTGAATATGACATGCTGAATGCTCAACTATAAGTGAGATAAAAAACATGTATAAAGTGATAAAAATTGAAGAAGAAAAGTCACAAGAAATCTTAGAAGAGGGATGAATGTAATTTATTAGAGCCTTATCCCTAGAGGAAAGGACTTTATGATGAATAGGAGATAAATATTCATAAGTGGATTTAGAAATTTGAGGGGAGTCATAAAGAGATTTGTTCATCGCTAAGATTTCCTTATGAGGGGAATGAGAGTTGATAGAAGTAGAAGATGATTTAGTTGAAGTGAGATCATCACTACTAAATATAGCATTCACATTGAGAGATGGTCTTTTAGATGCTTTGGTGGGCTTAGAAAGATTATATCCAAGTCCACATGAATATTCATGCATGTTATGTTCCAAAGGAACTTTAATTCCTTGTTCATTTGTGCCACAACCATTTCCACTATAGCCACTCTTAGCCAAAATGTGAAAACCATGACCATAACAATTAGCCATTTCAGAAAGAAAGGATGGTTTTTCATAAGACAAAGAATCAAATTCTACAGAATTAGAGGTGTGAGGAGAAGAAGTTTGAGAAGCAGCCACAAAATTATTACTCATAGGTTCAGGTAAGACTGATTGATCTCTAGTTTCTTCCTTCTTTTTAACTTTAAGCTCTCTAGGAGGAATCCTATACTCACCTACAAAGGTGGGATTAAAATCAAGAGATCCCCAATCATCTTCTGCGAGAACCTTCTCAGGATCAAAAACCTTTTCATGTGTAGATTCAAGTTGAGAAGAATCTTCTTTAGGAACTTCAGACTCATCCAAATAATTTTGATTATCAGAGGGTAATGATTCATCCATAGGTATCTTGTTTAACGAGTCATCACTAGAAGAGGAAGGCTTAGAAGAACTCCCTTTGGAAGTAGATGTTTGCAAACAAGCTTGAAAATTAGTATCACCCATCAAGGTATATGTCTTATTATTATAAATAAATTTAACTTGTCTATGCAATGTAGAGGGGACAACTTGCATACTGTGAATCCAAGGCCTCCCTAATAACAAGTTGTATGTTAGATTTCCCGACATAACATGGATAGGAGTAGGCAAAGTAATAGGTCCCATTGTGATGGGTAAGGTGATAATACCTAATGAAGACTTAGCCATATTATCAAAGCCTCGAATGGGACGAGAGTCAGGCTCAATAAGGGATGTATCCACATTCATCTTATGCAATAGATTAATGCTACACACATTAAGGCCAGAGCCATTATCTACCAGTGTTCGTCTTATAGCAGTGTCATTTATGATAACCACAATCATCAAGGGATCATATTGATGTTGAATTTCACTAGTAGGCAACTCATCTTGAGTAAACACAATTTGAGCTTTAGGATTCATCACAAAGTTAACCAAAGACACTATATTACTAGATGTATTAGGTGGAGGAACATTCAAATCTTTCAAGGCATCTTGTAACATTCCATGATGAGCGGAAGAAGTTTGGATCAAATCCCAAAGGGATATCTTAGCAGGGGTAGCTTTAAGTTGTTCTATGAGATCATAGTCCTTACTAAGCATTTGTGAAATACGAGGAGCTTGAGGAAGAATAGGTTGGGAAGGAGGAAGTGAAGTTGGGATAACTGGAGGAGGATTAGGTTGCCTATTATTTCTTGTGTTATAAGTATGGGCAACCGCATGATAACTCTCTCTAGTCAGTTGCTTAGCATACTCATAAGGGCTAAATGTAGAATGACCTCCTTGCACGGTAATAATAGGTTTCTTAGGAGTGCAAAAAGAATCATCAGCATAACCACCTTGGACCACTAAGATAGGCTTATTTAAAGGTTGATAATTTTGAGAAGGACAGGGACCTTGGACAGTGAAGAGAGGTTTGTTAGGTGTTTCATTCACACGTATCAAATTGATTGAGGATGGTTTAGAGGAATGAACAAAAGTGTTGGAAGAATTATTGATAGTCTTCTCTTGCACTAAAATCTTATCACGGATTAAGTCAATTTTAAGAGAGAGACAAGAGGTAGGCATTGATGTTCCAGTAGGAAGAGTAATACTAGGAAAGGTCATATCATCCTCTATCATCAAAGGATCTACATGGGGAATAAAATCTCTAGGAGAAGGATCAACATTACTCTCTAAAGTCTCACTTTTGAGATTGAGATCTTTGAAAGAGATGTTAACCATCTTGGTTTGAACTAGGGTTTCCTTATGAGTAGAACCAAGTTGAGGAGAGGGAGATGCTTTATTTTTAGAGGGAGAATGATTGAGATTCAAGGAAGGTGAGAAACTATCAAGGAAGTTTTCAATCTTGATTTCATCCCCTTTGGCTAGGGGTAGAGAATAATCTATACCTTCTTCTAATGGTTCATCCCAAATAGTGAAGTGGTTGAAAGGAATGTTTGAAGTATTGTCAATTTCGGGAGAGGAGATAAAATTGTTTATTAATTCCTCATCCTTAGGAGGGAGAGCATCAATAGATGTGTTAAACTCATCCTCTTTCCTCAAGATATGTTCAATATGATCTATAGGGGAGAGAGAATTAAGGAAATTGCTTATTATTTCATCTTCTTTCTCTAAGGGATGCTTATGGGTAAGACAAACTTTAGGAGAAGGGTAAGAATTTATCATTAATTCATCATCTCTAGTGGGAATTTTGTTGGAAAAGGAAATGCCATCACTAGGAAATGTAGGGATAATGTCATCTTCTTGCACAAAAGGATCCTCCTGAAGGGAGCATTTTTTAGGAGCCACAAGGTCATCAAGGGCATCATCCAACAAAGCATGATCATATTTATTAAAAGGTTTATCTTTTGATTCAAAAGGAGATATCTCTTCATAGAGGGGATCGTTGAAAACAACCATGTTACTAGATTTAGTGGAAGAGTTGATAGGAATGTATCCTAGAGAGGAATCATTCGACTTATCTTTCTAATGACAACGAAATGGCATAGTAACAATGTTTATGAGTTTTTGGTAAAATGAAGGTTTGGTATCTTTAGGGTTCAAAAACTCATCTAAAGCTTCATCTAACTCATAATCAACATAATTGCATACATCATCACAAATATGAACATCTTGCAAATAAAAATCTGACATTTTGAAATAAGAAATTGCATAAAACTTAAACACACAATGCAAAGAAACAAAACACACTCTTTCTTTTCCTTCTTTTTTTTTCTTTTTTTTTTTTATGAAAATGAAACTTAAATGAAACACACTAAATCTAGATCTAGATCTAACAAATGCAATGCAAGAGAAAGCAATAACAAGATTCACGTCGGGTTCACCAAAATGTGTAGGGGAAAAAGCGAGACTAGGCTAAGATGTCCTAATCCTACCTTTTGACACACATTGCGGAATATGAAAGAGCCTAGAGGTATCACACAATTGGCTACTTCTTTTTGTGAAAGAGAGAGCCACAGGCTACCTATTAGGATTTCTATTCCTTTGTTGTAATTGAAAGATAAAATGATGCAAGTTCAATTCCTAACCTCAAAGTGCAAGTATGAACTAATAACAAAATTGTAGAATTGAAGTTAATCAATGAAAAGCTGCAAACACAAGAACAAGACAAGAATGTAGATGCGTACCTAGAGTTAAAATCTAAGTGAAAATGTTCGGGACGGGGCGCGGGTGCCACTGTCCTGATTTTGCTTCCGAAACTGCACCTGAAACTACTATTTTGCAACCTGGAAAACTGTCGGAAATGCTGTCTGACAGAAGGACCAGGGCGCCCAGCGCCCCTATCCTGGCAAGACTAGGGCGCCCCACGCCCCTGTCCTAGTCTTTTTCTTTGCAATTCGGTTTGACTTCATTCTCCATTTGCTTCTGTCGGATCTGCAACTTGCGGCGTCATCTGAATCCTGAAACCTGCACTTATATCTGAAAAGGTATGGTTGGCGGCTATATAGGGTTTTGCCTTAGTCAAACCCCCGCTTTGGTGATTTCCACCTCCACGAATAGCCAAGTTGTATTGTAAAAGTAGTGTGTGTGCAGACCTTGTGTGTGTGCAAGATCCTAAAATGCAAGTAAGAAAACTAGAGCAACCTAGAAAGTAAACCCTAATTTCTTGTAAATGATGATGTAAATGCTCCAAATCAAGATGCAAAGTGATCTAAAGCATGAATACAAATGATATGATGAAGCTTATGCAAAGACATGAAAACAACATGAAATCATACCCAACCCCAAGGGAGGGGTACAAGCCAATCTTCAGTCGGTGATCCCTTAATGTTCTTCAATGCCTTCAAAGCCCTAAATGGACGAATGAAATTGATAGATGCTTGATGGATGGATGTTGAATGTTGTTGAAGTCTTCAAAGATCTTCTCTTTCGCTGCATAGAGGGTCCTTGAAACCAAAATTTAGATCCCTTCAAATGAAGAAAGAGAGCTCTTATATATGAAACCCTAGGTCTTAATTTCAACTTTTGGCCGACCTAGAGATTGAATCTCCCACCAATTTCTTGGGGTTAAGCTTTATTTTATGAGTGGATTGCGCTCCTGAAATTTTGGGAAAAATGTCCGGGACCGTGTGCACACCGGGCGCCATGGTCCCGATAACTTTTCACCAAATTTTTAGGGCCGTTGGATATGATGATTTTAGAGCGAATCTTGAAGTTACAGGTGATTTCGAGATGTTTCAACCCCCGAAATCAAGCCCCCAAGTTCAAAATAGGACCTAATTAGGGTTTTTGATTAAATGATGTATTAGAGGAATAAAATGAAAGGGGCACACTTTAATGAAAAGGGCCCAACTTTATGATATGGCAGATGATAAAATAGAACCTTAGACCTAATTAATTTAATTAATTAAGTGTTAAAGGGGAAATGCAATGCAAAATGCAAAATGCGCCAAAGCGGGTGCTTAACTAGGTGTGAAATTGTACCACCCTAGCAAGTGCGTACAATTTACGACGCTACAGTATGAAGGATTATTAGTGCTCTGCATTTTGTTCCTCGCTGTTGTGTTTTTGTTTTTCCTGGATAGAGGTCTTGTTTGCTGCTAGTCGTCATCTAGTTGTTCAACTGTGAAGGTGAGTCCTTTTCTTGTTCTCTCCAGTAGTTTTTTCTTGCATTTTCTCTCTCATAGAAAGTTTTGCTGCAACCGATTTAAGCTTATTGCTTTGAATTATGAAGTCCACACTACATTTGTTTGGGAATGTTTTTAGCCTTGCATCCACTAAACCCATAGTTAGCGATACTGACCTAAAAGGGGAAAATCTTGAGGTGTTGAAAGAGAGAGTGTTCAAGGGAATTGACAAATCTTTTGGTGTGGAGATTTTCTGTAGCGGTCTCATAGAAGTGGTAGCTTTTCCCCCATCCATTCCTTGCCCATAATTGATTCGAGAATGTATCATTAGATACGACCCAGTGTCTGAGACCATTAGGAGAGACAATGGTGAAACCATTCTTGCTATAAATCCTGAAGTAATTTCCTCAGTCTTCAAGATACCTGATTACCAGTTCTCCAACTTTTCCCCTGCTCAGTCAATCACCGAGTTCAACATGGATAGAACCGGACACCATAACAATGTAGCAAAATTTTGGTTGAAGGTTCCTCAAAGAGGTGGTTCTAGGTTACCCAAGAATCCTAATAAGAATCACATGTTGCCTCACATTCATGATGTTATTCTTTTGTTGCACCGGGCCAGAGGATCCATTGAAGCTTATAGCTTCGACGACTAGATTTATTGCTACGTGCTGCTGGTTTTGGAAGGGAAGCAGTATTTAGATTGGGCTGAATTGATTGTTGATTCAATGAGAGAACAACTAAGTATGGCTAAACAGTTCAAACAAAACTTCTTTATGTCTTTTTATCTCTTGTATTGTTTGGCGTGTGTTAAGGAGTTGGTTGGAATACCGAAATAGCTCACTAAGGAGGATGTTTCTGTATATGAGTTCTATCCCATGCTACAAAAGGATAAGGCCTTACAGGATTTCAGAAGGGTGCACAATGCTTTTATGGGTGAGTTGTGTCATGAATTGAAGAATATGAAAGCCAAAAGAATCTTTGAGGATGCACAAACATTTATAAAGAGGTTTGGTAGTTTTTATATCCAGTTTTCATGCTTCTGTTACATAAGGGTAGGTGGCTTTAAAGAGGAGCCCTTCAAGCTCCCTCACTTTTGTTCAGATTGCTTTGTTCTGGTAGAGATATGTAGACAACTGACCTCTGTAATAAAAAAGGCACAACCCAGGGATAAATGGGAGGGTCATTTTCCCATCCAATTGGGTGTGTTGTCCTATAGTTCGATGTCCGATGCTTTGAGTATTGGAGCAGATCTCAGGAATTTCAATTTTTCCCTGTATCCTGAAAGGAAAGGTTTCGATAATAAGGGTTTTTCCCAAAGTCTTGGTCTAATGCCATACCTCCTAATGCCTCAACTAGATGATTTCTAGGAAGATTGTACTGATGAACTTGAGGTGTTCAAAAGGGGAAACATGAGGTTGGTGTTAGAACAAGTCATTTCATTGCAGATAAAGCTGGATACTAAGGGGCTCGAAGAGGACTATCTAGAGCTATTCGAACCAGGATACTTAGCCCGTGCAGAAATTGAAATGCCTCCAATTGACTAGGATGGGGAATAGAAAGATGATATACAATTAAGGACCAAGGGAGTTTTGGAAAGGACTGCGACGTGGGTTGCCAGTAAGAAAGCAGCGAAATCAGGTGTTAAGTCTAATTCTGCGAGAAGTAATGAGCACCCTCTACATTCACCAAAGTGTCTTTCTAACAATGCTTCTATGCCTGTTCGTGCAGGTAAGGATAACAAGCCACCCCAGCTTAGACATAGGTCTAATTCAGCTTTGGATTTCTGTACTCCTTGGCATACCCGGTCTCGAAGTGCTGCTTAAAGAAAGATGGATCAAGAAAAGGATTCAAGGGTGAAAGATATGATTCTCAATGCCCAGATATTTGAAGTTGAAGACTTGGATAGTGATGTTGCTAATGCCTTGGATTCTTATATGATGACTGTGGCTATGACGCCACCTTCCAAAGTGATTGAAGGAACAACCAGCTCTAGTGCAACTCCTAAGTGGTTGACCACTTCAGTGAACAAAAAATGGAGTTTTCTTCTCGTGACTATTCCGATTCAGGAAATGGTCATTAAGTACACAAAGAAGAGTCCTAAGATGAAAAGGTTCAAGACTGCTGCCCGCCTAGACAATGATGAGGGAACTAGAAAATGGGTTGCTGAAATCACCTCGTACAAACCCAAGGATGAAAACAAGGAGGCTAGACCCGATGATTTTGAGATCATGAAGGTGGAACTGGGAAATATGAGTAGAGACACAGACAATCATTTCTTCCAGGTATCGGCAAAGAAAATGCTTGCGAGATCGAAGAAAGATGGGCGAGAAAAGAGAGAGCTAAAGAGACACATAAATGTTCTTGCCCAGTTCATCGACAGTATTGGTTGCTTTGGGGCATTCTCAATATCTCATGCTACAGAGAACTTCGACCCAACTTCGCCAGAAAATAAAAAGTTAATGAGCCAAGTTTAATGGGCCAAGAGTATTGCAGAAGCCATGGAGAAATTGATTGAGGGAAGAATCAAGGATGGGGAGAAGTACATCACCAACTCCCGGAGGTTATGCAATGAGATATAGAGTCTTATCGCCAAAGTTCAAAATCAGCTTGTGCTGTGGGAGAAGGACGAACACAAATGGCAGAATATCTTGCCCTTGTTTGCCAAAATATAAGAATATGGAGTTACCAGGTTTTTGATGGAACACTCAATCAAACTGGTAGCAGATGAATGTCAGCTCTTTGTGCTAAAGAAAACCATAATGTAGCGAGTGCTTACCTTCATGTCTATGATCTTCGACACTAAGACCTCTATTTACAAGCTCTAGGATCTTTAGTGTAGTATAGTTAAAGATAACAAGGTGGTTAACCCTGACCATGATTGGTAGTTGGGAATTTGCGGGTTGAACACACAAGATGTAATCAGGGATTTTCGGATAAACATGGAGAAAATCAAGGCCAAGGGTAATTTCACCATAGAAGATATAACAAGGGTGTCTAGGATTGAGTCCATGGCTTTTATTGGAAATGATCAATTGCCGAAACATGCTGAAAAGATAGTGAAGCACCGGTGGAATAAGGAGGCGATGAAGGCAAATCTTAACGCAATGAAAGTATTGAACCAATCTATTATTCAAGAACTCACAACAGCCCATGACGCCCGTGAAAGCGGAGAGGATGATGATGATGGAAAAGCGACATAATGCATTGATTTAGGCCCGATTTTCTTTATTTTGTAATTTGTCATGTTTATGCAAAGACTTTGGGACATCTATCCCAGAATACATCTTGTTGGTTTCATAACTATTTTGGGGGAGGTCGAGTTTTGAGGGAGACCTCCCCTATTCTAAAAACTATAAATTGAGGAAAGACAGATAGAATAGGGGTTAGATTGGGTGACCAATTTTTGGTTAGTTTTTTGTTTTTCCCTCCGTTCTTTGAATTTTCTATTTTGTAGAAGGAAGAATCAGACTGCTAAATCTAGAATGGAAAAAGATTTATACATGTATTATCGTGCCTTTGTCACATAAGAATATATATATACAAAGATCATACTATTCTTGGGAAAAGGAAAATCTATGGGTTTTGTAGACACATATCTTTGCATATGCTTATCTAATCAAATAATAGTAAGGATCTTTCCATTGCAAAAAATTACTATTCTTCTGGTATTCCTTCCTTTGAGTGTTTTTTTTCTTTTAGAAAAGATTCGTGTTTGAGAATAGATTTGGTTTCTTTAATCTATTCATTCTTTATTAAGCCTGTGGAAATGGTGTACTAAACTTTGATTAAGTTACCTTCATCTCTTGTATTGAAAAGATAGGAAAGATTGTTTTCTTCTTTTTAGAAAAATGTGTGAAATATTGGCCTCTCATCCAAGAATGAGGTAAGCAGCCTTACATGATTTCGATTTTAAAGCTACTACTCAAATTAAATTAATTAAAATCATTCCTTGAATAACTGAAATAGGGACCTATACCTATGGAAAATTCAGAAGGAAGTGGTTTATACAACACTTACCCAATTGTTTAGTGAAACACTTGTCTACAAAAGAAGGCGATAGAGTTTAAAATTGATCATGTTAAGAAAAGACAAATCTGTTCACTAACAAATTTTTGGTGACTCTGCTGGGGAGAAGTAGAGAAAAACCAAACATTCAGTAGACTAGCATGCCATGGACATGACAAAATTGAACCTTTAATTAGCAAAATTCACAGAGTCTGTTTTGTCAAAGACACAGTTCTATAACTCAAGAAAAATGTTGAGATTGAAATTTTCTTAAAAGAGCTTAGGTTTCCTAAGGGTGATAACACTAGATTCTCGTCCATATACCAGATCACAAAGGAGAGAAGGAATAATTGATAATTGTTTTGAAGAATTACAAGGGTTGTCATTCACCACAAAATTTACTCCCAAAAGAAACACTAAAAGTAGACCTTCCTCTCCTATCAGAGTTACTCCTATACCTTCTTCTTCAAACCCTTGGCAAGCACTAACGCTTACTGGAGTTCAAGCTCCTCCTCTAGTAACAATTTATCCTATGTTCATTATGGCCCAACCATGGGGTGATGCTGTTGGACCTCTTGCTCTCGCAGCTCATAATCCACTTCCAAAAGGGGCAAGGGATGTCCTACCTAAATATAATGGAGACAGAAAAGTCTCAGTTGAAGAGAACTTGAATTCTTTTAATGTAGCCACTGGGATTCTGGCAGTCCAATATGAAGATGTGGTCGTTAGGCTTTTTGCCCAAACTCTTACTGAGGGGGTAGTAGATTGGTTCAGTCATCTACGAGCAGGATCCATAACTGACTGGAAAATAATGAAAACCGCTTTTGAGAAAAGGTTCAAAAGTGCTGATGATGAACATTTGTTACTGGCTCAGCTCACACAAATGAAAAAGGAAATTCATGAGCCAATGAGGGACTATGTAGCCAGGTATAATAAGATTATCCATAAAATTCCTCAAGACAAAAGGCCAACCATTGATAATCAACAATGTTTCTTCATAAATTCCATGCCTCCTAGAGTGGGTTTTCACCTTAGAAGAAGTAGGCCAACTGATCTTGAGACTGCACAAAATGAAGCTATACAGCTTGAAGATGATCTGATAATAGCCAAGAAATGGAGGAAAGATGTACAAACCCCTTAGGGTCAACCTCAGGCATCTACCTCTTCCACTGACCCAGTTGTTCAGTGGCTTGTCAATGATATGATTGCTTTGAAGAGGTAGATACCAAATCCTGGAAGTTCCTATCCACAGCCTTATCAGGATATAAGCAGGAAAACTCCAAATCAGTATAACTATGGACAACCGTTGCAATTACCTACTGCTCCACAAAGATTACAAATAGAGGCACCTCCTAACTAAGGTGTCATGTGTTCATTCCATCTTACCATAGATCACAATGGGGCTTCTTGTCCTGATATGATAAGACATGTTCAGATGCAATACACAAAAGATGAATCAGGTGAGTTCACTGAAGCAGAAAAAATTCAAGAGGTACCTGGCGACTCTGGATCATTCTACCTCGAATATGAGTCAGATTCGGAAAGAGGTAGTAACATTTTGGCGACCCTTGAAGGTCCTGCATGTGTGATTCTAACAAGGAATCAACGAACTTCCCAGTCTTCTTCTTTTGTGAACCCTTTTGGAGGCAATTTCAAAGGTAAAGATCTCCCAAATAATAGCTTTTCAAAGACCCCTAAGGTTAGGATTCTGCAAAAGAATCATGAAGATAACAATAGCTCTTCCTCTTCCTCCTCCTTTGACATCATTGAGTTTTGTAAAGCTTCTACTATTCAACTTCCCACTACTGAGTATTTGAAACTGAATCCAAAAGAACTAGATAAGCTGGTCAAATATGTTAAGGGAAACTCTTCTTCAAAGTCCTTGGTGCCCGGATGTGTGGAGAATAGTGATTTGATTGCTGCTAAAAAATCTTCATCTATCTTGTGCCCATTAGCTAACTTGGCCGATCCTTGTACTTTTCATGATGCTAAAAATGGGCTTGAGGTTGAGATTTTGAAACCTGAACCTTTCTATATATCCCTTCTCTTGAATGGTCAGAAGCTTAGCAATTGCATAATAGATTCAGGGGCATCAGACAACATAATGCCTTCATTTGTGGCTAGGTCTCTAGGTTTGACTCTCACGAAAACATTTGGGAGATGCTTTTCGATGGATGGGAAACAGGTTCCTCTTATTGGACAGGTAAAAGACGTCCAAGCAATGCTAGCAGCATGCCTTGATAAAAGAGTAAAATTAACTATCCTGGTTGCTGACATTCCTGCAAGTTATGGGATGCTCTTGAGTAGAACTTTTTGTAAAGACCTTGGAGGCAAAATCAAGATGGATTGGTCTAAAGCTATTATTCCTCTTGGAAAATAGAAAATCAAGCTTGAACCTGAACTGAAAAATAAGTACACTATTTTTCCTTCAGATAACCCCAAAGTCCAGATTTTGTTTCAAGAATGTGAGTTTGGAAACTATCTCATCCTTGCACCTGGCGAAAGGGAACCGGAAGAAGCTATTGACGAACTTGGTGGGTTGTGGCAGATGGAATTTGATGGAAGTTGCGCCAACTCTGGCTCTGGAGCAGGGGTAGTTTTGCTGTCACCCACTGGTAATATTTTTCCATTTTCTTTCAAGTTGGATTTTAAGAGTACTAATAATACTATAGAGTATGAGGCATTATTATTAGGATTAAATGAGGCTAGATGTAAAGGTATCAAATTTCTCAAAGTTAAAGGTGATGCAAAGTTGATCATCAGACAGGTGAGAAATGTTTATACAGTTAAGAATTGTAGACACCTAAAAATGGTCAACGCTTGCGGAGTCATACTTTAACATTTGTGCATTGCCTCATTTTAGGTCTTTGCATCGCATTAACATTTCTCCTATGTCACACACTTGGTTTTTATCATTTGCAAACATTGAGTCATTCTTCTACATTCTTCAATTATCTCGTTCTCGAATTTGGTCTTTTCGACAACACTATCCAGTCATGATTTTAATCGATCTTATCCTATTGCATCAATGTGCGTGCTTATTTGTCATCATTTTGGACATCGTCAATCCTAATTAGGGTTTTGTCCTCCTATCATTTTGCAATCTATTTATCATCAACTCTTGTCATCTTGTTCGATCTTGTCATTTTGCGATCGATTTGTCATCGATCGTCGTCCTTCTCAATCGTGTCAATTTGGATCAATTTGTCATTGTTCCTCGTCAA
The DNA here is from genome assembly GCF_030272615.1 of Cryptomeria japonica. NCBI lineage: Eukaryota > Viridiplantae > Streptophyta > Pinopsida > Cupressales > Cupressaceae > Cryptomeria > Cryptomeria japonica. The sequence goes on along the minus strand of NC_081405.1, from coordinate 156,668,841 downwards.
TTGGCACATTTTCTCAATCAAATCATTTATCACATTGGTCATTTATCAATCTAAAATCAAACCATGATCGAGTCAATTATCTTTCAAGACCTAATTCATCTTCTAGGGTTTCGTGATTTAATCATTTAACCTTATGTGTCATTTTCTTCCTTTAGGATTAATAAATTGTTTATTTATCCTAAGTCTTCTCATTGCAATTAAATGTTCATTTAATTGGCTAATTATTCCTCTTTGTGAATTAATTAATAAATGACAAATTATTAATTAATTTACCTAATTTCTAATTTCCATCAATTTCCTAATTTCTTAATTTTCTAATTCCTAATTTCAATTTCCTCCTATTTCTCTCCCAAATTCATGGAAATGACATGTCAATTTGTCATAAATTTGTCATAATTGACAATCAATCAATTTTGACATAGAAGTTGTCATAATTTGTCATAAATTATCAATCAACAAATTTTGCATAGAAAGTGCATAATTTGTCATAATTTGTCATAATTGACATAATTGATTTGCAATTTCCATTTGAATTGAATCATGCTAATCTTTTCATCTCTCCCATTCTTCTATAAATTGGATGATCTTCATCAATCAAGGCTAATAATTGGTAATCAGACTATCGAATTTATGCTTCTAGTACTCTTGATAAAAAATCTTGTCTACTTGCTTTCAATTGTGTGTGTGCACTTGTAGGTGAGATCCACAACCAAACCATTTGAAGAGGAAAGAAGAACAATGGAGCCACATGAAGGAGCATTCAAATCGTGCCTATGGTTTGCATAATCTTTGCTTTTGAATGTTTTTGTTTCATGTCTCTATTGAGTGTGTCTTAGGATAGATTCATTGCATTTTAGTTTTTGTGATTGAGCTAGATTAGTTTTTATCTTTGCTTGTGATGATTTCCTATTTCCTAACATACATTAATTGGTGAACCCGATGTGAACACTAACCTTCTAACCTCTTTATGGTGTTTTGAGTGCTCTCAAGTTGATTTGTAGGCCAAAAAACCCAAAAACAGGGTCGTGCAGGGTTTTCTGGAGACTTCTGCGCCTGTGTCCTGCATCCTGCGCCTGTGTTGAGCATTCTGCGCCTATGTTGAAGAAATTATGTGCTTGTGTCCTGCATTCTGCGCCTGTGTCATGGGTTCTGCACCTGTGTAAAGTCCAGAACAGGGGTAAAAATGCAGTGTTTTATTTGAAATTTGTTTAGTTTTTGCATTTTGTTTTCTGTGCTTTGGATTTTGGTACTAATTATCTATGCAGAATCTTGGCATATGCATGGAAAAGACAATGAATCAAACTACTAACATGTGTTATGCAGAATCAATAGCCAAAGACAACAAATCAAACTTCTAACTCGGGTTTTTGCAGGTTGCCTTGGAGAAACAACCAAACTTTGTGTTTGTGTTTTTTAATTAGGCACTTAGTGATTTTTAAATAGGTTGGAATGAACGTGTTTGTGCCTTGATTGTTGAGTGTGACATTGGAGTAGGAGAGTATGCTCTCATCCTTCTTAGGGTGATCAGAAATCCAGATCTTCGATACCATACTCATGTCTTTGATTGTTTGTCTCCTTTTGATTGTTTGTCTCCTTTAGAGGGCCTGCCTTCCCAACCACTTTTCTTTTGCAAGCAAGTGATAACCGTGAGAAGGGAATGACCCAAAGTGAGTACGGCTAGAATTCCTTGGCATTCTAACTCACTATAAAAAAATACCCGATGAGCGAAAGCTTTGAAGGAAGTATTACGTGGGAATTGCAGTTACTTGGGAAGTGATGACCCTTTGACTCTTTCTCATATCAACATCTAAGTAGGGCCTCTTGGTCTAAATCATTCTTGCGTGACTACATTTGTTTGGTATCTTGATGGGCTTAATGTCTCAATCACACTTGCATGACATCAAGGAGTAATGCTTAACAGAAATCCTTACTAAACACCTTGTTTTTAGAGGCCAAAAACCCTTCTAGTTTCTTGAGAAGGACAAATTCGGATACTTGGAAAAGATACTAAGTTCGCCATGGGGAGATTTCCATGGGGACTGATGCTTGGCTGCCCTGAGAAGTGAGTGCCGTGGAGGGGAGCCCATGGGGTCAAGCATCTATGTATTCTCCTCTAATCCCATAATGAGTCTACCTCTCAAGTACCTAATGTCTTTGCCTACCATAAGAAATGTGGAAATGAGCATGATTGTCTTGAGTCTAAGTTGAAATATCTTGTATTCTTTGCTTGTCAAAAGTTGAATTGCATCCCATTTCAAAAAGCAAAACAAATTGATCCAACATAAGTTTAAGCACAAGAGACATTCATCCAACAAAAGTTTATCAAGATTCAAAACTCATCTTCAAACATGGTTGTCAAATATTGTTCAAAATCTTGTCTCAACATTCATGTCACTTACATTTAAGTTCATCATAGGTTTCATTTTGCAAAAGTCATTGTCAAGTACCAAGGTTAGGTTTCACCTAAGTCATATTCCTTTGCATATCAATAAGAGTCATCCATTTGCATATGTCCTCTTGCATTAAAGTCATATCATTGTCATACATTGCATACCTTAGGTCTCTTCATCAAGCTTAGGTCATTATCATATCATATTAAGGTCACTTACATAGTAATGTCCTTTTGCATATAGTGCCAAAATTAGGTTTTGTCATACTTGAGTAATCCTAATCTTTAATAAACCCTAAGTCATTGTTAAGAAGTCTAGACCTTATCAAATCTTTTGTCCTTTTGTCATCAATATCATTTGGTCAAACCTAGCTTAGTATCCAAGCATATAGGGGAGACTTTGTCATTTGTCCTTTTGTCACTTATGTCCTTTTGTCCTTTAAGGTCTAGATATCATTCCAATTTCCTAAGGGTCCCTCTCTTAGATTTGCATTTCAAAAGTTTGTCAAAATCTTCGAAAACAACCAAAAACATAGATTGCATGCTCGTCTATATAGTTTGCATTTAGTTGCATATCATACATTATCTTTGAAAATTCCAAAAACATTGCATTTGCATAAGTGACATGCCTGTTGAGACAAGATCAAAATCTAAAAAGATGGGTGAACCAATGTATCAACCCATGGACAACATAGCAAACTCGCGGTTTCAAACTAGTCAAACAGTACAAATTGAAGGTTCATCAAACACATCTCTACCACCATATGGAACGGTTCAACTTGGGCCACCTCCATTGTATGAACCAGTGTTTGTACCTATGAAACCAGGACATGGGAGTGTTCCACCAAATCCAAGAGGAAGTGCGCCTTTCAATTTGAATCAACCACACCTACAACATGACATTCAAAATCAAACATTATATGAAGAACAAACCCTCTCACAAGGATTTGGTTTAGATCAAGGCTTTCACCAAGAAATGAATCCAAATGTCCAACCAGATTCCTCATCTGATTCTGATACTTCTGACGATGTTGACATGTTCCTTCTAGATCCGAAGATAACCAAAAAGATGGATAAGTTCTTGAACAAAGTCTTTAAGATGTTTCCACAAAAGTATCTTAACAAGATGAGTAACGTGACATCTTCAAGTGACCAAATCAATGTGCAAGAACAACAAGGTGGTGAGTTGTTAAGTTTTTCCCTGCATCCAAATGAAGAAGATGCACAACAAGCAACTCAACCTACCTTGATGAGTAAACGTGCTTCAAAGGCATTGACAGTGACTATTCCTCAAAAGTCACCATTTGAAACGATAAATAATCCACTATTCAACACAACACCTGTAATGCAAGATCAAATGAAGAGCACACAAGTATTCATAGCTGTCCCTCAACAAGAAGTGGTTCCTTACATGCATAAAGTGGGATCAAAATCTAAGATGCAGGAAAGCTTCACAACTGGAATGCCTAATGTCACCAATGTCCAAAATAATTCCACGATGCAACAAAATTCTTATGTCCTGTTAAGTTCAATATCTTTGCCGAATACTATTGCGACAAATCGTTCAATAATGGCAACACAAAGAGCTACATATAGTGGTTTGCACCAACAACAATTGTTGCAACAATTGAGTAATATACAAAAGGTACAATCGAATGTGCAAACAGGTGATGTGCAACAACAACAATTTCACATTCGACAACAAATTGCAGCACCTTCGGCACCATTACAAGTTAATGCAAACTTGCAACCATCACAATGGATTGGACAAACAACACAGCAAGTTAATGCAAGTGCTATACCCCATCCTAAGGAGAAGCAACGAAAAGCGCCTAAACAAAGTTTTTTACAAATGATGGGATATACACCACGACGACAATCGGCACAAAGTCAACAAGTTCCGATCCGTCAGCCTCAACACCAACATGTGCCACAATATGTGCCAAGGCAAGCAAGCTATCCTACTTTACAACCGCAATTGGCGCCTGTGCAATATCAACAACCTACTCAATTGCAATATCAACCTAGGCTCCAAGAAGCACAACAACAAGGTCAATATCAAGGCATAGCACAACCGCAGCAACAAGCGATGTATCAAGAACTTTATATGCCGGAAACACCAAAAATGGCCATTTCAGAGTATCAACAACCGATCGGAAATGCGATGTATCGACAAAGGATACCAACTGGGATTAATGATGGACCTCTAAATTCTGATACAATTGCGCAACAACTTGAGAAGTTGCAACGAAAAAGTTGACGCATTAGAAACTAAAGGAACAAAGAAGTTGTATACAAATCAAGATTTATGTCCTAATCCATTTGACAAGAGTGTACACATGCCTCCATTCCCTAAGCATTTTGAGGCACCTAATTTTGAGAAATATAAAGGGAATGGCAATCCAAAAGATCACATTCGAGCATTTTTCGCGGCATGTACTGAGGTAAGCTATGAAGAGACGTATTTAATGCGCTTATTTGCATGAAGTCTCACGAGACAAGCTATGGATTGGTATTCACATTTGCCAGGAAATATAAAGACTTGGTCTGAATTGGCTCAAAAGTTTTTATCTCATTTTGCATTCAACATCGACAGTGATGTGACCATGTCAGATTTATGCAACACCAAGCAAAAGCAAGGTGAATCATTAGTGACTTTCTTGCAACGATGGCGAAGCTTGTATAGTCGTTCTTCTCTTGATATACCCAAAGAACAACAAGTGAATCTGTTTATCCAGAATTTGGTCCCAGAAATGATGCATGAGCTAAAGTTGAAAAGTCACAGTACTATAGAGAAACTTATTAAGAAGGGAATGAGCATTGAAACAACTCTGGTAGCTAAAGGAATCATCAAGCTCAATAAAGACAATGACAACACCAATTATTCGGGGGATAGAAACAGATTTTGGTATAAGAACAAGAATGTCACTAATGATGGAGTTGTTGATGCAAGAGTGGTGAATGCAAATCAATCCCCATTCATGATCAAGAAATTGAGTGTTCCTAATATGTCAACTATGGAACAAAATCAAGCACCAATGAGCAATGTTACTCAACAGTCGCAATATCAACAACATGCTCAACAACAGCATACTCAACAACAAGGCCAACAACAAAACCAGCAGCGCAAACCCTTCTGATCGCGGGATGGGCCTCCTCGACAATTTATGCCATTGGGAGAGCCTATTGAATCAGTGATGAGACAATTGATACAAGCAAAATTTATTAAGCTACCAGATATCAAGGCAGAACCAGCAGTAAAACCGCATTGGTGGAATGATAATGCATACTATGAATATCATCGGTTTTAAGGACACAAAACTGCATCTTGTTTCCAATTGAAACACATGATTCAAGATTTATTAGAGCAAGGAGTAATTGAGGTAGATCCACCCCATCCGACCTCTAACACAATGATCCTTTACACCTTGAAGTCTTTGTTCATAACTACAAAATCCGACGAGTCTTGATAGATGGCGGAGCAGGTCTTAATATTTGTACTTTGAGAGTTGTTATTGGCCTTGGGTATACAGAAAATGACAGTGATGCTTCTAAAAGAATAACAATCAAAGCATATGATGATGCTGAGTGCCCATCCAAAGGGATAATTACATTGCCTATCAGAGTTGGTCCAGTGACAGAAAACACTTTCTTGCAAGTCCTCGACCTTGATCTCCCTTATAATATGATCCTTGGCCATCCATGGATTCATGCAATGAAAGTAGTTCCATTCACCTATCATCAATGTTTGAAATATCCTTACAATGGAACTAAGATAACAATTCCTAGAGATCTTAATCCATTTCAATTTTGTGCTACTCTAAAGGATACCCCTCAACAGCAAGTCCCAGTCAACAGAGAGGCCAAATCAAATAGCTATGTGGATCCCAATCAATTGTTAGAGGCTGTCAAAGGAAAATTGAAGATACAAGACCAAGGATGTGGAGAATATTCAATGGATCAGACATTCCTCATCGGGAATTTGCCAATATCTCCAAAATCATATGGCAAACTGCATTTATTGCAAAAGGAACCTAAGGTCATTATTCAATATCAGCCTCCTACTACATTTACCAAATGGGGAGAACTTGACAAGGAAACTGTAGATGACGATGTCATAGATTGGATTTATAAAGATCCAATTGAGACCCCACCTATCAGATTGCCAGTGGAACAATATGGCAAAGGATTTACCATGCTGCAAAAGAAAGGATATGATGGTTGCAGTGGCTTAGGCCTGAACAACAATGGAAGGCTAGAACCTGTCATACCCAAGAGATGACCTCCAACTTTAGGGTTAGGTTTTGTACCGTTGCGAATTGGATCCACATCTACCAAAGTGCCCACGTGTAGAAAAGGGCGTGATTCTGATGATGAAATAACACCTGAGGATACCCGACCTGAGACTGATTCCAATGAATGGGAGTGGAGTTCTTTTTCTTCTAGTTCCTATGCCCTCGATAATATTATCATTGACCCCGATAACTTGCCTATGGAAGACAAACATGAAATAACTCCTCTTCCTAAAACCTGTCCTCACGCTTGGATAGAGACATTTTGGGATCCAAGCTCTGAATTCGATACAAGCAGTTCGGATAGTGACACTATGGATGTTCATATCTTTACCATATCAGCCCTCTCTCTCCTTACAACTGATGATGACATGCCCCTCATCTATCCCCAGCTTATCCAACATGACCAACAAGAACCGCTCACATTGGACTGTTTTCAAAATGACGAAGCAATTGCAAAATTCCTTGGACTACGGGAAGGCATACCACAAGGTGATCATAAGGCAGGATTTGCTATCGACCTGGATTCCACGACATATTTTGGGGAGTCAACTCCCTCTTCTAGTCATCAAAATGAAAAAAGAAAAGAAATAATAAAAAATCAAAAGAATAGATCTTTGGGTGAAAACCGTAAGGCACTCTCTGATCATACAAAAGTAAAAGGAAAAGACGTACCTGTAGGTGAAAACCTCTCTGAGGTGCCCAAAGGTGGAAGAGTGGACATACCCCTATCAAGTCAGGACAAATCAACATTACTTGTGGAAATGACCGAGGAAATCAATTTGGGTACACCTAACAACCCTAAGGTCATTCATTTTGTTGCTTCCCTCTCACAACAGGAAAAAATAGATTTTGTCAATTTCTTTCTTGAGAAGAAGATCAGCTTTGCATGGTCCTATGCAGATATGCCTGACCTTGATCCAGAATTGGTTCTTCATCATTTGCCACTAAAAGTGGATGCCAAGCCTGTCAAACAAAAACTTAGAAAGATGCATCCTTAGGTGGTTCTTCTGGTCAAAGTGGAATTAAAAAAATTGCTAGATGTGGGCTTCATCAGACCCATTGATTATGCAGACTGGATTTCAAATTTAGTGCCAGTTAGTAAAGTAACTGGGGGCATCAAAATCTGCACAGATTTTAGGGATCTCAATAAAGCATGCCCTAAAGATGATTTTCCATTGCCAAACATAGACATCATAGTGGACATGACGGCTGGATATGAGATGCTTTCATTAATGGATGGTTTCTCCGGCTATAACCAAATTCACATTGCTCCTGAAGATCAGCATAAGACAACATTCACCTGTGCTTGGGGTACCTATTGTTGGAATGTGATTCCCTTCGGTCTTAAAAATGCAGGTGCAACATATCAAAGAGCAATGACGACAATTTTTCATGATTTCATGCACACTCTGATGGAGGACTATGTTGATGACTTGTTATGCAAATCTGTCACTAGAGATAGTCATCTGGCCATCCTGGGCCCAACTTTGACCAAATGGAGACCTACAAACTCAGGCTCAATCCAAAGAAGTGTGTATTTGGTGTCACAGCTGGCAAGTTACTAGGATACATTGTTTCTCACCACGGCATTGAGGTCGACCCTACCAAGGTCAAAGCAATAATGGATATGCTTCCGCCTTCAAATCTCCGGCAATTAAGAAGTCTACAAGGAAAGCTCCAGTCAATCCGTCGCTTCATAGCTCAGTTGGCTGACAAATGTCATCCATTCCAGCATCTATTGCATAAAGGTGTCACTTTCAAATGGACTGAGCAATGTCAATCAGCCTTTCAAGCTCTAGGAAAGCCATTTTTATTGTATATTTCTGCAACTGAAACGGCATTAGGAGTTCTCTTGGCCCAACAAGATGAGAACGACAAAGAGAGAGCTATTTACTATATCAGTTAGACAATGGTAGGCTATGAGATAAATTATTCAACTATTCAAAGGGCATGCTTAGCAGTGGTATTTGCAACGCAGAAACTTCGACATTATATGCTGAGCCACCGAACATTGTTGGTTGCAAAAATTGACCCCTTAAAATATTTGCTTAGCCAAGCAGCTTTGACGGGTCACCTAGCAAAATGGGTCATGATTCTCAGTGAATTTGACATTGAGTATATGGAGAGAAAGGCCATAAAAGGACAAGTCATAGCAGATCAACTTGCAGAGGCTCCTATTTCTGATGATCATCCCATGTTGACCGATTTTCCAGATGAATCAGTCTTTGCTTTCACATCATCTAATGAATGGAAGTTATATTTTGATGGGTCCCATACCAAGTTCGGGTCCGGAGCAGGCATCTTGTTTGTCACCCCTCAAGGTGATGCTATTCCAAAGTCCTACAGAATAACTTTCCCCTACACCAATAACATTGCAGAGTATGAAGCACTGGTTATAGGACTCCGAGTAGCAGTCCACTGGAATGTCAAGCATTTGCAAGTCTATGGAGATTCTCAATTAGTCATCCGATAAGTGAATGATGACTACGAAACAAAAGATGAAAAGCTTATTCCCTATAAGCATATGGTAGATTTCTTCAAGACCAAGTTCATGACTATCCATTTCAATCAAGTTCCAAGAATGCAAAATAAGTCGGCAGATGCGATGGCTACGATTGCTTCCATGTTGAATATGCCAAGCAATATGGACAAATGTGAATTTTTAGTTGAACAATTGCTGGTTCCTTCTTTTGACATTCCGACAGTGGATGTGATGTGCGTTCTTGTTGGTCCCAATTCCCCATGGTACAATGACGTCTATCAATATTTGAAATCCCAAACCTTACCACCCAACCTTTCCGCTAACCAACGCCAAGCCTTTATCCGATAGACAGCCAAATATGTCATCATTGCTGACACCCTTTACCATTGTTCCTTTGACCATACCCTCCTCAGGTGTTTGGATTCTGATGAAGCACAAACGGCTTTACACGAGGTTCACGATGGTATATGTGGGGGCCATTTCAATGGTCTAAGCTTAGCTAAAAAGTTGATTTGTGCTGGGTATTATTGGCCCACTCTGGAAAAAGATGTTCATGATTTTGTTAAGAAGTGCTACAAATGCCAGATTCATGGAAACTACATTCATGCACCATCCCAAGAGCTTCATTCTGTCATATCTCCGTGGCCTTTTTCTCAATGGGGATTGGATCTTATTGGCAAAATTCACCCGACCTCTGCAAATGGACACAAGTTCATCATTACAGCCACAGAGTATTTTACAAAATGGATTGAGGCTATCCCCATGACCTATATCACGGGTGTCCAAATTTTAAAATTCTTGCTGAATTATATCATATGCCAGTATGGGGTTCCCCTTGCCATAGTCACCGATAATGGTCGTCCTTTCAAGAATAAAGATGTTAAAGAGCTTCGTGCAAAGTTTCATATCCAACACCATTTCTCCAGTCCATACTATCCACAGGGGAATGGTCAAGCTGAAGCGTCAAATAAAACCATTATCAAGATCCTGAAGAAGGTTGTCAATGATGCTGGTCGAGATTGGCATGTACAGCTGAATCCACCACTATGGGCTTATCGCACTTCTATTCGCACACCTACTAGCGCAACACCTTATTCCTTGGTGTATGGTGTGGAAGCTATTTTACCTTTGGAGGTGGAGATTCCTTCCTTGCGTGTTTCCTTGCAACATCTAATTGATGACGAGACACACAGAGTCTCTCGGCTGCATCAGCTTGAGATGTTGGATGAGAAACATCAGACAGCTCTGACACATTTGCAAGCATATCAAAACTGTCTCCGTCGCTCTTATAATAAGAAGGTCAAAGGGCGACACTTCGAAGTGGGAGACCTGGTTTTAAAGGCAAACCCTAAGAATGCACAGTCTACTGACATCATCAAAGGTAAATTTGAACCTAATTGGGTTGGTCCTTTCATAGTAACTGTAGCATATGGCTCGGGGGCATATCAGCTTGCTACCGCGGAAGGTGAACCTCTGTCCGATCCTATAAACAACATGCATGTTCGCAAGTACTAGGCATAATTTTCTATCAGTACTTCTTCAAATATGATCCTGAAAAAATTAAAAAAAATGAAAAAAGTCAAAATACAAAAAAAAAAAAAGAGAAAAAAGAAAAAGCAAAAAAAAAAGAGCAAAGAAAAATGATTTGCCCTCTAGTGAAAACCTGGCAAACAGGCGCCATGTGTAAAATGAGATCGTTGCTCCGTCATCTATAATGACCTCTAAGCTATGCTTTTTCTCGGCCGGTTTCTCATGTCTATCTTTGTCTTGACTCAATTTCCTATTCCAGGCTCGTTATTGGTCAACATCATTGTCTTACATACCCCGGTTCTTTATCCATATGTTTTGGTCCCTGTCTATGTATGTCTTTCCGATGCACATTGGGTGCGTTCCCTTGTCATGATCGATCACTGGAACTTTTGCATTTAAAAATGTCCTGAAAAAATCTTCCAAAAACATTTAAAAACGTCCTGAAATAATTCACAAAAAAAAAAATCAAATAAAGTCCTGAAATTTTTTTTAAAAAAATGGAAAATGTCCTGAAATAAAATCAAAAAAATAAAAAATAAAAAAAAGTCCTAAAAAAAAATCTAAAAATTGAAAAAAAAAAAAAAAAAATCATAAAAAAATCATATAATGTCCTGAAAAAATTCAAAAAAATTGAAAAAAGTATCTAAAAATTGAAAAAATGAAAATCCCTAAAAAATCATAAAAAGTCCTGAAAAAATGAACAAAAACATTTCAAAACATTAAAATCCAAAAACACGCATTTTGCAATAAAGGATCTCTTTTTGTGCATAGACAAAGCACTGAGCATCCATCCAATAACTCGCAATTCAACGTTGTGCTTTAATGAAATCATGCTTAAACAGATGAACCTTTTTACTCAAACCAAACATTCAAACTGATCCAAATTGTCATATCAATCGAACGTTACCATCAAAATCATTTGTCCTTGGCTCTACTATCATGGGTCTTATACAGGGTGTGGTATACTCAAAACCAGACTGTGTCCTGTCTTAGACAGGGTACCACATGTCCTGAAACCAGACAACATGATCATCCTATCAGCACTTTCAACTTTTGACAACGAAGATCTAGATGTTTGTTTGATTTGTTGGAATTTGTGCATCTTATCTTTTTATTGATTTATCTTTGGCTTCGGTCATGTTCCTATGTTGCTCGATGATGTCACTGAGTGTTTTAGAGTGACTGGGATGGATCATGGTCCTTTTCTTGATTGTGATTGTTGTTTGTCTATGATGTGTCTGTCTTTTGCAAAAAGGGTTGCATTTCAGCTCTGGCCTTCAATGCCATGATGCTACGCATCCATTTTGCTACATAAAAATAAAGGTTCTCACCTACAAAGTGCATTACTGAAAGCAAGTTTTCTTCATCTTTAACTGTCTTCTGTCTCATTTTCTTCTTACTAACATTTCTTCCGTCAGTTCGGATAGTCAGTTCAGTTTAGTGCTCTGATTTCCCCACACACATATGCTACATCTTGCATCCATTTGGTTAGTACATTTGCATCACATCAAGCATCTTATCCATTTCATATTATAAATGCATCAAAAATGCATAAGCAAAAAAATATATACATCCATACATATTCCACAAAGGTCCATAAATAGTGCATGAGTCATCTATACATGGAAAATAACATAAGTCATTTGCATCTCATCATATCGATGCATATCATATCGATGCATATCATATCATATGTCACAATAATATCGGAGTACAAAATTGGATTGTCTGTCCTAAGTATGGCCCGCAGGCTGACTACAAAATGTCAAAATACATAATGTCCACTGTCTGTCCTAAGGAGCACATGCCTCTATCACTGGGTGCTCCCTCAATCCTCCTCATCCTTGCAATGTCTCGCGGATGATGTCCCTCTTGGTCCTGGCTGTGGTGGTCTCATAGGTCCACTCACCCCCATGCTGCTCAATGACCTCCGAGAGCATGCCCTGCTCTCTGTCCTCGATCGTGCCTGATATGAAGGTGCTCTCTGCTCTGGTGGAACTGCACTCTCATATAGTGTCCTCCAATGGCGTATCTCCTCTTCAGTCTCTACCAACATTTGTCCTAGCTCCCGTACACTGGCATCCTGAATTGACCCAATATACTCAGTGACTCTCTGTTCCTCTCGCTGTGCCTAAGCAATCACTGCATCTCGAGTCGCTGTGAGTCTACTTATCTCCGCTCTGAACTGATCATGCTCTCTCTCTAAAGTCTCAATGTGATCCTGCTGACTCACTATGGTAGCCCTGAATATCTCCATCTCCTCTGTCCTAGCTATCCCTGGCTCTATGGGTATGTCCTGTAATGCCTCTTGCTCCCCATCCTCATCTCTGTCCTCCTCATCCCCGCCATCCTCATCTCTGTCCTCATCCCCTCCATCATCCTCATCCTCGTCCTCATCCTCCTCGTCCTCATCATCTCCCTCCTCCTCTCTTGTGAGTGGGAAGTCCTCCTGTTGCCTCGGTATTGGAATATTCAGATCTGTCAATGGCACTGGCCGTCGTCGTGCAAACCATCTATCATATTCATCTGTCATCCCGGCGTCTGCCACATCTGATCTCCAATCCCACTATCTCTACTATAGCTGTGAGCAGTCCCCATATGTTGTGTGTGGCTGAATCATACTCCCCCACTGACTCGTCTCTCTATGAGATCGGGCAAAGTGTGCAGTCCTCCTAGGTACATCCTGCCTCTTTCCAAACTATCGTCTGACTCTCTCTGGTAGGTACAACTCAATTACTCTCTGGCGATTCACTGGTCACCCAATTAGGTACCTCTCCTGTCTACAATACGGTAACTCCTCAATGTCATCTAACCATCCCGGACAATCACGATATGGCCTCCATATGAACTCTCTCAGTCTGTCTAGCTCGTGTCGCTAGTACAATATATATCCCAAAGGACCCTGTCTCAGTGCTCCCCCATAGCAATACACATATGGTCGGTGTGGTACTACCTGTCTATCTGTAATCGGTCGACATATGGCTATGTGCTCAAATGCCCATACCTGTAGCAATGTGACTCCATAGCTCAATGTCTGCACTCCCTGATATGCTATCTGACGTAGCTGAAAATAGAGCATAGCCAGTACACATGGTCCCCATGCGTACATTGTCCCCTCTATCACCATCCGCTCTAGCACTCTTCCCCATCCAATAGGGAATCCATGTCCTTATCTGTCTCCTGCTAGTAGACATGCTATCACCACGGCTATCACCACGTATCGTCGATCATACTCTGATGCCATAGTCTCCTAGCCAATCTCCCTCTCGATGATATCCAACTCATCTGCGTCGCACTCAAACAATCTGCACAACGCGTCTCTCCCTGTCACTGGGTCATACTCTATCATCTCTCAATGAATCGGAATGCGGAGGATACGCCATTGTAGTGTCGTAAATTGTACGTACTTGCTAAGGTGGTACAATTTCACACCTAGTTTAGCACTCGCCTTGGCGCATTTTGCATTTTGCATTGCATTTCCCCTTTAGCACTTAATTAATTAAATTAATTAGGTCTAAGGTTCTATTTTATCATCTCCCATATCATAAAGTTGGGCCCTTTTCATTAAAGTGTGCCCCTTTCATCTTATTCCTTCAATACATCATTTAATCAAAAACCCTAATTAGGTCCTATTTTGAACTTGGGGGCTTGATTTCAGGGGTCAAAACATCTTGAAATCACCTGTAACTTCGGGATTCTCTCTAAAATCATCATATCCGACGGCCCTGAAAATTTGGTGAAAAGTTGTCGGGACCATGGCGCCCGGCGTGCACATGGTCCCAGACATTTTTCCCAAAATTTTAGGAGTGCGATCCAATCATAAAATAAAGTTTAACCCCAAGAAATTGGTGGGAGATTCAATCTCTAGGTCAGCCAAAAGTTGAAATTAAGACCTAGGGTTTCATATATAAGAGCTCTCTTTCTTCATTTGAAAGGATCTAGAATTTTGGTTTTAGGGACCTTCTATGTAGCAAAAGAGCAGATCTTTGAAGACTTCAACAACATTCAACATCCATCCATCAAGCATTCATCAATTTCATTCATCCATTTAGGGCTTTGAAGACATTGAAGAGCAATAGGGGATCACCGACTGAAGATTGGCTTGTACTCCTCCCTTGGGGTTGGGTATGATTTCATGTTGTTTTCATGTCTTTGCATGAGCCTCATTATATCATTTGTATTCATGCTTTAGATCACTTTGCATCTTGATTTGGAGCATTTACATTATCATTTACAAGCAATTAGGGGTTACTTTCTAGGTTGCTCTAGTTTGCTTACTTGCATTTTAGGATCTTGCACACACACAAGGTCCGCACACACACTACTTTTACAATACAACTTGGCTATTCGTGGAGGTGGAAATCACCAAAGTGGGGGTTTGACTAAGGCAAAACCCTATATAGCCGCCCAAAACACCTTTTCAGATATAAGTGCAGGTTTCGGGATTCAGACGACGCCACAAGTTGCAGATCCAACGGAAGCAGACGAAGACTGAACTTCACACCAAATTGTAGAGCAAAAGACCAAGATAGGGGCATGGGGCGCCCTGGTCCTACTAGGACAGGGGCGCTGGGCGCCCTGGTCCCTGGGACAGGGGCGCTGGGTGCCCTGGTCCTTCTGTCAGACAGCAATTTTCAGCATTTTTGACAGCTTTTCAGGTTGCAAAACAACAGTTTTAGGAGTAGTTTTAGGGGCAGAATCAGGACGGTGGCGCCCGCGCCCCCGTCCCGAACATTTTCACTCATATTTAAACACTGGGTATGCATTTACATTCTTGTCTTGTCCTTGTGTTTATAGCTTTCCATTATTTAAGTTCAATTCTGCAATCTTGTTATTAGTTCATACTTGCACTTTGGGGTTAGGGATTGAGCTTGCATCATTTTATCTTTCAATTACAACAAAGGAATAGAAATCCTAATAGGTAGCCCGTGTCTCTCTCTTCCACAAAAAGAAGTAGCCAATTGTGTGATACCTCTAGGCTCTTTCGTATTCCACAAATGTGTGATTGAAAGTGAGATTAGGGCATGTTTGCTTAGTTTCACTTTTTCTCCTACACATTTTGGTGAACCCGACGTGAACCCCAATCTTCTCTAATTCTTGATTTATGTTTTCAAACTTGAGTGTTTATGCTATTTCAAATTCAAATTTGTATTTACAAGTTTTAATTTCTTGCAAGATTCAAAAATTTAGAGGAAATTTTTGCTAATTTTTCAATTCAAAGTTGAACTTGTGGATAGCTTAATTGGGATCAATAATTTCAAATCTGATTTAGGAACTCATTTGAATCATAAATTTCATTTTCTAAATCTACATTCTAAGTTCTTGCATTGGTTGAAATTAAATATTTCCTTCTATTTTGCATGTGTTATCATTTGAAAAAGGAAAATTGTTGTCATGATGCATTCATTTCATAGATGTGATAATGGGTTAGCTTCCCTTGTTTCAATTTTTCCTTCTCCTAAAGGACCTCCCCACATCTATAACAACATTTTAGTGCCTAAAAGAGTTGCTACCAATCCCTTTGAGACTCTCCCATGCTTTAAGGATGAAGAGTTTAAGAGTGACCTTGACAATTCTCCTAAAATGTGCCCTTCCTATTTAGCTGTCCTAGAGGAAGAGAATGATATTATAAACACCTTTCTTAATGTTACTTCACCTTCCCTACATGATTCCTCTCTAAGTGAAAAGGTATTGATGAACATTGACTTATTTTCTCCTAAAGTTGGTCCTTCCAATGGGGGCATGTTAGTGCAACAAGAGGTTATGAACACTTCTTTCAAAGATCTCCTTCCTAAGCATGAATCTTTGGACACATATGTTCACGTTCCTCCTAAAAAACACTCCCTTCATGAGGATCCTTTTGTGCAAGAAGATGACATTATTCCTACATTTCCTAGTGATGGCATTTCCTTTTCCAACAAAATTCCCACTAGAGATGATGAATTAATGATAAATGCTTACCCTTCTCCTAAAGTTTGTCTTACCCATAAGCATCCCTTAGAGAAAGAAGATGAAATAATAAGCAATTTCCTTAATTCTCTCTCCCCTAAAGATCATATTGAACATATTTTGAGGAAAGAGGATGAGTTTAACACATCTATTGATGCTCTTCCTCCTAAGGACGAGGAATTAATAAACAATGTTATCTCCTCTCCCGAAATTGACAATACTTCAAACATTCCTTTCAACAACCTCACTATTTGGGATGAACCATTAGAAGAAGGTGTAGATTATTCTCTTCCCCATGAGAGAACCCTAGCCAAAGTGGATGAAATTAAGATTGAAAAATTCCTTGATAGTTTCTCACCTTCCTTGAATCTTAATTATTCTCCCTCTAAAAATAAAGCATCTCCCTCTCCTCAACTTGGTTCTACTCATAAGGAAACCCTAGTTCAAAACAAGATGGTTAACATCTCTTTCAAAGATCTCCATCTCAAAAGTGAGACTCTAGAGAGTGATGTTGATCCTTCTCCTAGAGAGTTTATTCCCCATGTAGATCCTTTGATGATAGAGGATGATATGACCTTTCCTAGTATTACTCTTCCTACTAGAACATCAATGCCTACCCCTTGTCTCTCTCCTAAAATTGATTTAATCCGTGATGAGATTTTAGTGCAAGAGAAGACTATCAATAATTCTTCCAACACTTTTGTTCATTCCTCTCAACCATCCTCAATCAATTTGATACATGTGAATGAAACACCTAACAAACCTCTCTTCACTGTCCAAGGTGCTTGTCCTTCTCAAAATTCTCAACCTTTAAATAAGCCTATCTTAGTGGTTCAAGGTGGTTATGCTAATGATTCCTTTTGCACTCCTAAGAAACCTATTATTACTATGCAAGGAGGTTATTCTACTAAGAGCCCTTATGAGTATGCTAAGCAACTGACTAGAGAGAGTTATCATGCGGTTGCCCATACTTATAATACTAGAAATAATAGGCAACCTAATCCTCCTCCAGTTATCCCAACTTCACTTCCTCCTTCCCAACCTATTCTTCCTCAAGCTTCTCGTATTTCACAAGTTCTTGGTAAGGAATATGATCTCATAGAACAACTTAAAGCTACCCCTGCTAAGATATCCCTTTGGGATTTGATCCAAACTTCTTCCGCTCATCATGGAATGTTACAAGATGCCTTGAAAGATTTGAATGTTCCTCCACCTAATACATCTAGTAATATAGTGTCTTTGGTTAACTCTGTGATGAATCCTAAAGTTCAAATTGTGTTTACTCAAGATGAGTTGCCTACTAGTGAAATTCAACATCAATATGATCCCTTGATGATTGTGGTTATCATAAATGACACTGCTATAAGACGTACACTAGTAGATAATGGTTCTGGCCTTAATGTGTGTAGCATTAATCTATTGCATAAGATGAATGTGGATACATCCCTTATTGAGCCTGACTCTCATCCCATTCGAGGCTTTGATAATGTGGCTAAGACTTCATTAGGTATTATCACCTTACCCATCACAGTGGGGCCTGTTACTTTGCCTACTCCTATCCATGTTATGCCGGGAAATCTAACATACAACTTGTTATTAGGGAGACCTTGGATTCACAGTATGCAAGTTGTCCCCTCTACATTGCATAGACAAGTTAAATTTATTTATAATAATAAGACATATACCTTGATGGGTGATACTAATTTTCAAGCTTGTTTGCAAACATCTACTTCCAAAGGGAGTTCTTCTAAGCCTTCCTCTTCTAGTGATGACTCGTTAAACAAGATACCTATGGATGAATCATTACCCTCTGATAATCAAAATTATTTGGATGAGTCTGAAGTTCCTGAAGAAGATTCTTCTCAACTTGAATCTACACATGAAAAGGTTTTTGATCCTAAGAAGGTTCTCGTAGAAGATGATTGGGGATCTCTTGATTTTAATCCCACCTTTGTAGGTGAGTATAGGGTTCCTCCTAGAGAGCTTAAAGTTAAAAAGAAGGAAGAAACTAGAGATCAATCAGTCTTACCTGAACCTATGAGCAATAATTTTGTGGCTGCTTCTCAAACTTCTTCTCCTCGCACCTCTAATTCTGTAGAATTTGATTCTTTGTCTTATGAAAAACCACCTTTTCTTTTTGAAATGGCTAATCGTTATGGTCGTGGTTTTCATATTTTGGCTAAGAGTTGCTATAGTGGAAATGGTTGTGGCACAAATGAACAAGGAATTAAAGTTCCTTTAGAACGTAACATGCATGAATATTCATTTGGACTTGGATATAATCTTTCTAAGCCCACCAAAGCATCTAAAAGACCATCTCTCAATGTGAATGCTATATTTAGTAGTGATGATGATCTCACTTCAACTAAATCATCTTCTACTTCTATCAACTCTCATTCCCCTCATAAGGAAATCTTGGCGATGAACAAATCTCTTTATGACTCCCCTCAAATTTCTAAATCCACTTATGAATCTTTATCTCCTATTCATCATAAAGTCCTTTCCTCCAGGGATAAGGCTCTAATAAATTACACCCATCCCTCTTCTAAGATTTCTTGTGACTTTTCTTCTTCAATTTTGACCACTTTATACATGTTTTTGATCTCACTTATAGTTGAGCATTCAGCATGTCATATTCAAATACCTCATTCAATCTATCATGTCTTTAAATAACATTAATGGCTATTATGTTGCTCATCATTATGTGACATTGGTAGCTCATTTACTGGGGGCTCATTGTCATTCATGATGGTACAATTTCAAGTGCAATCATATTTTTGAAGAAACATAATAGCCTAATTTTTCTATGTTATCTCTTGTTCCTATGGGGTAATAATGTGGAAATATTGATCATCTTTGCTTTAGAACTCTCTTTTCCTAGATATGGGAGAAGATGCGTATTCTCTTTCTTACCTTACCCACTTCTTGTGAGGAGCATTTTACATACACTAATGTCTTGCTTGCATGAACTCATGTGAGTATGTAGTACATTTTTGTTTATGTCTAAATCTCTCCCTAGAAGATTGTGTAAGTCCTTCTCATTGTCCTTATCCTTGGGAGGCAATGATCTTTTCTTATTTTTATCTAAGGATCCACTTTTTCTTATTTCGTGGATGGTGTGAACTTTATTACTTGATATTATTCCTTGTATGCATTTGTTGTTGTTTGTTCAAGGAATCTCTCTTACAAGAGGTGTAAGTCCTGGACTACAACCTCTTTTGCACTTGGTAAAATACATCCATAATGAATTCACTCTCCCAATTGGGTTAAAAAGAGCATCATCCTTCATTAAGAATCACTTTCACCTCACAAAAGAAGGAAGTATTGCATTCTTATTCTCTTCTTTTTCTTATTCTAGAAGATGTTTCCTCTCAGGGATAGGTGTCTTTTGTACAAAGATCTCTTCTCCTCTAAGGATCTCCTGTACACATACTACAAGATGTCCCTTTTCAACTATCTTATCCTTGCTTAAAGAGTAAAAAGCTCTCTTGCTTGGATCTATGACATTGTTGCATTGTTGGGGTATCTTCTTTTGTGATGAAGGTAGGTATCCTTGTTCTACTTTGCTTATGACATAAACATTACACTTTTTGAGCAATGGGTCATTCTCGGAACCAGAGCACAGACTCTTAGAGCGAGATGTCTCCATTTTTCTTTTATGCAAGGTGATTATTCTCAGAACCAGAGCACAGACTCTTAGAGCGAGATGCCACACTTTTTTACTATACATATATAGGTTGTAGCATACTCGGGCATACACTCCTATGAGGTGCTTCTAACCTCACTTACACACACATGCACGAGGTTGAGTGGAACTAGCGGCATAAGGCTAGACTTTCTCACTCTCCTCCCTTACATGGATCACCTAGACAGACTCTAGGGGCTAGTTTTCCATCTCCTTTTTCCCCATGGATCACCTAGACAAAATCTAGGGGCGAGAAGTCCATGTTTTCTCTCTCACTATTCTCCACGTGGATCACCAATGTGTGTATTCATACTTGTTTCCTTTCTTTTCTTCTCTTTGCATTTTGTTTCCATTTACATCCTTCATCTTGTGTTAGAGAACTCTCAAATCCTCACACTCTTTGTTGTGTTAGAATTGAGATTTGGTCCTCTTTCTTACCAAATGATTCTCCATTAGTTTTTGATCTCATATCGAATCCTCTTGTGAGCATTTGTCATCAATATTCTTTAACAATTCGAATTAGTAAACATGATACCCTGTTTCAACTCACTAAAATTAGCAAGCCGAAATAGGGGGGGGCTTATAGCTACCCTCGAATTTTCATCACCTTCCTTAGTAAGCATTAGGTGATTTTGTGATCTAACGTGTGTTTTGTAGGGTGCGGTTCCTAACTGTGTACTGCAGATACCGCTGGGGGCTTCATTCGACAGACTTATGGATATATCCTTTTTCAAATAATGTTTACTTTTCTGTACTTTAGCTTGCATATGCACGTAGTGTTCATATGACCGCTAAAGTGGGGCTAAATGTAGTGTCGTAAATTGTATGCACTTGCTAAGGTGGTAGAATTTCACACCTAGTTTAGAACCCGCCTTGGTGCATTTTGCATTTCGCATTGCATTTCCCCTTTAGCACTTAATTAATTAAATTAATTAGGTCTAAGGTTCTATTTTATCATCTCCCATATCATAAAGTTGGGCCCTTTTCATTAAAGTGTGCCCCTTTCATCTTATTCCTTCAATACATCATTTAATCAAAAACCCTAATTAGGTCCTATTTTAAACTTGGGGGCTTGATTTCGGGGGTCAAAACATCTCAAAATCACCTGTAACTTCGGGATTCTCTCTAAAATCATTATATCCGACGGCCCTGAAAATTTGGTGAAAAGTTGTCGAGACCATGGCGCCCGACGTGCACATGGTCCTGGATATTTTTCCTGAAATTTTAGGAGCGCAATCCAATCATAAAATAAAGCTTAATCCCAAGAAATTGGTGGGAGATTCAATCTCTAGGTCGGCCAAAAGTTGAAATTAAGACCTAGGGTTTCATATATAAGAGCTCTCTTTCTTCATGTGAAAGGATCCAGAATTTTGGTTTCAGGGACCTTCTATGCAGCGAAAGAGAAGATCTTTGAAGACTTTAATAACATTCAACATCCATCCATCAAGCATTCATCAATTTCATTCATCCATTTAGGGCTTTGAAGACATTGAAGAGCAATAGGGGATCACCGACTGAAGATTGGCTTGTACTCCTCCCTTGGGGTTGGGTATGATTTCATGTTGTTTTCATGTCTTTGCATGAGCCTCATTATATAATTTGTATTCATGCTTTAGATCACTTTGCATCTTGATTTGGAGCATTTACATTATCATTTACAAGCAATTAGGGTTTACTTTCTAGGTTGCTCTAGTTTGCTTACTTGCATTTTAGGATCTTGCACACACACAAGGTCCGCACACACACTACTTTTACAATACAACTTGGCTATTCATGGAGGTGGAAATCACCAAAGCGGGGGTTTGACTAAGGAAAAACCCTATATAGCCGCCCAAAACACCTTTTCAGATATAAGTGCAGGTTTCGAGATTCGGACGACGCCTCAAGTTGCAGATCTGACGGAAGTAGATGGAGACTGAACTTCACACAAAATTACAGAGCAAAAGACCAGGATAGGGGCATGGGGTGCCCTGGTCCTACCAGGACAGGGGCGCTGGGCACCTTGGTCCTTCTGTCAAATAGCAATTTTCAGCATTTTTGACAGCTTTTCAGGTTGCAAAACAGCAGTTTCAGGAGTAGTTTCAGGGGCAGAATCAGGATGGTGGCACCCGCGCCCCCGTCCTGAACAGTTTCACTCATATTTTAACATCGGGTATGCATTTACATTCTTGTCTTGTCCTTGTGTTTATAGCTTTCCATTATTTAAGTTCAATTCTGCAATCTTGTTATTAGTTCATACTTGCATTTTGGGGTTAGGGATTGAACTTGCATCATTTTATCTTTCAATTACAACAAAGGAATAGAAATCCTAATAGGTAGCCCGTGGCTCTCTCTTCCACAAAAAGAAGTAGCCAATTGTGTGATACCTCTAGGCTCTTTCGTATTCCACAAATGTGTGATTGAAAGTGAGATTAGGGCATGTTTGCTTAGTTTCACTTTTTCCCCTACACAGCCATACATCCTCCAATGTCATCGTCGCCTCTCCAGTCACCAGATGGACTGAGGAAGTCTCTTAATGCCATCGCTCTGCCAATGCGGTGAGCAGTCCTGTGTTTGCCCTAATCTCGGGCATGAATGTGACATAGTATATCCCAAGTCCTGCTAAGGTATCTCTCTATGTGCTCCTAAGTCTATGTCGTAGCATGAAGCAATCTGGTCGGTTCTCCCGTGTGATCAACGGATACTGCCGACTCTACATCACAATTGGGGCAAATTTTGTCAGTTTTAGGGTTTGCTCCTATGGGTTGCATTTCCTCATTTTCATGTCTACCCAGGGTGTTTTTCATCTAATTTGACCTATCCTATCCTTGTCCCCCCTTTCCGGAGCATTTGCATGCCGTTTTGACCAAAATTAGGGTTTCCAATGCACACTTGCGCCTGTGTCAGGTAACCTATGCCTGTGTCTCCCTACACAAGTGCAAAAGACCCTACACAAGCACAGGATTCGCCCTACACAAGCGCAGAAGTCAGTTTCTGCATCCCCTGTGGGCCCCGCAATGTCCCGCAAGCAATCAAAATTCATGAAATTGAAAACATGAGTATTTGAGATCCATACCGCTGCTCCTACATCATCCGGTTGTTTGAATGTGTGTACACATTCCCCAAGGTGATCCGCCATTGGAATGTTCGCCATCTATCTGCAAGTGTCCTTGTCCAGAGCAACAAATTCTCCTCCTTGTCTAGTGCAAATGAGCAATTTTTCACTCTCTTGGTCTCATTTATAGATCTTTGTCAGTGCATAGATGGAGGTGCACTCTCTTCATCTTATGTTGGTCACGGTCTTTTGCATCTTCAATTTCTTGTCCTTCATGCATCCGGTATCCGATTGTCAGTCCGTTCGATCCTATCATTTTTATCGATCAATTGGCCTCTTTTCTCGACATTTCCGGCCAATTCCTCGAGGGGGCATGCATATGTCATTGTCATTGTCTGGGGCATTTTCATTACTGTTCTTTGAAACAATGCTTAAAATTGCATTGTCTCAAAGAGGGGCAAAATGTAGACACCTAAAAATGGTCAACGCTTGCGGAGTCATACTTTAACATTTGTGCATTGCCTCATTTAAGGTCTTTGCGTCACATTAACATTTCTCCTATGTCACACACTTGGTTTTTATCATTTGCGAACATCGAGTCATTCTTCTACATTCTTCAATTATCTCGTTCTCGAATTTGGTCTTGTCGACAACACTATCCAGTCATGATTTTAATCGATCTTATCCTATTGCATCAATGTGCGTTCTTATTTGTCATCATTTTGGACATCGTCAATCCTAATTAGGGTTTTGTCCTCCTATAATTTTGCAATCTATTTATCATCAACTCTTGTCATCTTGTTCGATCTTGTCATTTTGCGATTGATTTGTCATCGATCGTCGTCCTTCTCAATCGTGTCAATTTGGATCAATTTGTCATTGTTCCTCATCAATTGGCGCATTTTCTCAATCAAATCATTTATCACATTGGTCATTTATCAATCTAAAATCAAACCATGATCAAGTCAATTATCTTTCAAAACCTAATTCATCTTCTAGGGTTTCATAATTTAATCATTTAACCTTGTGTGTCATTTTCTTCCTTTAGGATTAATAAATTGTTTATTTATCCTAAGTCTTCTCATTGCAATTAAATGTTCATTTAATTGGCTAATTATTCCTCTTTGTGAATTAATTAATAAATGACAAATTATTCATTAATTTACCTAATTTCTAATTTCCATCAATTTCCTAATTTCTTAATTTTCTAATTCCTAATTTCAATTTCCTCCTATTTCTCTCCCAAATTCATGGAAATGACATGTCAATTTGTCATAAATTTGTCATAATTGACAATCAATCAATTTTGACATAGAAGTTGTCATAATTTGTCATAAATTATCAATCAACAAATTTTGCATAGAAAGTGCATAATTTGTCATAATTTGTCATAATTGACATAATTGATTTGCAATTTCCATTTGAATTGAATCATGCTAATCTTTTCATCTCTCCCATTCTTCTATAAATTGGATGATCTTCATCAATCAAGGCTAATAATTGGTAATCAGACTATCGAATTTATGCTTCTAGTACTCTTGATCAAAAATCTTGTCTACTTGCTTTCAATTGTGTGTGTGCACTTGTAGGTGAGATCCACAACCAAACCATTTGAAGAGGAAAGAAGAACAATGGAGCCACATGAAGGAGCATTCAAATCATGCCTATGGTTTGCATAATCTTTGCTTTTGAATGTTTTTGTTTCATGTCTCTATTGAGTGTGTCTTAGGATAGATTCATTGCATTTTAGTTTTTGTGATTGAGCTAGATTAGTTTTTATCTTTGCTTGTGATGATTTCCTATTTCCTAACGTACAAGAATGACAGATTGAGACATTATAGAAATAGGGTTTGGGATGAGTAAGAATTCTTTGATGCTTTCTCGATTGAAGCCATTCCGAGGGAACAAAATAGTAGGGCAGATCCGTTGGCCGTTTCAGCTTCACTTTTGTTACCGCATCCAAACTTTAAGGATAATTCATATAGGATTGAAATGATTTACAGGCCTAGTGTCCCTGATAATGTAAATCATTGGCAAGTGTTTGATGCAGATGCTCAGATCAAAGATTTTTTGGAATGTGTTCAGTCATTCTCCCAATCATATTTTGAAGGTTCTGAAAATAACTGCAAGGAGTTTAGTCCAGACCTAGATGTTGATCCCACGAATAGTTTTATCCAGCTCAAAGGCAACAAAATTCTGAAAGGGCTAGTGACTCTGGAGATGTTTTTCACTAGAGATGATGCATTCATAGGCAAGAAAGTCCCCAAGGATGATGGGAAAGGAAGTTGTGAGAAAATAAATTTGGGTGATGAGTCTAACCCAAAAGAGATAACAATTGGCAAGTGTTATTCTATGGAAGAAAAGCGAATACTTGGCACACTGTTGAAACAATACATTGATGTTTTCACTTGGTCCTATGATGACTTGAAGGAGTTTAGAGACGGGTATTTTTAGCATCAGATTCCATTGAAGTCAGGCGTCTCTCCTTTCAGACAAAAATTGAGGAATTTCAACCCCATAATGGTGGATGCAATTTTTAAAGAGGTTGATAAAATGCTTAAGGCCATAATCATATATCCAATTCATCATTCTACCTGGGTAGCTAACATTGTGCCCATAAGGAAGAAGAATGGGGAGATTCATATTTGTGTCAATTTCCATAATTTGAATCAGGCAAGTTTGAACGACAACCACGCTTTACCCAATATGGACCACATTCTACAGACGGTATCCGGGTCAGAGATGATGTCGATGTTAGATGGTTTTTCTGGTTACAATCAAATTAGTGTTGCAGAGCATGAACAACACAAGATGACATTCATCACTCCGTGGGGAACATTTGCATATAATCATATGCCTTTTGGTTTAATAAATGCCAGAGCCACCTTTCAAAGAGCTATGGATTCCTCTTTTAAGGATTTTTGAGATAGAATTATTGTTGTTTACCTAGATGACCTAACAATTTTTTCTAAAGAGAGGAAGAACCATCTCAAGGATTTGAGGGCAATTCTGCAGCATTGTCGAAAGCACAGAATCTCCCTGAACCCAAAGAAATCAGTTTTCTTTGTCACAGAGGGAAAATTGCTTTGAAATATTGTCTCAAAGGAAGGAGTCAAGATTGATCCTGAGAGAGTTAATGCAATTCAACATCTCAGTCTACCTTCAAACTGGACTGGAGTAAGGTTGTTCTCTGGTCAAGTAAATTTCTTAAGGAGATTCGTTCCGGAGTTTGCAAAAACTACAAAACACATCATCAGCTTGTTGAGTGAATAACATCCTTTCAAATGGACTAAAGAGGCTAAAGAAGCTTTCAAAAGAATCAAAAGTTCAGTTGCAAATGCGCCTACTCTCATTAACCCAGATTTCACAAAAGACTTCATTTTGTATTGTTATGCATTAGAGCATATGATGTCCGGAATACTGTTACAGTTGGATGAATCTAGGGTCAAAGCACCTATAGCATTCATGAGTATTACACTCAAGAAGCATGAGGTACTCACTCTTGGAGAAACACACCTTTGCTGTAGTCAAGGCTGTGAAACAGTTTCGGTATTATATTATGCACTCTCACTCTTTGGTTTTTGTTCTAGATTCTGTGGTGAAAAGCATTTTAACTCAGCAAGAGGTCGAACTCAATTAAAGAGCAACTTGGGTAACTAAAATTCAAGAATATGATTTAGATATTTGCCCTATGAAGACAGTCAAAGGACAAGGCTTATGCAGGTTAATAGCAAAAAATGAGATGAAAACAGAAGTAGAATTGCCATTAACTCTTTTTGTTGGATTCCAGGATACTTGGTTCTTTGATGTGGCTTATTACTTGACTTATGGCAGCTGCCCAAGTCATTTGTCAGCAAAAGAGCAAAGGAATCTTAAGTTAAAGGCTGCTAAGTATGTAATTTAGCAGGATGTTTTGTACAAAAAAGGTTTAGATGGAACATACTTAAGGTGTGTAGATAAACCTTAATAGCAAAAACTTCTGGAGATTTACCATGGTGAAGCCTGTGGGGGACACTTCTCATCGTAGGTTACTGCTTTCAAAATTTTGAGGAATTGTTTTTATTGGCCAGGCATGTTTAAGGATGTATATATTTATGTTAAGGAGTGTGAGAAATGCCAACTCTTTTCTGGGAAGCCACATTTAGCGGCCTTGCCTTTAAGGCTTGTGGTAGTAGATGAACCTTTCAAACAGTGGGGCATTGATTTCATAGGGCCAATAAACCCTCATTCTAGTGCTGGTCATATGTACATTTTGACAGCAACTGACTACTTTACCAAGTGGGTGGAAGCCATTCCCACCAAAAAGGCAAACTCAGAAGTTGTGTGTAGTTTTCTCAAGGATTACATCCTAGTTTGTTTTGGGGTTCCCCAAAAGATTATTGCAGATAATGCATCATATTTCTCTTCTGAGGAGTTAACTATGTTTTGCTATGAGCAACAGATTACTCTCTTGCATTCCTCTGATTACTTTCCATAGGGTAATGGACTAGTAGAGTCTAGCAACAAGAACTTGATAGCCATCATGAAAAATTTGGTTGATGAAAATGCTCAAAATTGGCATAAGAAGGTATATGAAGCTTTGTGGGCAGATAGAACCATGCCCAAGAGGGGCATTGGAATGGCACCTTTTGAACTTGTGTATGGGGTCGACACAAAACTTTCTTTACCTTTGGAGTTATCAGCAGCCAAGCTGTAGATAGTAGTGGAAGATTCTTTCTTTTAGAATGCTTTAGAGAAAAGAGTTATGTACCTGACAAAGTTGGAAGAAGAGAGGGAGTTGCTGGTGGACAGAATCATGGTGCATCAGAGTCGAGTGAAGAGGATTTTTGACATGAGGGCTTGGCCAAGAGGTTTCCTAATAGGAGATGAAGTGTTGTTATGGGATAAAAGGAGAGATCCAAAGGGTGCTCACGACAAGTTTGATTCATTATGGAAAGGCCCTTTCAAGATCTGCGAAGTGGTGGGACAAAATGCTTTCAGACTCAGCTACGCCGATAGAGCAGTTATGCCCTATACCTACAACAGGAAAGATCTCAAACTCTACAAATTGGAAGTCATGTGGTCAAGAGTTTTTGTATATAGTAGCTTAGGTGTTTGTTAGTTGGGAGTCTCCTTCTCCTTTCCCCTTTTTGTTTTTGGTCATGCAAAACCAGAATTTGGGAGTTCTTTGCATTTTCCTTTGTAAAATACAATCCCCAGTTAGAGCCAATGTTACTGCATCATTTATTCCTCATGATAGGAGTGATTCATCCTATAAAAATTCCATTTAGAGTCCTTATCTTTCTTGTGACACCTTGGTTCAAGTCCTTAGTACGTCTGTAAATCCTCTTTCAGTCATAAATGTCGAGTTTTAGTAATTAGTTGAAATCTGTGAACAAGTTCAACCATCTTGAACCGAGTTCAATAGGTTCATTTAGGTTCCATAGGTTCCCAGGTGTTCAAGGAGGTTTTTCATACTAATATTTTCTTTAAGTATCTTTTAGAGGCTCTCTTAAAGTTTCTTGTTTGGCAATATGCTACTTTATTTCTCTCTGGGTTTTGAACTCATTGAACCAAGTTCAAGAGGTTCAAACGTGTTCAACATATTCAATATAGCACAAATGGTCAGCAGCTTGGTATAATTAATTTTTCTTGGCAAGATTTTCCTTGAGCACGACATACATCTTGAACTACTTGAATGCCCATGAAGTCTGTTCAGGATGTTCATATGTGTGCGAAGTTGGTGGGTCCCGCGGGTTTTAATGATTTGATGGTGCATTCATTACCAAATATGTGGAAGCTGAACCATGTTTTAAGTGATGTCGATTCCTGGCTTTTTGAAGTAAGTAATCATTTCGAGAACTGGTGGTTACTTCAAAAATGCCACCATGCATTCAATGCATGCGTGCGATGTCCAATCCACAAACTTAACACACTTAGACTGAAAATTGGAATTATTGCATAGGATGTTTCCGTATCATTGCCCTCACTAATAAGGTATGAAGGATTATTAGTGCTCTGCATTTGTTCTTCACTGCTGTGTTTTTGTTTTTCCTGGATAGGAGTCTTGTTTACTGGTAGTTGTCGTCTAGTTGTTCAACTGTGAAGGTGAGTCCTTTTCTTGTTCTCTCCAGTAGTTTTTGGTTGCATTTTCTCTCTCATAGAAAGTTTTTGTGCAATTAGTTTAGGCTTATTGCTTTGATTTATGAAGTCCACACTACATTTGTTTGGGAATGTTTTTAGCCTGGCATCCACTGAACCCATAGTTAGCGATACTGACCTAAAAGGGGAAAATCTTGAGGTGTTGAAAGAGAGGGTGTTTAAGGGAATTGACAAATATTTTGGTGTGGAGATTTTGAGTAGCGGTCTCACAGAAGCGGCAGCTTTTCCCCCAGCCATTCCTTGCCCATAATTGATTTGGGAATGTATCGCTAGATACGACCCAGTGTCTGAGACCATTAGGAGATACAATGGTGAAACCCTTCTTGCCATAAATCGTGAAGTAATTTCCTCAGTCTTCAAGATACCTGATTACCAGCTCTCCAACTTTTCCCCTACTCAGTGAATCACTGAGTTCAATGCGGACATAACCGAACACCGTAACAATGTAGCAAAATTTTGGTTAAAGGTTCCTCAAAGAGGTGGTTCCAGGTTACCCAAGAATCCTAATAAGAATCACATGTTGCCTCACATTTATGATGTTATGCTTTTGTTGCACCGGGCTAGAGGATTCGCTGAAGCTTATAGCTTCGACAACTAGATTTATTGCTACATGCAGCTAGTTTTGGAAGGGAAGCAGTATTTGGATTGGGCTGAATTGATTGCTTATTCAATGCGAGAACAACTAAGTATGGCTAAACAGTTCAAACATAACTTCTTTATGTCTTTGTATTTCTTGTATTGTTTGGCATGTGTTAAGGAGTTGGTTGGAATACCGAAACAACTCACCGAAGAGGATGTTTCTGTATATGAGTTTTATCCCATGCTGCAAAAGGATAAGGCCTTATAGGATTTCAGAAGGGTGCATAATGCTTTTCTGGGTGACTTGTGTCATGAATTGAAGAATATGAAAGCCAAAAGAATCTCCGAGGATGCACAGACATTGCTAAAGAGGTTTGGTAGTTTTTATATCCAGTTTCCATGCTTCTGTTACATAAGGGTAGGGGGCTTTGAAGAGGAGCCCTTCAAGCTCCCTCACTTTTGTTCAGATTGCTTTGTTCTGGTAGAAATATGTAGACAACTGACCTCTGTAATAAAAAAGGCACAACCCAGGGATAAATGGGAGGGTCATTTTCCCATCCAATTGGGCGTGTTGTCCTACAGTTCGATGTCCGATGCTTTGAGTATTGGAGCAGATCTCAGGAATTTCAATTTTTCCCTGTATCCTAAAAAAAAAAGGTTTCGATAATAAGGGTTTTTCTCGAATTCTTGGTCTAATGTCATACCTCCCAATGCCTCAACTAGATGATTTCTAGGAAGATTGTAATGATGAAATCGAGGTGTTCAAAAGGGGAAATATGAGGTTGGTGTTAGAACAAGTTGTTTCATTGCAGATAAAGTTGGATACTAAGGGGCTCGAAGAGGACTATCTAGAGCTATTAGAACTAGGATACTTAGCTCGTGCAAGAATTGAAATGCCTCCAATTGACTGGGATGAGGAAGAGAAAGATGATATACAGTTAAGGACCAAGAGAGTTTTGGAAAGGACCGTAGCATGGGTTGCCAGTAAGAAAGCAGCGAAATTAGGCGTTAAGTCTAATTCTGCGAGAAGTAATGAGGACCCTCTATGTTCACCAAAGCGTCTTTCTAACAATGCTTCTATGCCTGTTCGTGTAGGTAAGGATAACAAGCCGCCCCAGCTTAGGTACTCCTCGACATACCTGGTCCCAAAGTGCCGCTCAAAGAAAGATGGATCAAGCAAAGGATACAGGGGTGAAAGATATGATTCTCGATGCCCAAATATTTGAAGTTGAAGACTTGGATAGCAATGTTGGTAATGTCCTGGATTCTCATACGGTGACTATGTGGCTATGACACCACCTTCCAAGGTGATCGAAGGAACAACCAGCTCCAGTGCAACTCCTAAGTGGTTGACCACTTCGGTGAACAAAAAGCGGAGTTTTCTTCCCGTGACTATTCCAATTTAGGAAATGGTCGTTAAGTACACAGAGAAGAGTCCTAAGCCGAAAAGGTTCAAGACTGCTACCCGCTTGGACAATGATGAGGTAACTAGAAAATGGGTTGTTGAAATCACCTCTTACAAACCTAAGGATGAAAACAAGGAGGCTAGCCTCGATGATTTCAAGATCATGAAGGTGGAACTAGGAAATATGAGTAGAGACACAGACAATCATTTCTTCTAGGTATCGGCAAAGAAAATGCTTGCCAGATCTGAGAAAGATGGGTGAGAAAAGAGAGAGCTAAAGCGACACATAAATGTTCTTGCCCAGTTCATCGACAGTATTGGTTGCTTTGGGGCACTCCCAATATCTAATGCTACAGAGAACTTCGACCCAACTTTGCTAGAAAATAAAAAGTTAATGAGCCAAGTTCAACGGGCCAAGAGTATTGCAGAAGTCGTGGAGAAATGGATTGAGGGAATAATCAAGGATGGGGAGAAGTACATCACCGACTCCCAAAGGTTATGCGATGAGATACAAAGTCTTATCGCTGAAGTTCAAAATCAGCTTGTGCCATGGGAGAAGGAGGAACACAAATGGCATTATATCTTGCCCTTGTTTGCCAAAATAGAAGAATATAGAGTTACCAATTTTTTTACGGAACACTCAATCAAACTAGTAGCGGATGAATGTCAGCTCTTTGTGTTGAAGAAAACCATAATGTGGTTAGTGCTTACCTTCAAGTCTGTGATCTCTGACGCTAAGATATTTTTTTATGAGCTCCAAGATCTCCAATGCAGTATAGTTAAAGATAACAAGGTGGTTAACCCTGACCATGATTGGCAGTTGGGAATTTGTGGGTTGAACACACAAGATGCAATCAGGGCTTTTCGGATAAACATGGAGAAAATCAAGGCCAAGGGTAATTTCACCCCAGAAGATATAACAAGGGTGGCTAGGATTGAGTCCATGACTTTTATTGGAAATGATCAGTTGCCGAAACACGCCGAAAAGATGGTGAAGCACCTGTGGAATAAGGAGGCAGTGAAGGCAAAGCTCAACATGAGAAAAGTACCAAACCAATCTATTATTCAAGAACTCACAACCGCCCATGACTCCCACGAAAGTGGAGAGGATGATGATGATGGAAAAGCAACATAATGCATTGATTTAGGCCCGGTTTCCTTTATTTTGTAATTTGTCATGTTTATGCAAAGACTTTGGGACATTTGTCCCAGAATACATCTTGTTGGTTTCATAACTATTTTGGGGGAGGTTGAGTTTTGAGGGAGACCTCCCCTGTTCTAAAAACTATAAATTAAGGAAAGACAGATAGAATAGGGGTTAGATTGGATGACCAATTTTTGGTTAATTTTTTGTTTTTCCCTCTTTTCTTTGAATTTTCTATTTTGTAGAAGGAAGAATTAGATTGCTAAATCTAGAATGGAAAAAGATTTATACATGTATTATCGTGCCTTTGTCACATAAGAATATATATATACAAAGATCATATTGTTCTTGGGAAAAGGAAAATCTATGGGTTTTGTAGACACATATCTTTGCATATGCTTATCTAATCAAATAATAGTAACGATCTTTCCATTGCAAAAAATTACTATTCTTCTGGTATTCCTTCCTTTGAGTGTTTGTTTTCTTTTAGAAAAGATTCATGTTTGAGAACAGATTTGGTTTCTTTAATCTGTTCATTCTTTATTAAACCTGTGGAAATGGTGTACTGAACTTTGATTCAATTACCTTCATCTCTTGTATTGAAAAGATAGGAAAGATTGTTTTCTTCTTTTTAGAAACATGTGTGAAATATTGGCCTCTCATCCAAGAATGAGGTAGGCAACCTTACATGCTTTCGGGTTAAAAGCTACTACTCAAATTAAATTAATTAAAAACATTCCTTGAATAACTGAAATAAGGAGCTGTACCTATGGAAAATTCAGAGGGAAGTGGTTTATACAACACTTACCCAACTGTTTAGTGAAACACTTGTCTACAAAAGAAGGTGATAGAGTTTAAAATTGATCATGTTAAGAAAAGACAAATTTGTTTAGTAACATTACAATAGGGGCCTGCACATGCAGGAAGGCCAAGTGCCTAGAGCTCACTACTCAGTTACAAAAGAGGCCACACTGACTTACAAAATTGGATTATACAAATCCAATGTCTTGTACTGCTTCAGATCGGCATCTTCTATGCCAGATTCAGTACCGGTTTAAGCTCTACAATATACATAAACCCTTATCCTAATAATTCACACATTAGGTCTGCTATATTCTTTTTCATACTTCACTCTATAAATGATCTACAATGATATCATACATATATGAGTCATATTATAATCCACCAAGTTGTCTTACAAAATATTTTACAATTAATTACAAAATACATTTATACAATATTCCTGTCGGCCATGGTGTCGATAATCTTCTTTTTCGGTGCCCGTGATCTGTATGTCGGTGTAGAGTTTGCCGGTGTCGGTGCCTATGCTTGTCTGCCGGTATCACATGATTGTAAGGTTGCCATCAATGACAATACCTTCAATCACCTACAATTTCTCATTGGAGTGTGCATTTTCCAACAATCTCCCCCTTTGGAATTGATGGCAACACTCATGAGAAAAAGAAAAAGTGTCCAAAATGATGTCCAAAAAGGAATCTGCCAAAATTGTCTTACCAAAACTATGTGCCCAAAAAGTATGCTCCCCTTGAGCTGATGATGTCCTATTCTGATCATTTTTATCATCTCACTACTCCCCGGTTGACATCAATGACAAAGGTTGTCATTCACTATCAATGGAGTGTGATTCCTACCTAGATTTTTGTAACCGGTGGGTTACAATCTAGAAAATATTTGCCAAAACCAAATTTAAACTGCTGCTGAATCTTTTGCTATCCCATAATGCCTCTTGTGTTCTCTGAACTATATCGGTGAGTATGTGCATTTTCTCTTCCGGTGTCTTACATCTGGGAACCAGAGCCTCGGATATTTCTTTTCTCAAAGAAATGAGGCAATCTAGTTTGGGACCAAGTTTACATTTTAAGATCTTTGCCTTATCCTTTATTTTCTCTTTATCCCTTTCTAACTTCTCAATTTTCTCTTCAAGATCTGCAATTTTCTTTTCTATTTCCAAAATGAATCTGATGTGTCTATTAGATTGTCAGCAATACTGTTAATCTTAGTTTGTGTTTTGCTGATCTCCGAATCTATGTCCTGTGTCAAGATGTTGGTTTTACAAGTATCCCTATATAGTTTCTTGAAATCCAGAATTATTTCTTCTAGTGCCGGTAATAAGGTTTTTGTTTGTTCCTTATTCTTATTTACTATTTCCTCAAATAATTTCTCTTTCTCCTTATTCATCCTCTCTTTGAATGTGTCTTCATTGATTTGATCAACTATCAAAATGTTGTCGGTGATGAACTTAGACAATGTGTCTAGTTGACCTAAAGAATCTTTATTATCCACAATGCACTTGGGTGCTATCAATTTAAGAATGGGAATTGTATCATCAATAGCCTTATAGGCTTGTGCATTACACTTTGTGATTTTCTTTATTAAGTCTAATATGACCTCTGTTACATTTGTAGGCCAGAATTCTACTATAGAAGTACCAGATGTCTGTCCAATTGTTTTTACAATACCCATGCTGTCAGTTTTAGTAATAACCTTGCTTTCTGCTTTCTCAGGAGGATTTGTTTGGGTATGTATTTCTATCAGAAAAGGTTTATGCTTTTTCAGTTTTTTTTCGGTGGCACTGTCTCGGTCTGAATCTATGTCTCAACCTGTTTTTGTTCCGATTTCTCCATCTATGTCTCAAAAGGTTTTTCTGAGCTCTCAACTGCTGTTTTTTCTGATGTAGTCTTTGTATTCACTTTCGGTTTCTTTGTATTTACCTCTGATTGTTTTTTAGTTTCATTTACAAGTGCTTTAGATGTTTTCTTAGTGGTTTCCTTTATCGGTTCCTCTATCTGAGTAGATTTTTATGTGCTTATATTTATAGTATCACTAACTCCAATCTCAACATCTACAGTCAGTGTCTCAGTAGCCACATCTTTCTTCTTATCCTCAGTGGTCTCTCTATCAACCACAACATTTACCTCTTATGTATCTATATTCATAGTGTACAAAATTTTGGGCTCAGGATTTGTATCCTCTTGAGGAGTCTCCATACTCTTTATAGCCAGTTGATTATCAGTGGTTTCTACTAGTTGAGTATCAGGATGTGGGGGTAAGTTATCAGTTATTTTAAGGCTTGGAGGTCCACCTACCTTACCTTTCCCCTTATCTTTGTCCTTTTGGTATACCCTGATGGTCTTAGGTCTTAGTAGCTCTTCTTGTTTCTCCTTTTCAACAAAGAATATGTCCCATTGGTTTGCAGTTTCATCTGTTATCTCATTCACTTTGCCTACCATAAGTGCTACATGTCGGTGAGTGGTTAAAAATACTGTCTGATTGGCCTCACTGATTAATTTGTCTATTTCATCAGGTGAGTTTATTGGATGTACTACATGTAGTTTTTCAATTTTTATCTTCTTGTCCAGCTCAACAATGGCTACCCTTCTAGCTTCAAGTCTTTTGTAAAGATCAGTGGGTATTTCATCAACAATTTCCATAAAAAATTTCTTGTAAATATCCAAGTGTAAAATTACACTATTTTCTATGCTCTCTTTGTCATCAGCGGAAAGTGTATTGTATAGTTTGCTAATGCTCTTCAACTTTGCATCCTCTGTTATTTCATTAAGGAGTTTATCCAGTGGAGCAATGTCTTGTTTTACCTTTTTCTTCTTAGGTGTTAACTTCCTTGTTGGAGGCCTCACTGCCTGTTGCTTTTGTCTGGTTCTCCTAGGTGTGGGTGAGGGTACCGGTGAGGGTTTTCTTTTCCTTTCAACCCTTTTGAATACTGTTGGTATATCACTCTCAGAAGAAGTTCCAACCGGTGAAAGATGAGCTAAGGACTGAAGTCCTTCTAGCTCACTTTCCTTGATACCAGTTTGTTTCAAAACATCTTCCTTAATTGCCTTTGGCTGTCAGGTTCCCTTCTTCACAGTTTGTTCAACTTTCTTAACCCTTTTCCTTGACTGAATTCCACTTTCAATTATTTTTGCATTTCCAAAGACTTTCTTAGTGGGTTCCTTTGGTGCTTCAAGGAGGGCTTTTGCATAAGTTTCTATGATGTTATCATCTATTTCATAGCCCATTTCAGTTACCCAGATAGTCCTAGGGACAAATTCCTCCATCCAAATTTCATCTTTCTTAATTACAAAACATATTTCCTTTTGATATTTATCCACAATTGCCTATGACAGTCTTGTTCTATTTTCCATTTGAGCTTTTAGTGCCTGAAAATGTTCATTTATGTTTTTCTCCCTGTTATCTCCCATGTTGTTTAGTGTATCCAGAAGTTGCTTTCCTACTGGTATGTCAAAACCAAAATCTCTCCTTCCAATACCGGGTACTTGTTTAGTAATGTACAACATTAAACATACAAGTAAATTTCCAAATCTAAAGGTTCCTTTCTTATCTCCCTTTATCTTCTTCAGATTGCCTATTAATTCATCTTTGAGCCATTCACACACATTTATTCTAGCATTATCATTTACCATGTCATATGCACTTTTGATACACATGCTTGATACTAAGTTTAACCTATTTGCATGTGTAACCTTGTATCCTAAAATCATACTGACAAATTTGACATTGATATCCTTCACATCATTTACCCTTAGAGACCTTTTGTCAAATGTTGCACTGTTTAGAGCCATTACTATGTCATTAGAGACCTTTTTAGTTCTGTCAGGCCTGCTACCGGTGGAAGGTAACCCTGTTACTGCCTTTACTACTTCTTTGGTTATCTTATGGATTGAATCCAACCAAAATAATTCCCCATGAACTCTTCTTAGCACAATCCTTATAATATCCTTGGGAAACTCGGGGACACTAAGGATTTCAGTAAAACCTAGGATTTCCACTATCTTATTATCCGGTTTGATATTTCTAGATTCATCACAAATCACAGTTTGATACATGTTCTTGATTTCATCATCTCCTAATTCCTCTATATGACAATGTATGCATATCCTAGGGTCTTCAGCATATACTACTCCCTTAGGAATTTGAGAAAATGCACCTAGGGTATCATCTTTCTTTGCTATTTTAGGAACAAGCTTGAATACGGGTCTAGGGCGCTTGATTACTTCAATCACAGTAGGGTTTGCAATAAATTCAGGAATGAATGAGGAAGCCATAGTTATAAATACCTCAATCTTCCTTTAGGAAGAGTGCTTGGATGAACGGCTTCACTTCTTTGCTAAGGATGCCTTCGCTCGGGAATTTTTGTGCTCTTGAAGATTTGAATGTTCGATGAATGAAAAAGAGCCGAAACACTTACTTTATAATTTTATTTTCTCCAACTACCACATTTAATGCTTGTTAGTTAAGTCACAACTTAACTCATCTACTGGTAAAGAAGTAATTTCAACTTCTCACCATCAACTGAGGGTATATTAGCATGTTTTTCAGTTTGGTGCTAAACCCCCAAAGGATTTTCCTTCAGTGAGATGAAGAGTCTCCTACTGATGGAGTGTTACTTTGTTCTGCCAGTGGAGGAGTATTCCCATCAACATTCGGATCTGACTTCTTGATCCATTGTTTTGATAATTCTTTCTTTACCTCTTCAACTTTTTCTTTACCTTTCAAACTAGGACCTTTGTTATTTGCCGGTGAAGTCTTGCTTCTACAAAATTTTGCAATATGTCCAATTTTG
Source organism: Cryptomeria japonica (assembly GCF_030272615.1). Lineage (NCBI taxonomy): Eukaryota > Viridiplantae > Streptophyta > Pinopsida > Cupressales > Cupressaceae > Cryptomeria > Cryptomeria japonica. The sequence continues at coordinate 156,630,606 of NC_081405.1, read as the reverse complement.
TTACAAGCATAAGAAGTCACATTGTTTTTCTAAATAACTTTCCCATATCCTATGTCAGTATGTGTTTTTCATTGATTAGATAAGTGTCCAAATCTTCCACAAACATAACATCTTACATTCATTCTGCAATTTTTTGAATTATGATTAATTTTGTTGCATTTAGAACATTGACCGATGGTTGTATTAGTGTTCTGATAATTTCTAGATCTATACTGATTTTCTCTATGACCATACTTGTTATAGTTAAAGCATTTCCCATTAAATTTGTAAGCATTAGGTTGTCTTACTGATTTTCTATAATCATATTTGTTTGCAATACCGGAGCTTTCACCAACTTCAAAGCCAAGGCCATTTGTATCACCATTAGGTTTCTAATTCTTTAGCATGTCAACAAGTTCTTCTAAACTTTTCTTGAATTTCTCCTTATGTTGATATGCAGCAGCCAGTTCACTTTCCAAGATTCCTTTCTGTCTCATAAGTTCATTTGTGTCATTTTGTGTATGCATCAAATCTGTCTTCAACATATCATTTTCATGATGGAGTCTTGTGGTTTCATTTCCAGCATCATTTAGTTTTCTAACCAAATCATCTTCATTCTTCTTTCTATCTTCAATTTCTTTACAAAATCTCATAGTCATATCTTGCATCTCATTCTTCATTGTACTACTATCTTGTCTCAACTTGTTTACCAGATCATTAAGAGTTTCCTTTTCATCTTCATCTTTCTGCATCTTTTCACAAAGTTCCCTTCTTTTATTCCTTGCTATAGTGAAATTTTATTGAAGTCCTCGAACAATATCCTGAGCAGCCTTCAGAGCATCTTCAAGTTTGATATTCTTCACCTTTTCTGCATCATAGTCTGAAATAGTTGTTTCCAATTGCTTTATTAAGTTTTCCATCTCTACTGGTGTCAAGATCTTCCTCAAGCTATTAGGCTTTTGAAAATAGAGGACCAGGCTCTGATACCAATTGTTAGTATTCCCAAAGATACTGAGAGGTGGGGGGTGAATCAATATCTGACCGATATAATAATTTTCTTGACTTGAAACATGAAAAGCATATCAAAACCGTGTACCGATAAACCAAAAATAATGCAGCAAATAAGAACAACAACCACAACATGAAAAGAACACCATAACACAATATTTTTAATGAGGAAACCTAGTGTGGGAAAAACATCGGTGGGATTTGTGACCCACAATATTCACTTACTAGCCAATAAGAGAATATTATTGCTTACCATAGGGGCCTGCACATGTAGGAAGGCAAGGTGCCTAAAGCTCACTGCTCAGTTACAAGAGAAGTCACACTGACTTACAAAATTGGATTATACAAATCCAATGTCTTGTACTGCTTCAGATCAGCATCCTCTATGCTAGATTCAGTACCGGTTTAAGCTCTACAATATACATAAACCCTTATCCTAATAATTCGCACATTAGGTCTAGTATATTCTTTTTCATACTTCACTCTATAAATGATCTACAATGATCTCATACATATATGAGCCATATTACAACCCACCAAGCCGGCTTACAAAAGATTTTACAATTAATTAGAAAATACATTTATACAAAATTCTTGTTGGCCATGGTGCTGGTAATCTTCTTTTTTGGTGTCAGTGATCTATATCCCGATGTAGAGTTTGTCGGTGCCGGTGCCTGTGCTTGACTGCCCGTATCACATGATTTTAAGGTTGCCATCAATGACAATACCTTCAATCACCTACAATTTCTCATTGGAGTGTGCATTTTCCAACACATACCTACTATCTCAATAACTATACCCTGATGATCAGCTTGGCAGTCATCCACAGCTGCAAACACTCTATGAGATCTCCCTACATCTCCCACTATAGGCTCTGATGCTGCTGGCCTTTGACTACCTGTATTGTGTAAACATTGAGGGCACTACGTGGCTCTGTGACTAAACTGCCCACAAGAGAAGCAAGCTCCTCTACCCGGTCCTCTATTATCTGTTGGCCCACTAGACTGCTGGAAACTTCCCTAGCTTGGGGCATGAGATGAACTCTATGAGGACTACCCTGTAGGGGCCTGTTTGCCCCTCTGCCAGTTCCTGTTCTTCCTATACTGAGAGTTGCCACCTTGCTAGTCCTAGAACTATTTTGGTTTTGACGGTTGCTGCTGTTGCTATCCACCCTTAGTGGGTGCCTAAGGAGTCCTAAATGGTGTAGCTGACTAGGACTGATTTCCCCGAGCTCTATTCCCACTGGAAGGTGCAATCACTATCTGTACACCTGACTAACCACCAAGTGCATGGCTAAGGTTCAACTCAACCAATCTAGCTTTCGCCACGGCTATTTCAACTGAAGGTGGCTCAAACACCCTCACTCCTCCACTGATGTAGTCATTCAAACCTCTCAAGAAGTGCTAAACAAGCATAGCCTCATCATTACCAATCTTGGCATAATGTTTGAGCTCATAGAACCTATGCTCATACTAGTCTACTATCATACCATACTAGCGCAAGGCATAGAACTCATCTGCCCAAGTCTACCTCCACTAGGGTGAGAGAAATTGTGCCCTAAATCTCTCCAGAAATAGCTTGCATGTTACGGTGTTAATGCACACACTGATCTTCTCCTCCTCTAGTCTCCTCCAGATCAAAGAAAAACTTTTGAGATGCATAATAGCACATCTTGCCTTAGTGTTTCTATTGTATGGAAACATAGCGAAACACCGATCTAAACAGATGAGCCAAGTCTCTACCTCAAGACCGATACCCATACCATCAAAGTAAGGAGGGTTGGACCTCATCAAGTCCTTTATGTGACCCAAAGAAGGTGGATCTCGGTTAGCTGGAACCTCCCTCCTCTTGGGTGATCTCTCCCTCTCTCTCTCTCTCCTCTGGAACCTGTTGATGTGACTCCTCAACCTGAGCATGAATAGGCTGCTCAAACTCAGACCTATGGCCTAACCTAGCCAAAACCTCCTTAAACATCTATCTTAGCTCTTCCCTTTCAGAAACCTACTCTCCTGTATGCTGAGAATCCTGATGAACTGACTGCTCTAGCTCAACACTCACATGAGTGGGTGGTGGTGAAGGACTATGATGGTTTGAACTATGGCCCTGTCCTCCACCTCTGCCTCCTTTGTGACCACCCATACGGCCACCTCCCCTAGCTTTTCTAGCCATGACCTAGCACCACAAAAGAGAAAATGGTTCAGATCTATGGCAAGGAAAAGACAAGAGAAATACAAACATTAAGACCTAAGTAAAAACATCAAGTTGAATAGGTTCACAACAAACCCAAAGTACCCAGTGTTGAAACTTGGGCTCTGATACCAAATGTAATGCCCTGCCAGGAACCCTAAAGGAAAACAACACAACTAGGCAACTAAAGGGTGAAATATTAAAAAAAAAAGAAGATTAAGTGCATTAATTATAACCAGTGGACGTTTAATAACACAACATAAGTTTAATGAGTTCAAATGAGGAGAGGTACTACAATTTCTTAAACAAGAACTTTAGGCTAACTTTTATGCATCTCAACTATGCAGAAAGACATAACCTTATATTGGTAAAGAGGATACAAAAATAATCTTATCATATGTGCTCCCCCTAAGCATCGATATGCCTAGTTAGAAGAGGAATTGTCATCATCGATGGATGATGACTTGGTTTCCGAATGACCTTCTATTTATTTTCTTCCTTCCTTCTTGATCCATGTTTTTTTCATTTCATTTCCCACTTCTTCACTTGTCTTCTTTCCTTTCAGGCCATCTTGCTCTTTCTTCCTACTAAACTGGTTCTTGTCTTTAGACCGGTTATAGGATCGGTTCTTGCACTCTCTGGCTAAGTGACCGATCTTATGGAAATTGAAACATGCCATACTAGTTGTCCTCCATGGTCCTATGTTATTTCTCTACCCCAATCTCACTCTGCAATTTGCTGCAACATGACCAAAATTACCACAAGTGGAACAGGTGACATTGAACTGGTTATTCCTTTTATTAGAACTAACCAGTTTGAATGGTGATCTTGACACATTTGACTTGAGCCTACATTCTTCAGATTTATGTCCAAACTTATTGCATGTAAAGTAGTTTCCATTGAATTTTCTTCTATTTGACATACTGCTAGATTGAGATCTACACTCATAACTAGTGTGACCATACTTATGACAATTATGGCAATAACCGTCAAAGGTGAAAATCTTCTTTTGACTAACCAGTTTGTTTCTACAGACATCATACTTATGACCCGGTTTACCACAATGATTACAAGAAGATTTGGGAAACTTCATACCTTTCATTTCTGAATTATTCTTTCTATCATCTTTTATCCTTTTGGATTTAGATGATTCTCCAATTTCCATAGGACATGTACTGGAGTAACCAAGACTTGTTGTTTCATTTTTTCTTCTCTGAGCCTTCAACTATTTATCTATCTTCTCAGAGCTTTCATTGAATTTTCTTAACTTCTCATTTCTCTCATTTTCAGCTTTCAACTCACTCTTGAGTTGTTCAATCTCTTTCATCATCTTTTCCTTTTCCTTTGTGTTTTCATGCAGATGTTTATGTATGTATTCATTCTCTTGAGTGAAAATACAGATTTCTTCATCTTTTTCAATCATGATTGCATCATTTTCTCTTAGGGCATCTTCAACAAGCCTTTTGGCTCTTTCATCTTTTGACAAAGCTTCTTTTGCCTCTCTTTTTCTTTCATCAGCACTTATGTTGGCTTCCAATATCTCAGTCATCCTCAGGGCCTGACTTTCATGTTCCCTTTTGAGATGTGTGATTTATTCAGTCAGCTTCTTCTTTTCCATGAGTTTTGAGACTACTTCTTCAGATCCACTTTGTCCATAGAGTTGATCTATGATGTCTTGACTCTCATTTAGTTGTTGAGCTATTTCCTTTCCTTTTGCAAGAGATTTTCTCGGTCTCTCTTTCAGCTGAACAATAATTCATTTGCTTCATCAATCTGCTTCTGATACCGATATTCTTCCATGATCTTTATCCTCAAGTTGTCAAGCTTGACTTCAGAGGACTAGAGATTTGATACAAATTGTTAGTCCCAACCAGTGCTGAGAGGGGAGGGGTGAATCGACACTTTACTAATTTTACACAATTAAAATTTTTAACCAATATAAATAATTACTGCAGAAGAATATGCATGCATAAAAAAAATACATAGTGACACAAAGATTTATCTTGTGGAAACCCAAATGGGATAAAACCATGGTGTGAGTAAGAACTCACAAAATTTGTACTCTTCTGGAGTACGCTCAGTGAGGAGCCATCCCTGTTAGGAGATTACAAAGAAACTATTAGGTGCCACCCGGTTAAGGGATTTTGATTTAAGGCCTGTAAATGCCTTTGCCCTATTAAAGGTAGCCTTGTTAAAGGTCTTATGATCATTAATTAAGATGACACCTGGTTAAGGGATTTTTACAATGGGACCTATTAAAGTCCACCTTATTAAAGTATTTTAGTTGCAGTGGTTAGAAAACAATAGAAAGATGATTTGTTGTAGTGGCTACTGATAGCTTGACCAGATCACACTGAAAATCATACTCTATCTGCACTGGTTGTATCTTCTCTAAACAACACTGGCATTCTACTTATACCTTTAGCTCTGATCCTCGGCTCTACATTTTGCTCTGCTCCCACTATGTTCACCCTTTTTCACATCTATTTTCACAGGAACAACAACCTCATCAAAAAAAGAAATGAATTAAGTGAATTTATTAACCTTTTATTCTCTCACCAAATTTCCCTCTAAAACATAAGATTCAAAATTTTGTTACTGTGCCATAAATCACTCTCCAGAAATTATTCCAGGAATCTCTACCAAAATAGTTGTTCATGTCAATAAGTCTGTCGGTTGACTAGAGAAGACTGTCAGTTTAACTAGATGTTAACTGAATGTTACCAAGTCTATCGGTTACAGACTCTACTGGTGTACCGATCAAAATCTATCTAGCCGATTACCTTCTATATACCAATCTGTTCACTGCTTAGCTGGTTGTCTTATTTTGTGCCAGTCTACTCACTAATTGCCAGTTGACCTCCTATGTGTCTCTCTACTCACTGCTTTCTGGTTGACCTCCTGTGTGTCGATCTACTCACTACTTACCCTGTCTACACATTGCTTAGCCGGTTAACCTCTGTATACCGGTCAACTTAATCCTAATAGACTGTGAAGACTTGGAAGATGATGTTGCAAACAATGATAACCATATCATTCACCAGTCATACAAAATGTACTAAAATGCCAACAACTTAGCCATTTTTCATGAGTGTTGCCATCAAAGCCAAAGGGGTAGATTGTTGGCAATTGACACTCATCTGGTGGCTTTTAATGGTTTATTATTAGTTTAGAGTTGTCATTGATGGAAAATATTCATGGAGATTTGATCTAGTAGCCTTAATTCTTCTTAATCGGAAGCCAATGTCAATCGGTATCTAGTTAACCAGTATTTTAGGAAGACTAGAGCAGTTTTGGGGCCAGAAGATTTTCAGTGATTGCAGTGTACTGAATCGTGTTTGGGTATTTTGGGCCAACATTGAAACATCATTTTATCATTATTTTGGTGATCCACATTTATCTTTTTTTATTTGGTCAAGCTGACATGTGACTACATGTTACACTAGCAGGTCAACATGGTAAATGATCTATTTTGTGATTGTCGGCATATAAGTTTGGTGTAGATGATCTTTTGATGTATGGTATGATTGTATGCGAGTGTTTTTGATCTGGTAGCTGACTGAGATAGTGAATAGGGTAGAACAAAGAAGATTAGTAGAGGTGACCCAGTCAGTATATTTGGCACTCAACTGGAACTCATCCAAGAATTGTAGATACTATTTTGGAGTTCATTTTGTTGTAATTCATCATTGTAACTAATCAGTAAGGCAGTGAGCCTTCTAGGGTTGTATCTCTTATTGTAATTGAGCAGTGAGCTCTAGGCAGTGTGCCTGAATGCTTGTGCATTCCCCATATTGTAATATTGTTTTTCTACTAGCCATAGTTGCATAATATTGTGGGTTCAAATCCCACCATGGTTTTTCCCATTTGGGTTTCCATGTAAAAATCTAGTGTTATGCTTTTGTGGTTGTTTGTTCTATGTTTCTACACTTTAGTTTCATTTGTATGCTTCTGGTGGTTTAAAGTTAAGTTTGAAAATCTACTAACCGATAGATCGTTGATTCACCCCCCTCTCAATGATCGCTGAATCCAATAGGTATAACAAAGAAGAGATACTTGGTATTTGGAAAGATGTTGCCCTTTTGTTGATGAAATTATTCACTTTGGATGGGCATTACAATAGATTTTATACCTAACTTTTCCCAATGGTAAACCATGTAAGTTATGGTATTTGGATGAATGTTGCTTATTGGGTTTGTTCTTCATCATCTGAATCTATTACTAGGGCTAAGTCTAAAAATTACCTTCCCCTCCATGAAGGGTCAATTCTTAGAGTATAATTTTTACCTTTCTTTAACCCCTCCTAGTGGGTCCTTGTTAAGTCCTTTTGGTTCCTTAAAAGACCCAAATTTAGTGATTGAGCTCTCCAGTGCCCCCATGGTGAAACCCAACCCCACTGTTGGTTCCTCTTCTAAACCTAAACTTCTCCCAACCTTCTTTTTTCCCATGAGAGAAGTGAAACAAAAGTGCTCACAATCTACCTCTGAATAATGTTGAGGTGATAGAGTCAAATGAAGAGGAAGTGTACGAAGATTTTAAGTCCTATGATTCAGAAATGGACTAGTCCCTTGCAACCTCTGAGGAGTTTTCCTCATTTCCTCTTGGCCAAGGGATTCTTGACACCAAGGTTGGCCCTCTTGATTTTGAATCGAATGTATTAATGCTAGAGGAGAATGTTGAGTAGTAGGACCTAATGATCAAATGGATTTTATCACAGTTCAATGTGGCTATCAGGAAGTTTAATAGACTTGAGGTTGTGGTTGAGGCCAATGATAGAGTGGACAAATGGGTTATGGAGGAGATGGACAAACAGGTCTAGAAAGTTGCGAGAAATATGGCTAGTAAATTAGAGAGTTGGGACAATGTTGAGGGGATGTTGAAAGATCTTAGTGAGAAGGTGTCTCAAAGAAATGGGAACAAGATTGTTATGGAGCTAAAGGAAAGTTGGGAGATCCTTAAGGGTAAAATCAAGGAGATGTCCAAGAGAAGCCAAAAAATATTTCTAAAGAATTTAGCTCCCTAAAGGCTATTCAAGAGGAAATTGACCATAGAAAAGCTAAGTGAAAGAGACAAGCATTGTCACCCTTTTCTTTGATGGAGCCTCCTGCCTCTATGGTTAAGGATGGGTATATGCATGAAGTTGTGGCAGCAAAAAGGTGCCACACTTAAAAAAAAATGAAAAATGTGCTTAAGGCGCACGCCTTATAAGGCGTGCGCCTTATGCACATTTTAAACTTAAAAAAAACCCTACTTTGCATTTTGGATGCATTCTGCATTGCAAACCCACATTTTGGTGATTTCGGGTGCCATTTTCTTGCACTCGCCCTTTGTAAAAGCTTGAAATTGGGAACTAAGTTGTCCATCTCTCATCAAAATGCCGCCATGCCATCGAAGAGTTCGAAGAGGTATGTATTTTTATTTTCTTATTGTCATTTTTTTATTAATTTGAAGATTAAACTAGGTTTATTGATTTAAATTTATTTTCATTATCAGGAAATGAGATTAGACAAGAAAATGTTGAAAACACTCAATCACCTCCTCATGAAGACCATATTGAAGAAGAAGCACATCAAGAACCTCCTACAATCCCTAGACATCCCATAGGTACACAAGAAAACCTATTAGGTCAAATAGAAAATAGCCAAAAAGAGCTTGAAGGTTTAATCACAAGGCTAAAAGATCCCACTAGAACAAACTCCCATAGGACAAACCTTGCCAGTTCTTTGCAATCTATTGTATCGCACATACAATCTGTGAGTGGGCAAATAAATTTTTGGTCCCGTAAGAAGGAATAACAAAAGCAATTTTATGCTAACAAATTATCATATGTTGCAGTGAAGAAAAAGAAAATTAATAAATTTGACTTGTGTGCTCTTTTTACGGACCCCCGAACGAATCAACCTTTACACCTTGGATGTAGGAGATTCCCTATTCATTGGTATCATCATGAAGGGATTAAGAACTATTTTTTGGATAGGTGGTGGATGGTATTGGATCAACCCCCATGCAATAATCATGAGGTACCCCAATACTTTTTGAGAAAATTGTACTGTGAGTTTGTCCTTAATGAGATCCCAAACTATTTTGATTTTCTAGATTTCCAAGGTAGAGGTGGGGGTTCCTCGCATGATAGAGAGGGTGCACAATGTGATCCAAATCTCCCACCAAGGCCCTTGGCTAGACCTATGGTGGAGCATGTTATTATTCCTTCCATTGTGAAGGAGAGTATTGAGGTCGAAACTCTAGACTCAATTAGCTCACTCACTCAGACCCTTATACAGTATGCTAGGCCTCTAGTAGAGGCCGATGTGAGTGATGATGTTGATTCTTCTAGGCATCGAGTTCCAGGTTATTTTTGTTGATCTCGTGGTTCTCTTTGCACTTATGATCCTAATAGTTCTGAGAATGCACATGTATGAGCGGAGTTTGCTATAGATAACATTGTCGTGACATAATCCTTGCTAAATGAAACATTTGGCATTGATACCCAGGTGAATTTCATTACAAGTTCATTTCATTCTTTTTATTAAATCTTATATGTAAATTTGAGAATATATCTAAATTAGTCAATTATTATGATAAAAAATCAGGGTCAAAGTGTTCACAATACTAGCAACATTCCTGCAGCACCCTTTTTCACTACTTAGTCGACTCCACAGGTATACAACAAGTGAAGAAATATAATTATTATATGTAGATAGTTGAACCTTATGTGAATGATTTTCTAATTACTCATTTTGGATGTCAAATAGTTTGATGCTAGAGCTTCAACATCAACACCTCGTAGTGTATTTCATCGACAATCTTTCTCCCAGGTAAACAATTTATCTTTAATGTTGTTATTAAATAATATAGATAGTTTTGGTGATTAATCAATATACTTTGTTTAATTTTCAGATGTTGACATCAGAGACTCCTCTTGTTGTCCGTGCATCAATGGAATGCAGTGTTGCTACAACAGTAGCAAGTTCAACTGCTTTAATAGAAGTATGAGACATATTTGTAAATTTAGTAAATTTAGCATTACAAATGTTATCTTATTAATATGTTATTGAAAATTTTAACGACACTTGTATTTAGTTTAATTTATATTGTGATGCTTACAAGAGGGGCTTGTCACTCCAGATCATGAATGTGCACCTATTGTGGATGAACATCATGATTATTTGTATGCGGTAAGTGACTAATCTATTATATGTCATTCTAAAATTCAATTTTTGTATATGCTAACATCACTCTTTCATTGTATCAGGTGGAGTTACAAAAAAATCTAGAGAGGAGGTCGAGTGGACGTACTCAAAAGACACCTGCATCATATGCATCTCCATACCCTCGATAGACAAAGATATCTCATGATCCATTTCCTTCCCCTAGAGGGAAATGAATAGAATAGGCACCTATGTTGTATGCCTATATGGCAATTTTGAACATATGTTTTGTATTACGAATACTTGACATTCTATCTCCATATAGCTTTTGGCAAGCTCCTATTTGACTTTATTGGATACCATGTTGTATGTCTATATGGCAAATTTGAATATATATTTTGTATTATGAATATGTGACATTCTATGTCCATATGAATTTTGGCAAGCCCCTATTTGACTTTACTGGATATCATGTTGTATGCCTTTATAGCAATTTTGAACATATGTTTTGTTTTATGAATATGTGAAATTCTAAGTCCATATGGCTTTTGGCAAGCCTATTTGTTTGTATTGGATATATTTGATAGTTTTAACGGTATACAATGTTGCATGGATTTGTAGCTTTTTAGTTAATGCAAATCATTTATCATGGTTATCCATAATTGCAGTACAAATGATTAAATGAATAATTGCAAAAAGTTTATTGTTACTTAAGCTTTGAACCTAAATATGTGTTTGTAATCCAAGACACAAGCTTATGGAGATCAACACAAATTCAATAGTTATAGTCAAAATAAGACTATATAAAGGAAACATGGAAAGAACCAAAATTAGACAATGTAAGACACCATTGTACCAATACCCATTCTAAAAAAATTGCATAGCCCATAAACTTATATTCATCTAATGCATGCACTTAGGTGATTTTTCCGCTAGGGTGTGGCCTGCAATGATCAAGCGAGTTGGAGAGCAAAAAGAAGGCATTCCTAGTGTAAAGCCAGCCACCTCGATGCGTATGAGCTGACGGTTTGGTGTTGTGATGAGTGGATTGAAAGATGGGGCATTGTGCAACTTTTCATTGAACTCATCTGACGTTTTTTATCGCAACCGAGAAAGTGTCGCCACGAGAAACTAGATCCGAGTCTACTGAAACCAAGAGAGGATTTTTTAGAGTGCCATAACACGACCCCATAGTATTAGACAAATCATTCTTATAATTAACGGGCACCGATAAACGCGATGCCGAATATTGACAACTTTGAGCAATTTGAGCACTTAGGCGATTTCGCTGCTAGGGTGTGTCTCGTAATAATCGGGAGAGTTGGAGAGTAAAAAGAAGGCATTCCTAGCATAAACCCAGCCACCCCAATGTATACAAGTTGACGGTTTAGTGTCGTGATGAGCGGATTGAAAGATGGGGCATTGTGCAACTTTTCATTGAACTCATCTGATGCTTTTTGTCGCAATAGAGAAAGTGTCACCACAAGCAACTGGATCTGAGTCTACTAAAACCGAGAGAGGCTTTTTTAGAGTGCCACAAGATGACCCCACAGGATCAGATAGATCATTCTTATGATTAACGGGCACCAAGAAACATGATGCCGAATATTGACAACTTTGAGCAACTTGAGCACTTAGGCGATTTTGCTGCTAGGGTGTGGCCTGCAACGATTGGGTGAGTTGGAGAGAAAAAAGGAGGCATTCTTAATGTAAACCTGGCCACCCCGACGTGTACGAGGTGATAGTTCGGTGCCGCAATGAGCGGATTGAAAGATGGGACATTGTGCAACTTTTCATTGAACTCATCTAACACTTTTTGTGGCAACCAAGAAAGTGTCACCACGAGCAATTGGATCCGAGTCTACCGAAATCGAGAGGATTTTTCAGAGTGCCACAACATGACCCCATAGGATCAAATGACTTGTTCTTATGATTAACGGGTGCCAAGAAACGCGATGCCGAATATTGACAACTTTGAGCAACTTGAGCACTTAGGTGATTTCGCTACTAGGGTGTGGCCCACAATGATCAGGCAAGTTGGAGAGAAAAAATAAGGCAATCCTAGCATAACCCCTAGCCACCCTAATGTGTACAAGATGATGGTTTGGTGCTGCGATGAGCAGATTGAAAGATGGGGCATTGTGCAACATTTCATTGAACTCATGTGACGCTTTTTGTTGCAACTGAGGAAGTGTCACCACGAGCAACTAGATCCGAGTCTACCGAAACTGAGAGAGGATTTTTTAGAGTGCCATAACATGACCCCACAGGATCAGATGATTCATTCTTATGATTAATAGGCGTTGATAAATATGATGCCGAATATTGACAACTTTGAGCAACTTGAGCACTTAGGCAATTTTGCTGCTAGGGTGTGGCCCACAATGATCGGGCAAGTTGGAGAGCAAAAGAAAGGCATTCCTAGTGTAAAATCAACCACCCCGATGTGTATGAGTGGATTAAAAGATGGGGTATTGTGCAACTTTTCATTGAACTCATCTGATGCTTTTTGTCACAACCAAGAAAGTGTCACCATGAGCAACTGGATCCGAGTCTACCGAAATCGAGAGAGAATTTTTTAGAGTGACATAACATGACCTCGTAGGATCAGACAGATTGTTCTTATGATTAAAGGGCATCGAGAAACGTGATGTCGAATATTGACAACTTTGAACAATTTGAGCACTTAGGTGATTTCGCTACTAGGGTGTGTCCCGCATTGATTGGGCAAGTGGGAGAGAAAAAAGAAGGCATTCCTAGCGTAAACCCAGCCACCCCGACGCGTACAAACTGACGATTTGGTGCTGCAACGAGCGGATTGAAAGATGGGGCATTGTGCAACTTTTCATTAAACTCATCTAACGCTTTTTGTCAGAACCGAGAATGTGTCGCCACGAGCAACTAGATCCGAGTCTACCAAAATCGAGAGAGGATTTTTTAGACTACCACAATACGACCCCGCAGGATCAGATGAATAATTCTTATGATTAACAGGCACCGAGAAACGTGATGCCAAATATTGACAACTTTGAGCAACTTGAGCACTTAGGCGATTTCGCTGCTAGGGTGTCACCTTCAATGATCAGGCAAGTTAGAGAGAAAAAAGAAGTCATTCCTAGCCTAAACCTAACCACCCTGATGCATACAAGCTGATGGTTTGGTGTTGCGATGAGAAGATTGATAGATGGGGCATTGTGCAACTTTTCATTGAACTCATCTAACGCTTTTTGTCACAACCGAGAAAGTGTCACCATGAGCAACTGGATCCGAGTCTACCAAAACTAAGAGAGGCTTTTTTAGAATGCCATAACATGAACTTGCAAGATCAGACAGATTATTCTTATGATTAACAAACACCGAGAAACGTGATGCTGAATATTGACAACTTTGAGCAACTTGAGCACTCAGGTGATTTCGCTGCTAGGGTGTGGTTCGCAATGATCGAGTGAGTTGGAGAGAAAAAAAAAGGCATTCCTAGCATAAACCTAGCCACCCCGATGCGTACGACCTGACGGTTTGGTGTTGTGATGAGTGGATTGAAGGATGGGGCATTGTGCAACTTTTCATTGAACTCATCTGATGCTTTTTCTTGTAACCGAGAAAGTGTCGCCACAGGCAACTAGATGCGAGTCTATCAAAACCGAGAGAGGGATTTTTAGAGTGCCATAACATGACCCTGCAAGATCAGATAGATCATTCTTCTGATTAACGGGTGCCGAGAAACGCGATGTTGAATATTGACAACTTTGAGCAACTTGAGCACTTAGGCGATTTCGCTGCTAGGGTGTGGCCCGCAACGATTGAGCGAGTTAGAGAGAAAAAATAAGGCATTCCTAGCATAAACTTGGCCACCTCGATGTGTATGAGTTGATGGTACAGTGTCACGATGGGCGGATTGAAAGATGGGGCATTGTGCAACTTTTTATTGAACTCATCTGATGCTTTTTGTCGCAATCGAGAAAGTGTCGCCATGAGCAACTAGATCCGAGTCTACCAAAACCGAGAGAGGTTTTTTTAGAATACCATAACATGACCTTGTAGGATCAGACTAATCATTCTTATGATTAATAGGCACTGAGAAACACGATGTTAAATATTGACAACTTTGAGCAACTTGAGCACTTAGGCGATTTTGCTACTAGGGTGTGGCCCACAATGATCGGGTGAGTTGGAGAGCAAAAAGAAGGCATTCCTAGCATAAAATTGGCCACCCCAATGCGTATGAGCTGATGGTGTGGTGCTACGATGAGCGGATTGAAAGATGGGGCATTGTGCAACTTTTCATTGAACTCATCTGATGCTTTTTGTCACAATCAAGAAAGTGTCACCACAAGCAATTGGATCCAAGTATATCGAAACCAAGAGAGGCTTTTTTAGAGTGTCATAACATGACCTCACAAGATTAGATGGATTGTTCTTATTATTAATAGGCACTAAGAAATGCGATGCCAAATATTGACAACTTTGAGCAACTTGAGCACTTAGGCGATTTCACTGCTAGGGTGTGGCCCACAACGATCGGGCGAGTTGGAGAGAAAAAAGAAGGAATTCCCAGTGTAAACCCAGCCACCCCATCATGTACAAGGTGATGATGTGGTGCCACGGTGAGCGGATTGAAAGATGAGGCATTGTGCAACTTTTCATTGAACTCATCTGATGCTTTTTGTCGCAACCGAGAAAGTGTCGCCACGAGCAACTGGATTTGAGTCTACCAAAACCGAGAGAGGTTTATTTAGAGTGCCATAACATGACCCCGCAAGATCAGATGGATCATTCTTATGATTAACAGGCACTGAGAAACCTGATGCCGAATATTGATAACTTTGAGCAATTTGAGCACTTAGGCGATTTCACTACTAGGCTGTGGCCCGCAACGATTGGGTGAGTTGGAGAGTAGAAATAAGGCATTCCTAGCGTAAATGTGGCTAACCCAACACATACGAGCTAACAGTTTGGTGCCGCGGCAAGTAGATTGAAAGATGGGGCATTGTGAAACTTTTCATTGAACTCATCCGACGCTTTTTGTCGCACTTGAGAAAGAGTCGCCACGAGCAGCTGGATACGAGTCTACCAAAATTGAAAGAGGATTTTTTAGAGTGCCATAATACAACCCCATAGGATCAGACGGATCGCTCTTACATGTCACTAACATCGAGAAAAACCATGCCAAATTTTGACAATTTTTCACACTTTGAGTGATTGACAACAAATGAGCAATTTTTACATCTTTTACCATATTAGTAGGGTATACTTCACGAAATGATCCCATGTGATCTCTAATGGTCCAAAATGACATTAGTTACATAAAATCACACAAAACAAGACAAAAACACATTTTTTTATATTACAATGCCTCGAGTAGTCAAAAGTACAAGTCATGTACATATATCCAAATAAGCTTGATATTACAATTTTTTACATTTACATTTAATCCAATGAACCGGCTGGATCTGCTCTACTCTTTATCATGTCTAGTATGGCCTCATGGTCAGACTCACGAACCTTCCATAGGTTCTTGTTTAGTGGTCTACCCCCATATCTGATCAAATGAACATTTGAAGCTACAACAAGGTTAGAATAATGAAGAATCTTCCTATGTGTCTCAAAGTCCTCGAACAACCACAAGTTAGACTTCTTCACTGGGTACCTTCTAAACCATGTACCAGTAACAACTACTAATCCCGTGGGGTACTCAATATTTTCTCCATCTACCATAGGGTGATCCAATTTCCTTTTTGCGTCCACATAATGACACAGGTAATAATATGTTCCTTCTTCATTGTCTTCAGTTGCAATTACTGCATAAACATGCCTTGCAATGATAAAGTGAGAAGAATTTAGCAAACAACTAAGGTAAAATATTAAAGTACAAAAAATTGGATGTGGATAATTTACCTAGTTGGACTAAATCTGACACATGGTCAAAGTCAATTGATGATTCCATTTGTGTGAGTTGTAGTGCACTCGGAGCTCGGTATGTCTCAAGTGGGATTAGAGGCCTCATACACCATTCGTCCACCCACTCATTTGACTCACACTCATTATAGGCACCATCTCTACATGAAGAACAATAACATGCCATCTATCGCTTATGGATAGTCCATGAACCTACATTAGAGCTTTTGAAAGAGTGTAGCTCACTCGATCCTGTCAATGTACAACAATCTTCTAATTTTGCAATGTTAGTATCATCTACTAACCAAAAAAATTTGCGAACTAAAGACTTACCTTGATTACCTAGACCAATTGTACCATTGCACCATTGAACAATTGATTTTGCATCTTTCAAGTTTACATTCCCTTTGTACTTTAACTCTTCTCATGCTAAAGCTCTTTTAATGCATGCTCCTGCACTATCATGCTCCCCTTTTCCATGCCCAGCCGTAGAGAAATTCCACATATGTTGAATAGTAGTCAACTTATCCATCCTACTCAACCAATAAAACATACAAGAGTTCTTAAATTGCGATGCACAATTATCTGACCATATGATATGTTGACGGAATGATATGCCTCAGCTAGCCAAATCATCATAGAATATCATAAAACAACCTTGCACAAACTCTATAGAGTGTGAGCGATCATCACTGATGTAAAAATGATACTCCCTCAATATCTTCCTATCCTCTTCCATATTATCATGTGCCTGAATGAATGCTATATGCACAAATATGGCAACTTGCGTGGAGTTGTAATATTGTGATTGTACCTCATTCTGTGGTTGTAGTGTGTAGTTCTCTGCAAAGTCAACAATTGAAATAATTGTATGAAGTGGAAATGTGTCCTTGCATAACTTAAATTGTGAGTCCAACCAATGAGCTCGATGGTTATGCCTTGCATACTCATACACTATATTCTCATGAAAGATGCCCATAAACTGATACACTGGAATCTTCTCACTAACCAATTTACACTTTTTTGCTTATCTTCCATCTTTTAGCATGTAGGCCATTGTCTTATATTTTCCAAATTCTACTAATTCATTACCAATTTCTTGGCCAATATCCATATGTTGACAAATTTGTAAATGTCGCAATCCACCACAATCAACACATGTGCCATCCAAGCAAAACACAAACCGGCATAGGTTATGGGAAAGCTATTCAGAAAAATAATGTAACTTGTTATGCATGTAACAAGATTGGGCATATTGCTAAATTCCGTAGAAGTAAAGGAACACTAGTAGACAACAAAAGTTCCAGCTTGAAAGGTAAAGAAAAAGTTGAAGAGGTTAAGCAAGAATTCTCAAAATAATGGATTAGAAAAGTTGATCTAAATATTGGGAATACTCCTCCACCAGTAGAACAAACCAATGCTTCACCAGCAGGACAAAGTGATGCTTCACCGGAAGGATAGAGCAGTGCTCCACTGACAGGAAGTTCTTCATCTAATTGAAGAAAATTTCTTTGAGGGTTTGGCAATCTATTGACACATGTGCTATTATTCCCTTGGTTAGAGATAAGAAGTTGGAAATTACTTATTACTAGCAAACAATGTTAAGTAAATACTTAACCGACATGCATTTAATGCAGTAGATGCCAAAAAGACACTATAAATTGAGGTTTTGGCTCCATTTCATTTCACCGAGATTTCAAACTTACAAAGAGTGCAAAGATTTAGAGCTACGACATTTCGAGCAAGAAGAAAGAACACTCCAAGCAATCATCCATCCTAAAGGCAATAAGAGGTATTTAATCATGGCATCCACCTCTGCAATTGAATATATAGCAAACCCTACTGTTGTTGAATTGATAAAAAGACCTAGGCCCATATTTCAGTTAGTTCTTGAGGTAGCAAAGAAAGATGATACCTTAGGTGCTTTTTCTCAAATTCCTAAGGGATTTGTTTATACTGAAGACAACAGAATGTACATCCACTGCAACATTGAGGAACTAGGAGATGAAGAAATTAAAACCATATTTAAAACTGTGATATGTGATAAAAACTAGCAATGTAAAAGATGAACACAAGATCATTGAGACCCTAGGATTTACAGAGATCCTTAGAATTCCTGAATTTCCCAAGGATGTGATTAGGATAGTCTTAAGCAGGGTACATGGTGAGTTTTTCTGGTTAGATGCAGTCCACAAAATCACTAAGGAAGCTGTGAAAGCTGTCACAGGGTTACCAACCACTGGTAAAAGGCCAGATAAAACCAAGAAGGTATCCAATGACCTAGTTACAAACCTAACTAGTGCAACATTCGACAATTAGTCCCTAAGAGTCAATGATGTAACAGACATTAATGTGAGATTCATCAAGATGATATTAGGATATAAAGCTACTCATGCAAATAGACTCAACTCAGTTTCAAGTTTGTGCATTAAGAGTGCTTATGATATGGTCAAAGACAATGCAAAAAATGATGTATGTGAGTGGTTAAAAGATGAATTAATTGACAACCTTGGAAAGATTAAAAAGGACAAGAAAGGAACTTTCAGGTTTGGAAATCTGTTAGTATGTCTGATGCTACATATAACAAAACAAGTTCCCAATATAGGCTACAAAGAACTTGGATATGATATACCGGTAGGAAAACAATTAACAAAACTATTCAATAACATGGGAGAAGACAAGGAAAACAATATTCATGACTTCTTTCAAGCATTAAAGGCCAAAATGAAGAAAAGAATAAGGTTATCACAAAAGATTGTCGACAAATACAAAGGTGAAATATGCTTTGTCATCAAGAAGGATGAAATCTAGATGGAAGCAGTCATCCCCAGGATAGTTTAGGTAACCAAGATGGGCTATGAAATAGATGATCACATAATTGAAACATATGCTAAAGCACTTTTGGAAGCCCCTAGAGAACCTATGGAAGAAATAATTGGTAGTGCAAAACCATTGAAAGCCAAATACAATCAAAGAAAAGAGTGAAAAAGGTTGAGGCAGTTGTAAGGAAAGGTTCCAGACAAGACAAAGCCTTCAAAGAAGATGTGTTGAAGAAAACTAGTATAATAGAGGATGAGTTAGCAGCTCCACAACCTGAAACTCACCTATCACCGGTAGGTACTTCTTCAGGGAGTGACATGCCTGCAACTTTCAAAAGAGTTGTAAGGAAAAGAGATCCCTCACCGGTGTTACTACTTATCAAATTGCCATTAGTTTTATATACAAAGTCATTCTATATACTCTAGTCAGTTACCAGTACCAAAATATTTAGTCGATATGAACAGTCTAGTCGGTTACAGAAGTAAAATAGTCACAAAGCCCAATATACACCGAGTTGTCTACCGAGTGTTATTTCATGTCTACCGAGCAGTAAAGATAATACACCAAGTTGATATACACTGAGTAAAATGTGTTACCAGATTCATTGAACCTGGACACACATATGAAAACGTGTTACAAGATCGAGGCACATAGAACCGTTATCACATTGGAAATCGCACATATAGATTTTGTATAATTTTGAGGTCATCTAACCAATGAAATATTTTACATGGTTATTTATTCAAGAAATCATGTTTGGAAGATCGAAGCAATGAATCAGATCATCAACATAAGAAGTCTATTTATACAACATGAATTTAGGGTTAGAGATATATGTGAATGAGAGAAAAGTGTGTGCATATATGTATGAAGTAAGACTTATGTGATACATGAGAAATCACAGAGTATTATGACTGTTACAGAGACACAAAGGTCACTGAGAAGGTTATCAGAGAACAGTCAAAGAACAAAGTAAATAGAAGGGTTTACCAAGTTACTTTATGAGTTATCGAGGTATGCTATAGGCAAGGTAATCTTATTTTGAGCACATAGAATCTACTACAGCATTTTAGATGTAAAGTTGCATATATTTGTAAAATCTTATTGTAATATTTTGAAGTTGTAAGAGAAACCTTTAACAAGGTAAAAGACTCTAATCAAGTCTATAAATTGTAAATCCTCTAACCAGGTGCAACATTTATATAGTGTTGTAAAATCCTTTAGCAAGGTAGATATAATAGATCTTGTTACTCCTAACAGGGTAAGCTATCAGAAATAGCTAAATATGTAGCTCTAATCGAGCACTCTTTATTATTGCAGTAGTGAAGTTGTGGGTGCCATCCCCACAGTAGTTTTTCTCTCTAACCAAGAGTTTCTGCGTAACCAAAATATATGTGTTATGGAGTGAATCATGTATGATTGTTACTCATTTGTTTTAGCTTTATGTTATGTTACAGTAGTTTTTGGTTTATGCATAACAGTAAAGATATTGTTGATAAAAGGATTTGAAGTACTGATTCACCCCTCCCCTCTCAGTACATTAGCTTTCCATATTGGGCCTAACAACTGGCAACCACACCGTCACCTAGGAGGACAAGGCAAAAACAACAAGGAGTGAGATCTCCGGTAAGAAAGGCTACACCAAAGAAGAAATTGACACCCAAGAAGAAGAAGAGGACAAACAAAGACTTGGCCCCTCTTGATATACTACTGAATGAAATCATAGAGGAAGGTAACTTGAAAAATATAGAGAAAATATATGACACTCTAACAGCTGATGAAAAAGAGCAAGTTGAAAATAGTGTTATATTGCATATGGATATGTACAAGAAGTTTTTGATGGAAGTAGTCAATGAAATTCCAGATGAATTTTTTAAAAGACTAGAAGCAAGAAGACAAGCAGTAATAGAACTAGATAAGAAAATAAAGATTGAAAAGCTACTTGTTGTATATCCGGTAAACTCACCCAAAGAATTTGATGACCTAATTGCTCAAGCCAACCGGACAGTATTTTCTACTACACATCGGCACGTTGCTTTAATGGTTGGAAGAATTAATGAGGTGACTGAAGAGATAGAAAATGGATGGGATATATTCGTAGTTGAGAAAGAAAAACAAGAAGAGTACAGGAACCCCAAACCCATAAAATTTTATCAGAAAGATAGAGACAAGGGTAAAGGTAAAGTTGGTGGACCATCTAGTATCAAGGTTAGAGACATCTTACCCCCACCTCCTTTAATTACTCCACCAGTAAAAACAACAACTACATAAGATCAACTGGTAGCTGAGAGCATGGATATAGAGGATGATAATCCTAATCCCAAAGTCTTGTGTACTATGGATGTTGATACTCAAAAGATCAACATAGTGGTAGACAAAGATACAATTGATAAGATTGATATGGCTAGTGAGCCTCCGGTACCTGAGGAAACTTATAACACACGAGAGAAACCGGCAGAAGACAAAGAGAAAAAGGTAGAGACTCAGACTCAGACTGAGGCAATGCAACAAATAGAGAAACAAAAAAAGCTAAAGGCTCCGAAACAATAGCAACAGGAACATGTACATAAGGAAACAGTACCACCGGCAACTAGTGAAGTAGAAAAACCATTGCTTAAAGAAATGTAGACACAAACAGACCTACCAGAGGCAAATAAAATCTTGGTTACTTCCACCGGTACTCAGATTGTTGATTCATCATCAGGCTTCAAATCAACTAATGTGACTGAGGTACTATTAGATTCAATCAAGAAAATAACTAACTGCAACTCACAAGCTTACAAGGCAATTGATGATACCATACCAATTTTGAAGGTAATTGCTCCTAATTGTAATATAGACAATAAAGATTCTTTAGGACAACTTGATACACTATGTAAATATATCACTGAAAATATTGAGAAAATAAAGGAAGAGTCATTGAAGGATAAAGTAGAAGTTGAAAAACAAAAATTCTTTGATGAGCAAATAAAGAAGTGTAACAGAGATTTTGACACACTTCTACCAGAATTATGTAATTTATTGAAAGAGTACAAAAATTTGTACAAAGATACTTGTAAAACAATTTTTTTTACTGTAGATATAGACAAGAAAATGAGCAAGGTACAGGATGAGATCAATAAACTTGCAGATAGTTTTGTCAACTCACCTGATACACTATTAGTTTTTGAGGAAAAGATAACAAATTTTGAAGAAGAATTACTTAAATTGGAAAAAGAGAAAGAAAGAATAGTGAATAAGGCAAAACATTTGAGATCAAAACTAAGTCCAAGATTGGACTATCTAGCATCACTACGGAAGGAAGTATCTGAGGCACTAATACAGGGAAAGAAAACATCGGCAGAGCATTTGCAGCATCTCACTGGTACAGTGAAGAGAATAGAGACAACAATAAAGGATAGCAAAAAGTTTATGGACAGTATAAACTTGATTTTGGGAGATCTTTTTCAAATTGTAACTACCCAGTTACAAGGTTGAAACTACAAACTCTACTGACAACTTGACAACCTTTGTCATTGATGCCAAAGGGGGAGTAGTAGGATGAGAAAATTCAAATCACAGGAATCATATGCTCAGGGGGAGCTCACACATTTTTGGTAACATTTTTTTTGGACTTCATATTTTTGGATACATCTTTTGAAATTTCTCATGAGTGTTGCCATCAAAGCCAAAAGGGGAGATTGTTGGCATATGCACACTCCAATGAGACATTGTATGTGATTGAAGGTTTTGTCATTGATGGCAACCTTGCAATCCTATGGCACCGGCAAAGGCATTATACCGACATCAGCAGATCACACTCTACATCGACACTCAGGACACCGGCACCGGCACAGAAGAAAGGAAGTATACCGACACAGAGGCCGACAAGATTTTTGTTATATTATATTTTGTTTATTATTGAAAAAATTTGTAAGCCGACTTGGCAAATTGTAAAATGACTCTTATATATATAAAAGAGATCATTGTAGACATTGGAAGTAGGAGCAGTAAGCATTAAGGAAAATATTAGGTAGACCTATTATGCAAAATATAGGTTAAGGGGTATATGTAAAGAACAAAGAAGGAACCAATACTGAATCTGGCATTGAAGATGCTATTGTAAAGCAGTACAAGTTATTGGATTTATATAATCCTCATTGTAAGAAAGTGAGACTTCCCATTGAGCAGTGAGCTCTAGGCAGTTGGCCTTCCTGCATGTGCAGGCCCCTATTGTAAGTAATATTTTCTTATTGGCTAGTGAGTGAATATTGTGGGTCACAAATCCCACCGAGGTTTTTCCCATACCGGGTTTCCTCATTAAAACCTTGTGTTATGGTGTGATTTTCATGTGGATGTTCTTGATTTTGTTTATTGCATTATTTCTTGCATACCGGTACACTGTTATATTATGTTTTGCATGTTTTAAGTTAAGAAATTCCATTCACCGGTCAGATATTGATTCACCCCCCCTCTCAGTATCTGTGGGATTCCTAAAAATGACCGCTTAGGACATAATATGGTGTAGTTATGGGTCGTATGGTGTCCTAAGGGGTCATATGGTATCCTATGACCCCTTAGGACACAATAAGGTGTCGTTATGGGTCGTATGGTGTCCTAAGGGATCATATGGTGTCCTATGGGGCCATAGGACACCATATGACCCCTTAGGTGTTGTTAGGGATCATATTGTGTCTTAACAGGTCATATGGTGTGTTATGACCCCTTAAGACACCATATGACCCCTTAGGACACAATATGGTGTCGTTATGGGTCGTATGGTGTCGTTATGGGTCGTATGGTGTCGTAAGGGGTCATATGGTATCCTATGACCCCTTAGGACACCATATGACCCCTTAGGAAACAATATGTTGTCGTTATAGATCGTATGGTGTCATAAGGCATCATATGGTGTCCTATGACCCCTTAAGACACCATATGACCCCTTAGGTGTCGTTAGGGATCATATTGTGTCTTAACAGATCATATGGTGTGTTATAACCCCTTAAGACACTATATGACCCCTTAGGACATAATATGGTGTCGTTATGGGTTGAATGGTGTCGTAAGGGGTCATATGGTATCCTATGACCCCTTAGGACACCATATGACCCTTAGGACACAATATGGTGTCATTATAGTTTGTATGGTGTCGTAAGGTGTCATATGGTGTCCTATGATCCCTTAGAACACCACATGACCCCTTAGGACACAATATGGTGTCGTTATGGGTCGTATGGTGTTGTAAGGGGTCATATGGTATCCTATGATCCCTTAGGACACCATATGACCCCTTAGGACACAATATGGTGTCGTTATAGGTTGTATGGTGTTGTAAAGGGTCATATGATGTCCTATGACCCCTTAGGACACCATATGACCCTTTACAACACCATACAACCTATAACGACACCATATTGTGTCCTAAGGGGTCATATGGTGTCCTTAGGACACCATATGACCGCTTAGGACACAATATGGTGTCGTTATGGGTCCTATGGTGTTGTAAGGGGTCATATGGTATCCTATGACCCCTTAGGGCACCATATGACCCCTTAGGACATAATATGGTCTCGTTATAGGTCGTATGGTGTTGTAAAGGGTCATATGATGTCCAATGACTCCTTAGGACACCATATGACCCCTTAGGACACAATATGGTGTTGTTATGGGTCGTATGGACACCTAAGGGGTCATATGGTATCCTATGACCCCTTAGGACACTATATGACCCCTTCGAACACAATATCATGATGTTATGAGTCATATGGACACCTAAGGGGTCATATGGTATCCTATGGGGCCATAGAAAACCATATGACCCCTTAGGTTTTGTTAGGGATCATATTGTGTCTTAACATATCATATGGTATGTTATGACCCCTTAAGACACCATATGACCCCTTAGGACACCATATGACCCATAATAGAACCAAATGGTGTCCTAAGGGGTCATAGGACACCATATGACTTCTTAAGACACAATGTGAACCCTAACAATGTGTAAGCGGTTATATGGTATCCTAAGGGGTCATAAGACACTATATGACTTGCTACGACACCATATGACCCCTTAGGACACCATATGACCCCTTAGGACACAATATGGTGTTGTTATGGGTCTTATGTTGTCCTAAGGGGTCATATGGTAATCTATGACCCCTTAGGACACCATATGACCCCTTAGGACACAATATGATATCATTATGGGTCGTATGGTATCCTAAGGGGTCATATGGTGTCCTATGGGGCCATAGTACACCATATGACCCCTTAGGTGTCGTTAGGGATCATATTGTGTCTTAACAAGTCATATGGTGTGTTATGACCCCTTAAGACACCATATGACCCCTTAGAACACCATACAGCCCATAATGACACCATATGGTGTCCTAAGGGGTCATATAGTGTCCTAAGGGGTCATATAGTATCCTAAGGGGTCATAGGATACCATATGATCCCTTAGGACACAATGTGAACCCTAATAACATTTAAGGGGTTATATGGTATCCTAAGGGGTCATAAGACACTATATGACCCCTTAGGACACCATATGACCCGTTAGGACATGATATGACCCATAACAACACTATATGGTGTTGTAAAAGGTCACATGGTGTTGTAAGGGGTAATATGGTGTCCTATGACCCCTTAGGACAACATAGGATACCATATGACCCCTTAGGACACAATGTGAACCCTAATAACATTTAAGGGGTTATATGGTGTCCTAAAGGGTCATAAGACACTATATGACCCCTTAGGACACCATATGACCCCTTAGGACATGATATGACCCATAACGACACTATATGGTGTTGTAAAAGGTCACATGGTGTCGTAAGGGGTCATATGGTGTCCTATGACCCCTTAGGACAACATATGACCCCTTATGACACAATATGGTGTCGTTATTGGTTGTATGGTGTCCTAAGGAGTCATATAGTGTCCTATGGGGTCATAAGACACTATATGCGGTCATAAGACCCCTTAGGTGTCGTTAGGGATCATATTGTGTCTTAACGGGTCATATGGTGTGCTATGATCCCTTAAGACACTATATGACTCCTTAGGACACCATATGACCCATAATGACACCATATGGTATCCTAATGGGTCATATAATGTCCTAAGGGGTCATAGGACACCATATGACCCCTTAGGACACAATGTGAACCCTAACGACATGTAAGGGGTTATATGGTATCCTAAGGGGTCATAGGACACTATATGACCCGTTAGGAGACCATATGACCAATTAGGACACCATATGACCCATAGCGACACTATATGGTGTTCTAAGCGGTCACATGGTGTCGTAAGGGGTCATATCATGTCCTATGACCCCTTAGGAAACCATATGACCTTAGGACACAATATGGTGTTGTTATGGGTCATATGGTGTCCTAAGGGGTCATATGGTGTCCTATGGGGTCATAGGACACCATATGACACCATAAGTGTCATTAGGGATCATTTTGTGTCTTAAAAGATCATATGGTGTGCTATGACCCCTTAAGACACCATATGACCTCTTAGGAGACAATGTGAACCCAAACAACACGTAAGGGGTTATATGGTATCCTAAGGGATCATAGGATACTATATGACCCCTTAGGACAACATATGACACCTTAGGACACCGTATGACCCATAACGACACTATATGGTGTTATAAGGGGTTACATGGTGTTGTAAGGAGTCATATGCTGTCCTATGACCCCTTAGGAGACCATATGACCCCTCGGAACACAATATAGTGTTGTTATGGGTCGTATGGTGTCATATGGTGTCCTATGGGGTCATAGGACACCATATCACCCCTTAGGTGTCATTAGGGATCATATTGTGTCTTAACAGGTCACATGGTGTGTTATGACCCCTTAAGACACCATATGACCCCTTAGGACACTATACGGCCAATAATGACACCATATGGTGTCCTAAGGGGTCATATAGTGTGCTCAGGGGTCATAGGACACCATATGACCCCTTAGGACACAATATGAACCCTAACAACATGTAAGGGGTTATATGGTATCTTAAGAGGTCATAGGACACCATATGACCCCTTAGGACACCATATGACCCATAACAACACTATATGGTGTTGTAAGGGATCACATGGTGTCGTAAGGGGTCATATGGTGTCCTATGACCCCTTAGGACACAATATGGTGTCGTTATTGGTCCTATGGTGTCCTCAGGGGTCATATGGTGTCCTATGGGGTCATATGGCCCCTTACATGTCATTAGGGATCATATTGTGTCTTAACGGGTCATATGGTGTGCTATGACCCCTTAGGACACCATATGACCCCTTAGGACACAATATGGTGTCGTTATGGGTCGTATGCTGTCCTAAGGGGTCATATGGTGTTCTATGACCCCTTAGGACACCATATGACCCCTTAGGACAAAATATGATATCATTATGGGTCGTATGGTATCCTAAGGGGTCATATGGTGTCCTATGGGGCCATAGTACACCATATGATCCATTAGGTGTCGTTAGGGATCATATTGTGTCTTAACGAGTCATATGGTGTGTTATGACCCCTTAAGACACCATATGACCCCTTAGAACACCATACAACCCATAATGACACCATATGGTGTCCTAAGGAGTCATGTAGTGTCCTAAGGGGTCATAGGATACCATATGACCCCTTAGGACACAATGTGAACCCTAATAACATTTAAGGGGTTATATGGTATCCTAAGGGGTCATAAGACACTATATGACCCCTTAGGACACCATATGACCCCTTAGGACATGATATGACCCATAACAACACTATATGGTGTTGTAAAAGGTCACATGGTGTCGTAGGGGTCATATGGTGTCCTATGACCCCTTAGGACAACATATGACCCCTTAGGACACAATATGGTGTCATTATTGGTCGTATGGTGTCCTAAGGGGTCATATAGTGTCCTATGGGGTCATAAGACACTATATGGGGTCATAAGACCCCTTAGGTGTCGTTAGGGATCATATTATGTCTTAACGGGTCATATGGTGTGCTATGATCCCTTAAGACACTATATGACTCCTTAGGACACCATATTACCCATAATGACACCATATGGTATCCTAATGGGTCATATAATGTCCTAAGGGGTCATAGGACACCACATGACCCCTTAGGACACAATCTGAACCCTAACGACACGTAAGGGGTTATATGGTATCCTAAGGGGTCATAGGACACTATATGACCCGTTAGGACACCATATGACCCCTTAGGACAACATATGACCCATAGTGACACTATATGGTGTTCTAAGGGGTCACATGGTGTCGTAAGGGGTCATATAATGTCCTATGATCGCTTAGGACACCATATGACACCTCAGGACATAATATGGTGTTGTTATGGGTCGTATGGTGTCCTAAGGGGTCATATGGTGTCCTATGGGGTCATAGGACACCATATGACCCCATAAGTGTCATTAGGGATCATTTTGTGTCTTAATGGGTCATATGGTGTGCTATGACCCCTTAAGACACTATATGACCTCTTAGGAGACAATGTGAACCCAAACGACACGTAAGGGGTTATATGGTATCCTAAGGGATCATAGGACACTATATGACCCCTTAGGACAACATATGACACCTTAGGACACCATATGACCCATAATGACACTATATGGTGTTCTAAGGGGTCACATGGTGTTGTAAGGAGTCATATGGTGTCCTATGACCCCTTAGGAGACCATATGACCCCTCGGAACACAATATGGTGTTGTTATGGGTCGTATGGTGTCATATGGTGTCCTATGGGGTCATAGGACACCGTATCACCCCTTAGGTGTCATTAGGGATCATATTGTGTCTTAACAGGTCATATGGTGTGTTATGACCCCTTAAGACACCATATGACCCCTTAGGACACTACACGGCCAATAAGGACACCATATGGTGTCCTAAGGGGTCATATAGTGTGCTCAGGGGTCATAGGACACCATATGACCCCTTAGGACACAATGTGAACCCTAACGGCATGTAAGGGGTTATATGGTATCTTAAGAGGTCATAGGACACCATATGACCCCTTAGGACACCATATGACCCATAACAACACTATATGGTGTTGTAAGTGATCACATGGTGTTGTAAGGGGTCATATGGTGTCCTATGACCTCTTAGCACACCATATGACCCCTTAGGACACAATATGGTGTGATTATTGGTCCTATGGTGTCCTAAGGGGTCATATGGTGTCCTATGGGGTCATAATACACCATATGGCCCCTTAGGTGTCATTAGGTTTCATATTGTGTCTTAACGGGTCATATGGTGTGCTATGACCCCTTAAGACACCATGTGACCCCTTAGGACACCATATGACCCATAATGACACCATATGGTGTCCTAATGGGTCATATAGTGTCCTAAGGGGTCCTAGCACACCATATGACCCCTTAGGACACAATGTGAACCCTAACGCCATGTAAGGGGTTATATGGTATCCTAAGGGGTAATAGGACACTATATGACCCCTTAGGACACCATATGACCCCTTATAACACCATATGACCCCTTAGGACACCATATGACCCATAATGACACTATATGGTGTTCTAAGAGATCACATGGTGTCGTAAGAGCTCATATGTTGTCCTATGACCCCTTAGGACACCATATGGTGTCATTATGGGTCGTATGGTGTCCTAAGGGGTCATATGGTGTCCTATGGGGTCATAGGACACCATATGATCCCTATGTGTCGTTAGGGATCATATTGTGTCTTAACAGGTCATATGGTGTGTTATGACCCCTTAAGACACCATATGACCCCTTAGGGAACCATATGACCCATAATGACACCATATGGTGTCCTAATGGGTCATATAGTGTCCTAAGGGGTCATAGGATACCTTATGACCCTTTAGGACACAATGTGAACCCTAACCACACGTAAGGGGTTATATGGTATCCTAAGGGATCATAGGACACTATATGACCCTTAGGACACCATATGACACCTTAGGACACCAGATGACCCATAACGACACTATATGGTGTTCTAAGGGGTCACACGGTGTTGTAAGGGGTCATATTGTGTCCGATGAGCCCTTGGGTTACCATATGACTGCTCAAGACACAATATGGTGTCGTTATGGGTCATATGGTGTCCTAAGGTCCTATGGGGTCATAGGACACCATATGACCCCTTAGGTGTCGTTAGGGATCATATTGTGTCTTAACGGGTCATATGGTGTGTTATGACCCCTTAGGACACCTTATGTTGTCATTATGGGTCATATGATGTCCTATGGGATCATAAGATACCTAATGACTGCTTAGGACACCATATGACCCATAATGACACATTATGGTCTCTTAAGGGGTCATAGGACACCATATGACCCCTTAGGACACAATGTGAACCCTAACGACATGTAAGGGGTTATGTGGTATCCTAAGGGGTCATAGGACACTATATGACTCGTTAGGATACCATATGACCCCTTAGGACACCATATGACCCACAATGACACTATATGGTGTTCTAAGGGGTCACATGATGTCCTAAGGGGTCATCTACTATCCTTTGACCCCTTAAGACACCATATGACCCCTTAGGACACAATATGGTGTCATTATGGGTTGTATGTTGTAAGGGGTTTTATGGTGTCCTAAGGGGTCATATGGTGTCCTATGGGGTCATAGGACACCATATGACCCCTTAGGTGTCGATAGGGATCATATTGTGTCTTAACGGGTCATATGGTGTTTTATGACCCCTTAAGACACCATATGACCCCTTAGGACACCTTATGTTGTCATTATGGGTTGTATGGTGTCCTAAGGGGTCATATGGTATCCTAAGGGATCATCGCACACCATTAGACCATATTGACCCCATATGGTGTACTAGGGGCTCATATGGTGTCCTAAGGGGTCATAGGACACCATATGAACCATACTAACACCATATGGTGTACTAAGGGGTCATATGGTGTCCTAAGGGGTCATAGGACACGATATAACCCCTTAGGACATAATATGACCCCTAACAACACCTAAGGTGTCATATGGTGTCCTATGACCCATTAAGACACCATATGGTGTCATTATGGGTTATATGGTGTCCTAAGGGGCCATATGGCATCCTATGAGCACTTAGGACAAAATATGGTGTCGTTATGGGTCCTATGACCCCTTAGGACCTAGAGAGAGGAGGGAGTGAGGAAGAAACTGAGGGAAAGAGGTGAGAGAGGGAATTATATGGGTATAAGGATGAAGAGGGAGATAGCTTGAGGGATAGGAGAATAAGGGAATTGTGAGAGCTAGAGAGGGTAGGGACAAAGAAGAGTATGTATCTATAAGAATGAAGAGCCCGAGAAGAGGTAAGGGGAGAGAGAGAATATGAGATCTAGTTCATAGAGAGAGATGGAACTACGAGGGAAGGGAGATAAAGAAGGGAGAGGTGAGATGGGGGTTTCTATGTACACATTTGGTGCTCTCCCTATTTGGCGCGTGCCAAATGTGGAATATGGACCACATTTGGCGCGCGCCAAATGGAAAAATCCATTCATCACATTTGGCGCACGCTAAATAGGGCGAGTGCCATATTTGGTGTGCGCCAAATGGCCCGCTTTGGGAAACACCAAACCTATGGGTTGGATTTTCCTTGGGCATCCAACCCAAAGGTTTGGATGACCATTTCAGGCTAGAGACATGTTTTTATCATAACATTAAAAATTTTGACATATTTTGGGTCGTGCTCTCCGTCAGGTTTGCATGTGTATCAATGAAGTTAAAAAAAATACCATGGTAAACTTGAGCTCCCTCTTAGCTATCCAACAATGTAATTTATTTCAAATTTTGATTTCGTTAAGTCTTTCATCTATAATTTCTTTTGTCAGTGTGTCTGTTTTTTGTCAAAAACCAACATGCACTATTTTGGGTATAGATTTTTACATGTTCATCAGATTTTGAAAAAACTTACATTTTTAGAAACTAGACTCCATTCTACACAATTTAAAAAAAAAGTTTTCATTTTTGATTAGTTTTCAATGATTTTAGTGTGGAGCACACTCAATTTTCTATTTTTCAGGATGTGTCCACTGTGAAAATTAGTAAAAAATCATATACTCATTAAAAAATTAGCTGAAAAATCTGGCATAAACTACAATGTGTTAGCTAATTTCTCACCAAAGCGATTTTAAAAATTCAATTTGTTTTTAAACATTTTAGGGGGGCCACAACAGACACTATGTTATGTTTTTTGCATAAAAATAGGACCACTTTTTGTGGCCCCCCTTTTTGAAGCCCTTTATCTCCACCATTTTAAAAAAAATTAGTAGTTTAGAAAGTAGACTTGAAGCACTCTGACTCTTGTTCTTGTTGCATCTTCAAATTTGGAGTGTAACTATCTTTAATTTGTCGTTGAAGCTCAGACTTTGCTGATTTCAGAAAAAAAAAAAAAAAAAAAGTGGCATCTTAAGACCCTCTTTTGGTACCACAACTTGGTGCACATACCCAAATACTTTGAATACTGGTACTCCAAAATCTGTGCTTGACTCTAAAAAAAATCTCCTTCTCTTATAAAGGTTTGGGTGTGTGTAAGGATTAGAAAGAGGGTAACATGTCTGCCTAGTACCAACTATCCTGAGGGAAACTTCGGAGGAAACCAACTTTGGCGGTTGGCTAGTTTAGTTTTGGTTTTTCTTTGTTGATTTTGTCCCTAGCCCTCATCTAGTGCTTGGTGGTTCCTTGATATTTTTTAGTATTTTATCTTTAGCTAGGTGTGTATTTCTCATGTGCCCTAGGTGGCACTCTTTTGTGGATATTTAATGGCACAATCCTAACCTACTTCTCATTAATCAGAACATATTTACTAGGTTCACAAATGTATGATCCTAAAAAAAAATCCATAACATGTAAATCATCTAATAATGTGCAAACATGACTAGCCAGAAATGCATACACATGACCCATAAACATATAATGTAAAACATGTAACAAAGTAAGTACTAAATGTATCATAAAACATGTGGAAATATCCAAAAATATCTAGAAAAATGAACACAACTATCTCTAAGTGGAAGAATCATCATGTTGGATGCTAGTCGAGTGACCCTCTAATTGTGAACCCCACTCTAATGGATGTTTCTATAGAGGATGGGATTTGATACTCTCAAAATGATGAATCTCAAGGAGGAAACCAACCTTCACTCTACCTCACTTTATTGGAACTTTGGTGAGCCAAGGGAAACAAACTGTAAAACTCAACAAGAAGAATACAAAGTCCTTTGAATGACCTCTGCTAAGCCTCTATTCTCAGGATGAATATGCAAAACTTAGATACTAGCACGACATGCCAACATCCTATATGGATAGAATATAAAATTCGTACAATGAATGTGTATAATAATCATACTAAACTTAAGGTACTATGTTGAATTAAATGAATTAGCATGAGGGTAAGTGCACCAAGATGGTGAACAAAAAGGGGGGTATAAGTGGCCACTTTTTTTTCTTTCTTTTTTTTTTTTTTTTTCTGGAAAAAGGTAAACCTGAACTTCAAAGAGCTATTTGAAGGTCATGCACTCAAAACTAGGAGTTCAAAAAATAATAAGAATCGTAGTACTTTGAATCTAGTTTCTAAACTACTAATTTTTTTAAAAATTGGATAAGATTAAGAGGGTCGAGCCTTTCATGCACGGAAAACTGTTCCTGATATTTTTAGAAAAATATAACATAGTTGTTTTCATGCGCTGCACAAAATATATAGTTAGATTTAGTATTTTTAAAAACCCTTTGGTAGGATGATAGGTAAGAGTGAGATCTAGAGGTTGTGTATTTTTTGTAATTTTTTGTTGAGTATTTTATTTTTTATGATTTTGGAAGTGACCGCATCCTGAAAATTTGGTCCCTGTTCGTGCGCTGGGCATAACTTGCATCAAAATAATAAAAAATGCAATTTTTTTAAAAAAGTGTATAGAATATAGTGTAGAACAATAATATATAATTTATTTTGAATTTGGTCAATTATATCAAAATTTATTAAAAAAATGATAGACATATGTCTGTGAGGACTGTCAAGGCACTGATAAAGAAAATTAAAGTTTACTATGCTAATGTTGTCCAAAAATTAAAAAAATTATATGGTCAGAAAACTAAGAAGATGTGTGAGATTATGGTGGTAATTTTAGAGATACCCCCTTCATCATTTGTAAACCTAATGATGATGAAGTCAACAAATCATGGTGGAGGATGAAAAAACATGTAAAGGAACAAAAAAGGGGGGAAAATGGGCTTGTAAGCCTTAGGGTTGTTTTCCAACCCTCTTACCAAGCCAAAAACCACATGGTTTTTGAAGAACCAAAAGTACTATTCACAGTTCTAAATAACCCGTACGGGTTATGAAGAACTAGAAATATTTTTTTTTGTTTCACAAAACCCGTACGGGTTATGAAGAACTAAAAACATTTTTTTTTGTTTCACAAAACCTGTACAGGTTATGAAGACATAATAATGTATGCTTGTAAACTTAGCATTTACTACACATGTTTTAGACATACCTAGATAATATGTGTTTATGTATGTATATATGCTTATCTATAGTTATATATACATATATTTATATAGATATATGTATATATGTTTTTATACATGCATGCGCCTCTTCTTTTCCTCTCTCTCTCTCTCTCGTCTTACTTCCCCCATCATTGTCTTTGTCTATTTTGAGCCCTAATTATCTTCCTTGAGTTCTATCTCATCTCTCTCACCCTTTTCTCCTTCTTGTTCTCTCTCTACCTCATGTCTCTCACCCTCTCTCTCTCTCTCTCTCTCTCTCTCTTACACACACACACACATTATCCTATCCTATTCTCACCCTCTCCCCCTTCTCTCTCTTTCTCTCCCCCTCCCTCTCTCTCTCCCCCCTCTCCCTCCCCCTTTTGTTATCTTAGATCTCTCTTTATCTCCCTCTCTCTCCTATACTCTCTCTCTCTCCCTCTCCCTCTCTTTATCCTATTCTCCCCATCTCCGCCCTCCCTCTTCCTTCCTCTCTCCCTCTCCCCCTTTCCTTTTCCCAATCTCCCTCTCTCTCCCTCTCCCTTCCTCTCTCCCTCTCCCCCTCTCCTTTTCCCAATCTCCCTCTCTCTCCTTCTCCCCCTCTCCTTCCCCAATCTCCCTCTCTCCCTCCCCCTCTCCTTCTCTCCCTCTCCTTTTCCCAATATCCCTCTCTCTCCCTCTCTCTCTCCCCCTCTCCTTTTCCCTATCTCCCTCTCTCTCCCCTCCCTCCCTCTCTCCCTCTCCCCATCTCCTTTTCCCAATCTACCTCTCTCTCCATCTCCCCCTCTCCTTTCCCCAATCTCCCTCTCTCCCTCCCCCTCTCCTTCTCTCCCTCTCTCCCTCTCCTTTTCTCAATCTCCCTCTCTCTCTCTCTCTCTCTCTCTCTCTCTCTCTCTCTCTCTCCCTCTCCTTCTCTCCTTCTCTCCCTCTCCCCCTCTCCTTTCCCAAATCTCTCTTTTTCCCAATCTCCCTCTCTCTCCCTCTCCCTCCCACTCCTTTTCCCAATCTCACTCTCTCCCTCTCCCTCTCTCCCTCCCCCTCTCCTTCTCTCCCTCTCTCTCTCTCCCCCTCTCCTTTTCCCAATCTCCCTCTCTCTCCCTCTCCCCCTCTCCTTTTCCCAATCTCCCTCTCTCTCCCTCTCCTTTTCCCAATCTCCCTCTCCCCCTCTCCTTTCCCCAATCTGCCTCTCTCCCTCCCCCTCTCCTTCTCTCCCTCTCTCCCTCTCCCCCTCTCCTTTGCCCATTCTTGCTCTCTCCACCACCTGTTGCACCTTGCAATGCATTTTATTTATATGTCACTTTAAATTGTTCTAAAAATAAAAATTCATTTCTTTTTACAAGATTTAGTCACTTAATTGATAACATGTCATAAATAGAATTAAACACACCTGTGTTTGATAGAGAGGGTACAACATATTGAGCAGTTTGTCAGTGAGGGCTACATCCTCTGCAGTGGAAGCATGGCATCTACTCTCGCAACATGTACACGAATGAGATGTCCCACCATCCTCATTCGCGTCAGAGTCTACACTAGAACATACACCCTAGCAAGTGGGGCACATATGCTGAATGGGCTGGCTCATGCCAAATGATGCATGAGGTGCTACTGATGAAGGAGGTGCCGCAGAGGAAAGAGGTGTTGTTGATGAAGGAAGTGTCATTGATGAAGGAGGTGCTATAGGTGCTAGTACATCCTCTACTCTGACCAGCTATGTGCCATGTTGAACAATGACCAGTCAATGATGCAATTGCCTGAAGAGTCTGTAATTCCATAGACTCCTTCAAGGATATAGGGATGGTTACATGAACCATGGGTTTAGGAGTTGTATGCATCTTATGTTGTGGATCTACCACCCTATGGGCCCTAGGTGTATCCTACACATAGCCTCTCCCTCTACCCTGAAATTGTCGGATGTCAAAGTAATTTGGCTTCTCGCCAAGGATAAACTCACAATACAACTTTCTCAAAAATATAGAGGCACCTCCCAATTATTACAAGGTGGTTGGTCAAAGACCATATACCACCTATCCCAAAAAGCATCTTTCAACTTGGTATGAACACACCAATGTATAGGAAATCGAGTTGTATTTAGTTCTAGGTTGTTACCAGTAACAGAATCAGTGAAAAGAGCACATATTTCAACTTTAACTATGCCCTCTTTCTTCACTTGATCATATGAAAACCCATCCGCATAAAATGTTTGACATCTATCCCTCCATGAACCCCATTTCGTAACCTCCCTAGATACCTTATTTGCACTATTAGCCATTATTTCTAGTGTTCTGGCAAGGGTTGAGTGGTGCTCAAGCCTAGAGGTCCTCAACCTATTCACCAATATAGAAATTTGGGCACTATTTTGTGTAAGGCGATTGATGCGATCCTCTTGTGTGGCATCTACATGATCTAATGGAGGACATGGAGGGTTTCGGGGTGGTGGTTGTTGTTGAGGAGTAGAAATTTCAAGATTTGGGGCTTTTCTTGTTGCTCTTGTGCAATGTTAGTAGGGTTTTCTTGTGTTGCTTGTGTAGGAGGAGATCTTTGTTGTCTATTTCATTTTTGGGGATTGCTTGAAGAATCTGACATCAAATTAATAAAAACAAAACTTAAATCAATTAAAAATCCCTAATTTAATTAAAATGAAAAGAAAAATAATCAAACAAATCAAATCTTACCTGTTCGACAGGGTGCCATTGTTGAAAATTGCTTTTGATGATGGGAAAATAAAAAATAGTTGCAAACCCATGCAGGTTCAATGCTTTTTTTGGCTTCTCCTTGCTGTTGTTCCATGGGTTTTGGTGTTGAAAATAGCCAAAACGCATGGCCTAAACAAAAGAAATATGTTTCTCAAAACCTGTACTTAAATCTTTTTATTTAAAATTTTTTTTCCTCAAAACCCATATGGGTTTTGAGGAACTTTTGGGGTTTTTTAATTATTTTTTCTCTGGGCTTGGTGTTAACAAGCCTAGCAAGTTTTTAAAATTTTAGAACCCGCACGGGTTATGAATTTTTTTAATTTTTTTTGGCATGTGGCCACTTTTCTGTTCACCATCTTGGTGCAGTTACCCATGAAATGACAATAGTTAAGAGGAGACAAGGGGAGATAAATAAGGCTCACAATAGTTCCATGATTGAAGCCTCCAACAAATCAATCTTCCTCCCTCAATAATGAAACCACACACAAACAAGAGGAAAGATTGCGAAGGGGAAGTATAATTCGCCTATCAAACGTAGTTTCCCTCAGTGAGATAAACTTGAAATTGTGTTAGATTTTGCTAGGTTGCTTCATCTCAAACACGTTAGCTATAGATAAATGTGTTGTATGAGAAATAAAAAATAAAGCGATTAGGCACAAAGAAGACAAGAGAGCATAATAGAAATAGACCCCTCTTAATAGAGGAGAACCCCCATTATGAAAGATAATAGATAGCACTGGTATGGGTATTAAGTTGTATTATGCTAGATAGCCATATGATAGGGTGATGATTTAAGTAAGATTTTGTTGATATAGGTAGCAAGTTGTGTTATACTAGATAGCCATACGATAGGGTGACCGTAGATTGATTTGATAAGTAGTGAATTGGCCCTCATAAAAGGTGATAAGATAAATAGATCAAGTGGTTTGGCCCCCACCAAGGAAAACAAGATGCTGAGACAAATAGATGCAAATGTGATAGCCCTCCCTTGGAATGGTATGTGTGGAAGGCATGCCATTCTAAGGAGAAGAAATATTATGTCACATCAATTCAAAGAGATGTTTCTATGGAATGTCACCTTCAACAAATGATACATAAGACCCACAACATTGACAAAAATGTTAGAGAATAGGAGGATTTGATTATTTGGCATTAGAAACCATAGTAGTGAGATAAAACATATGATATAGTTGTAAATGGATGTTTCATCACAATGCCAAAGTTCTCAAATTTGAAGGAGATGAGAAAAAAAAGATAAAAAGAAAATAGGGTCAACATGGAAGAAGGCCCAAATGCCCCCAATGCTTTGCATCATCCCCAAATGTTGAAAAGAAATATATGACAAAGAGAAAAAAAAGATTAACAAATAGAATAAGTTGCACAATAAAAAATTACTATTTTCGAGCACCTATAGAGTAATCCGGGTCCTCTAGGAGAGCACAACATATAAAGAGAGTCAACCTCCCATTTCCAAGCACCAACAAAGTAACTTGGGTCCTCTGAGAGGGAAAAATATGTAAAGCAAGCATGAGGGAATACAGACATTCCCACACTCCAAGCTATAAGATAAGAAGGGTATTATCCTAGAGGTTTTCCCTTAGGAGATCATCATCCTCCCAATCTATCATATGGGAAGGGAGGACGAGCTCAGAGAGGAATAGAAGCAAGGTAAATACTAGGCTTGTCACCAAAAATAGAACTAAGGATGAGGTAGCTTCAACATCTACGTCCACAAGATCAGAAGAGGCAAGAGTCAACAATTGGGTGAAGATTGTAGATAGCATCGAGATCTCCTCCAAAGAGTCAAACAAGCATGCCTCTGTATATGAAGTAGGTGACTCAATCTGAGGAGGCAAGATAGGAGTCAAATTATTGACCTTTGTAAGAGGAGCAATGACAAACTTGGGAGAAGGCAGGGGCTTCTCAATAATGAAAACAAAAAAAGACAAAAAAGTAGTCAAAGATACAACTGAGGAACATACTTGAGTTGATTTGCATTGATGAAACTCTAGAATGGGGCCCTACTCAAACTTACATTTAGGATGTGAAGGAGGCACTAGCCTCCTATCAATCGTAGAAAGTTGGAGGACCCTAGGAAAGTTCTAATAAAGAAGTGGTTGTAAAATAGGAGGACTAAGAAAAGCAAAACTAGACACCACCTATGTCTACAACATATCCAATGGCTAAGATAATGGAGGTACCCCAGGCACCAAGGTGATGAGAGGAAGTTCCAGGGATGACATAATGAAGACCTGCACCCTCTTGGGGGAAGGTTCTTTAAGAGTCCCAAAAGCGACTGGTAAGAACACCAAAGATGATACATATGTTGGAATATTCGAAGGAACATAAATAGATGTAACAAAAATGGATGCCGAAGGTGCATCTTTAGTTTGTAAGGAAACATCATGTTCCTGAGCCATCACTTGGTGATGGTTCTTACACTCATGTACACACTGATTGTGACAAAGATGGTGATTAGGGGTTAAATCTTGTGAAGATTCAGGAGCATCATGCTCCATAGGAGAGGCCTTTGAGACCATGTTTGGCACATAAGAATGCCCCACTGATGAAGTAGGAGGTTCCCTTGAGATAGGCACTACATTCGTGGCCATAGGTACCCTTCCTCAATTTCCTGAAGAAGTAACTAGAGGAACAAGGGTTACCATCAAAGGCTAAAAGGTATAAGCTAGTGGTGACAAAAACTAACAAGGGGAGTGCTTTCCTTTCTCATATCTAATAGGATGGGGGATATCTACTAGGATGAAGAGATCAAATGGAGGGAAAGCCATAGACTTTGGCAGTGTGAGTTCCTTTCCCTTTTCTGCACTAGGTGCAGTCACAAGAACCAAAGACACCATTGAAGGTTGTGTAGTCTTGGGCAGATGAGGTGGTCTACTAGGAGGAACAAGTTTAAGCTTAGCCCTTGACAAAGAAAAGGCAAAAGGGACTACTCCTTGTAACACATGAATGGATGGAGAAAAAGTTGATATAGGAAGAGGCAAAGAACAGATAGGTTGAATTGATTTAGGAGCCAACTCCCTCATTTTACATTGATAATAAATTGTATACATTAAGTCACCAAAGGGAAGTATAGGCCCAATTGGAGAGGGAAGTATAACTACCAACCAAGGAATACCTAGTGTAGTAAAAAAAATCTGATTTAGAAATGACGACGAACATAGTTGAAAGGGCCTTAGGTCCCATGAGAACCATCAAGGTGGTATTACCCAAAGGAGAAAGAGACAACCCATTATGCATTCTCAAAGTAGAATTACACTCATCATATCTTGGTATATACCATCCATTTACAAACAATGTTTCCTCTGTGATGACATCGAATCTACACAAAGGATCAATCATTACACCCACAATAGTTTGACCATTGAGCTTTGGAAGGATGTACGAAGGAGAAATCTCTCCACAATATGGGGTATCCAGAAGGATGAATGATATGTCAGAGATTTTTATCTTTTGGCTGGGTAGTGAAATTGGAGTGATAGTAACCACATTAATATAAGGGCCCTCATTTGATGTTGGATCTGTAGATGATGCAAAGATGAATTTAGACATGAGTACAGAGGAAAAGGATTTGTATAAATTTGCAAACCACTATTTATTTTATCAACAAATTTATAATATTTATGTTTCCTTTCACCAACCTTAATATCCCCATTATCAATGTGATCTTTGACTATGTGTCTAAGATGATAACAATATTCAGTATCGTGTCTAGGAATGCGGTGATATTAACAAAAATTTTGAACCATCATACCAATGAAGGTGTGGTCTATTATCAGGCAAAGGTCTAATCTCTAGAAGGTTTATAAGGTTTTTCTTTAATAACTTTTTCATTATGCTTAGATAGGAGTCATTCAATTTTGTGAGTACCCTATTACATTATGGTTCCTATGCAACAACTATTTGTGGTGTAGCTATGACATTAGCCACAACTTTGTTCTTTCTAGACCCTTCTATTGACATGCTACCAAAAGAACTAGTATGAAAGTTTCAAACAAACTCTCTAAACTAAGTCATCATATACTAGTAATCGGTGAGTAGAATGTAGATTAGCATATTTTTGATATCAATTAAGGGACAGATTCTCTCTTAATACCAACTATGAATTTTGGATAAACATTGTCTACAAGTCACTAACTGGTAGGGCAAAGGGGATTCTAGTAGAGATAGATTGGTATCATGAAATAAAATCAATAACCTTCTTGTTTGGCTTTTTCTTACAATAAACAAGGTCTATGATGGTGACCCTACTACCAATATTATCTTGGAACCATTTTATGAGAAACAAATCCATAAGTTGATCAAATGTTTGAATGGAATGATCAGGTAACAAGTTGTACAATTCTAATGTAGTTCCCATGAGGGACCATGAGAAAATATTAAGCAAGACAAAATCCAAACTGTGGTAATTGCTACACATGGTCATGAATGAATCGATATCCACATTAGGATCATCATCTCCATTGAATCGATGAAATTTCAACACTTTAGCCCTTAGATAAGGAAAGCATTAGGCATAGTCAAATCAAGTGGGCTCTTTTGGTAATAGGTAGGCAAATAAGAATGGCTAGAGATAGATGTGTGGTTTGTGAGTTGCTATTGCAATTGATTCATGTTCTACAATATGGTATTCAAAATGACATTTGAAGGTGAAGCGGGTGGAGGACCACGTGTACCACCACCTCCACTAGCAATAACATGAGGATTGATGGACTTGAAAAGCACTGAGAGGGGGGGGTGAATCAGTGACACCAAAAATAAAACTACTTCAAACACTAACCGGTAGATGAACTTAACAAAGATTTTCAACACAATGTATGCAATCCAAAATGATATAACAACATCCACAAAAAGTAAAGCATCCACCATAATGCAAGTGTTTATACGTGGAAAACCCAAATAGGTAAAAACCACGGTGAGATGGAACTCACAAGTTAATTATCTACATTAATAGATAACTAACCAGTTAAGGTCTACAAAGTGCTCTGCTAGGAGCGAATCTTGTTAGAGATCCCAAATCTTGATTAGAAGCTTATACCCTGTTAAAGGTAGTACCCTGTTAGGAGTAACCTCGGTGGAGGATTTCTGAATCCAAACTAATGGATCACTCTATTAGAGGATTTATACATTGAATCTCGTTAGAACTTACCCGGTTAGGGGATTTGATTCTGTTATAATTGTTAGAAAACAATAAGAATGGTTTGATTTGTTTTGAGTAGCACAATACTTGCTTGATCAGATCCTTCTAAACGTATTCAACATTGCTCTTCTGCATACTCTGCAACTTAACTCCTTTTACCTTCGCACATAACATAACACTTTCACTCTGTCAAATAATTCATTGTGATGTCAATATATAGACCTTATGATTTGATGTCGGCCTTAAGAAATCATAACACAATTTCCTAGGTGCAGTGTATTTGGACAAGTCATCATAACTCATGACAAAAATTACCACCAAGCAGTTGATGCCAGTAACTCAACATGAAATGTGGTAACTCATCACAAAATTACCAAATACCGGTTGAATCAATCAAATATCGGTTTGAGTAAAACATATGAATCGTTGTCCTTGAATCTCCGCTTGATCTCTATCTTTATCTTCATCTTCATGTCGACTTAGTATAACCATAGATTGTCTCTTATGCACATAGCGGTTATCACAAGGTACCAGTTAGAGATTAACCACTAAGTATACCAGTTGACAGTGTAAATAATTGAAGTTACACTGGTAGTCAATATAATCATGTGTGTGTGAGTGTTTCATCAATGATAATATATGATTAATACATTACAATGTTCATCATTCCAAAAATCTCTCCATTTGGCATTGATGGCAACACTTAGAAAATTTTACAACCGCTAAGTGTGCATACACAACAAATTTACACATATACTCATACTCCCCCTTAATTCATACATTATACAAAATTTTCAAAAACACACATACATATTTCTACTCCCCCTTTGACAACAATGCCAAATTGAAAAACCAATATATATATATATATGTAGAGAGAGAGAGAGAGAGAGAGAGAGAGAGAGAGAAAATTTGTATCAAGGTGTTTATCATACACACAAAGAACTGAAAAACTTGAATCAAAGTTCAA
Organism: Cryptomeria japonica; assembly: GCF_030272615.1. Classification (NCBI taxonomy): domain Eukaryota; kingdom Viridiplantae; phylum Streptophyta; class Pinopsida; order Cupressales; family Cupressaceae; genus Cryptomeria; species Cryptomeria japonica. The sequence goes on along the minus strand of NC_081405.1, from coordinate 156,587,231 downwards.
GCATAAGAAATTCTCATAAAAATAACATTGTAGCTTTGCTTAAATTGTGATAAAGAATTGGTCCATGTCTCCAACATGTTCTTAGTATACTTGAATGTAGACATCAGCTGTGAATGAAATTCTTCCATTGAGTCCAGTGTGCAGGTTTTAGGAGTTGCTAAGATAGCTTCTGCATTTGAGTAGGCTCTCTATAATATGTCTACTTGTGATGTGAGAAGACTCTTGAGTTCCTTGAGATACTGGAGTCTCTTTTCCTTCTCATTATCATAGATATCCAACCTATTATGCAATCATCTATAGATTTGCTAAACACAAATATAGAGTCCTGAAGTGGGACATATGCCTTGTATATCCTTTCTAGCTCTTGCTTGGTTTCTGTTTGTCTTTTTGAAATCTTAGAATAAAAGAAAGAAATGTTAGAGATGGAAGTAAGATACTTTCCTCCCGTTTTAATAGCATTGTTCAACAAATATTTATTGTGTGATAGAGCCATTTTTCCACTATCAATATCCTTTGCTAGTTTTTCTCCATACTTCTTTTTGTGACTCTTTTCAGCATAGATTTGAGAAGCATCTTCTAGTGACTTGATTTGATCAGATGCATCTACAACTAACTGATCAATTTTTCTAATAGGTGTAGGTAGATGTGCTGTAGATGTTTCTAGTAGTAGACTAGATAAAATATCTATTGTAGTCTGAATTATTTCAGCTTCAACCCTTTTCTCTTTCAGTCTCTTCTTATGCGCTCTAGATTGCATGACACTTGCAATCTTCATCATTTTTGATACATTCGGGTTGTTCATATCAATAGGTCCTAAAATACTTAAATAATCATCATCATCTTCATCAAGTTGTTTTTTCTTTGCTGGTTCAGAGGATACAACCTTAATGATTTCTTTATCTTGATTCTTCTCCATTTCCTTTTTAGAGGACTATGTGACAACCTTTTCAGTAGACTCCTTATTATCTTTAGTGACTAGTGGAGATTGGGGTTTCTCCAGTTGTTCTGTTTCTGGTGGATTGTCCACTTTTAGTTGAGTTTCCAGTTGCTCAACTAAGGTAACCTGTACATCAGTAATTGCAGGAGGCTCCATATCTGGTGCAGTGTTGTCTCTAGATAGGTCATTTGTGTCTTGAACATCACCAACAATATGAATAATGGAGTTATCCTTTTTCTTGAGAGGATAGACCTCATCAGCTTGAACAATCTCTTCTTCATCCATTTTCGATTGATTAACATCATCAACAACATTATCCTCAATCATAGAGGATTGGATGAGTTCTTCCATTCTTTTGATTTCACAAGCTATTTGATGGGTCTCAGTTTCAATAATTTCCCTCCTTCCACTGAGTAACTTTAGTCTTCTTGCTTTGAATGTAAATTGAGATTTGTATCGAGCGACTAAAGTACTAATATCATCTCTAGAAAGTTCAGGAAAATATTGTACAAATACCTCATCAATGATTTCTTTTTCTAATTTTATAGCTTTCTCCCATTTATCTAAAAGAATAGTGTACAAAAAATTTGAGATATCCTTTTCCAGTTCATGTGGATATCTACTAATGACACAAATGAGTGATTACCTATTGAATGAATTACTCTTTCTCATTTACAGTGAAGGAATCAAAATGCTCTTTGACATTGTCAAACTTATTCCTCTCTAGTGTCTTCATTGTTCTTTCAAAATGGGTTTTAGGCTTGAAAGATTCTATATCAATAGGCACAGTTTCCTTTGGCATTTCCTTAACTATTTTTGCTACTCTACTTGTACCATTCACCTTCTTAGGTTCTTCTTTAGTATTTGAACCTTCAAATTCTGGTTGGAGAATAAGTTTTCAATTTCTCTTCTTTGGTGCATTCTCCTTCTTTGTATATACTTTAGGTGTCGGTTCCTTTTTGGTTAGGACACTCCAAGTCACCCTTGTAGTCTTTATCACTGGAGGTGAGTCAGTTTTCTTTTTCTTTCCTTTCACATTAGTAATAGGAGTATTAATGGTTTCTGATTGTGCATCTTGGACTGCCACAATGTCCAATTTTGCCTTCTTTTTTATCTTTGGGAGATGCTAATAGGGTATTAGCATAACCAACCAGTAGATCATAGTTCACCTCATAACTCATGTCTTCCATCTCTTCTTCTCTTGGCTGAATTGCTTGCATCAAGCAATAGTCAGTGGTAACAGTAAAGACTATGTCTTTTGCAAAGTACCTTACCACATCTTCTGGTAGTCTCATTCTCATGCTCATCTTTTTCTGAAATTTATTAAAATACTTATTCATGGCTGCAGGGAAAGTATTCTTTACAACCTTAATGTTGTTCTTGATTTGTGCAGTGACTGGTAGGTCTTTTGACCACTCAATCTCTCCAATTCTCAGTAGAAAATTCTGGAAATAGAAGAATAGACCAACCAATAGATGACCATACTTGAATTTTTGATTGTTGTCCTTTTTAATAGATTATAAATTTTGAAATAATTTCCTTTTGATGGCTTCATAGAGATCATAATTTGCATTATCAACAATCATTCTGTGAGCTGTATGAATTGCTACAGATGGAACACTATTAAGTCTGCTAGAGTAAAATACTCGATAGCCTATCACCATCGCTGCTAAGTTTCACTGTAGGCTCTCTAATATTGTTGATAGAGAATGAATTCTTATCAGAAGTAGAACCAGTTGAAGAGAATACCATGTCTTTTGAAATTTGTTTGAGAACAACTACTTTATCGGTTGAGAAATAACCAGTTATAGCCTGAATGGCTTCCTTAGTTATTGTGTGAGTTCTCTCTAAATACATGTTCTCTCCATGAACTTGACTCAAAATGATTCTGATATGCTCTTCCTCAAAATCTTCAAGAAAGTAAGCGGCATTATGAAAACACTTTTCAAAAACCTTAGCATACTTTGTTTCAATCTTTCCATTCTCATCACAAAGTGATTTCAATTGAGTATAAATGTATAGAGATCCTAGATCTTCTATCTTGCAGTCAATATAACTAGATAAATCACCTTTGACCAAAACTCCACTCAGAACTTGTGACAATGTATTATACGACACAATTTGTTCTACCTCTATAGCTTCCATAGGCTCAAAAGTAATTATTAACCTCTCTACATTCTTTGAAGTTGATGCCATTCCAAATAAATAAGATTCAAAGTAGGATGTTCAAAGAAATACCTTGTTTCACGCACGTTGCCCCGTTTACCTATTGAAATGCCCAAATGCACACTAGTTCGACCTTCTGCAACCTTCAATTCAGCTTAATTGCACAAATCACAAAGCAATTCAGTAATTGACAGCAAAACAATCTTTCTCAGCTCAGCAAGTGCTCCAATTTCTTTCTTGAATGCATTAGGGTAAAAATGACAAAGTAAAAACTCTCTTTTATCCTTTTCACCTACTGCATTTAATGCTCGCTCATTAGGGTTACAAACTCTAATTTCATCGCTCAAGGAGAAAACTAGTTGATAACATATTGACAAAAGGCTACCAAAATTTCATGCTTCAAAATTCTCTTACCGCTCATTTTCTCAAGGGGTCCGGAGGTAATTTGACCGTTAAGCTCCCCTTAGCTATATTAAAAAGGCTTAATTCACCGATGCATGGTTCTCTTCACTAGGTGAAGGAACAATTTCTTCTCCAGGTGAGTCATCACTTTTCTTCTTCCAAATCTGATTCATTTCTTGTCTAGTTTCTTCAGCATTAACTTTCTGCTTTCCTTTCTGATCCTTAGAAGAATTGACCGGTTTGCTATTTCTGGATCTACAGAATTTTGCTAAGTGCCATGGTTTGTTATAGTGATAACAGACCATACCAGATGATCTCCAAGGTCATGCATTGCCTCTTCCTATTCTTCTTTTGTAGTTCATAGCCACATGACCAAAGTTATTACAGATGTTGCAAATAACATTTGTTACCTTTTCCATCTCAAATGGACTAAACCGATTGGCGTAGGGTCTTTGCCAGTTCAGGTTTACCCAGTTGTCAAAATTCCTTATCCGGACACCATTTGGTCTTGGATGCATGTGTGGTATAGGATTGTTTGCTCCATATCTGCACTCAACAGATCTATGTCCATACATTCCACATGTGAAGCAATGACCTTCAAATTTCTTGGACGCATACCTAGCATTAGTATTGTAACTTGAATTTCTATTAGGTTTGTTTCTACAAACATTTATAGTGTGACCAGGTTTATGGAAAATAAAACAAATAGGTTTAAAGACCTTCTTACTGGTAGGATTATTGATCTTAGGAGCGGATTTGTTCTTAGGAATGTTGTTCTTTGTACCGAAGGATTCACCTTTTCCAAATGTGTGAAAACCAAGTCCAGAGATATCACCCTTCATTCTTTGTGATTGAATTTGTTCTTCCAGCATGGTATAACTTCTGTTAAACTTCTCCAATTTCTCATTAGCTTTAGTAAGTTGTTTGGTGAGATATTCATTATGCTTTGATAGGTTCTCTCTTCGAGATGATGCAAGCTCAAGATCTAGATATAGGTTCTCCTTTTCTTCTCTTTCAGCAACCAAATGCTCATGCATAGTGACATTTTCCCACTTGATATTGGCAATCTCTTGATCTCTTTCCTTGAAAATATCTTTAGCAGCTCTTTTGGCTTCTAGTTCTTGACTCATGCGGATAGTGAGACCTTCTAGCTCTCTCCTTAGATTCAGTTTCTCACCATTTATTTTTCAACTTCCTCTGCTAAAGAATCAATATTGGCTTCATCTGAAGAGCTATTATCAGATATCTCTAACAATTTTTTAATTAGCTCTCTCCTTTTGACTTATGAAGCTTTCAGTTTGACCCTAAGGGTTTCAAGCTTATTTCTGCTAGCTTCTAGCTCTCTAGCCATCTTGAAGTAGCTCATGTGCCCCATGGTGGTTTTAAGGCTCCCTTCTAAGTGATTAGGCTTGAACGAAGTTAGGCTCTGATACCAATTGATGGACTTTAAAAGAACTGAGAGGGGGGGATGAATCAATGACACCAAAAATAAAACTACTTCAAACACTAACCGATAGATGAACTTCACAAAGCTTTTATACATAATGCATGCAATCCAAAATGATATAACAACATCCACAAAAAGTAAAGCATCCACCATAACACAAGTGTTTGTATGTGGAAAACCCAAATAGGTAAAAACCATGGCGAGATGGAACTCACAAGTTAACTATTTGCAGTAATAGATAACTCACCAGTTAAGGTCTACAAAGTGCTCTATTAGGAGTGAATCTTGTTAGAGATCCCAAAGCTTGATTAGAATCTTATACCCTGTTAAAGGTAGTACCCTGTTAGGAGTAACCTCGATGGAGGATTTCTAAATCCAAACTAATGGATCACCTTGTTAGAGGATTTATACTTTGAAGCTTGCTAGAGCTTACTCGGTTAGGGGATTTGATTCTATTGTAATTGTTAGAAAACAATAAGAATGGTTTGATTTGTTCTGAGTAGCACAATACTTGCTTGATCAGATCCTTCTAAACATATTCAACTCTTCTCTTCTGCATACTCAGCAACTTAACTCTCTTTACCTTTGCACATAACATAACACTTTTACTCTATCAAATAATTCATTGCAATGTCAATATATAGACCTTATGATTTCATGTTAGTCTTAAGAAATCATAACACAATTTCCTAGGTGCAGTGCATTTGGACAAGTGATCATAACTCATCACAAAAATTACCGCCAAGCAGTCATTGCTAGTAACTCATCACAGAATATGGTAACTCATCAAAAAATTACCAAATACTGGTTGGATCAATAAAATACCAGTTTGAGTAAAACATATGAACCATTGTCCTTGAATCTCTGCTTGATCTCCATCTTGATCTTCATCTTGATGCCAACTTAGTATAACCACAGATTGTCTCTTATGCACATACCAGTTAACACAAGGTGCTAGTTGATAGTTTAAATAATTGAAGTTATACTGGTAGTCAATATAATCATATGTGTGTGTGAGTGTTTCATCAATGACAAGATATGATGAACACATTACAATCTTCATCATGCCAAGGACTAGTACCACCACCAGGGATAGTACTAGCACCAAAACTAGCACTTACATAAGTGGTATAAGCTTCCATGGAAGAAGTAAGGGACATACTAGACATGCCAATCTAACCCAGGGGAATGGTAGAAGCATTGACGGTAGGAATAGTATGTCCTGATTCAACCATGTGTACTCTCATCCCAGGTATGTCAACACCAATTTGAGAGATATAGGTGTCAAACTGATTCTCCTAGGGAGGAGTACCTACTAGAGGCACATGACACTTAATTAAAGAATACCCTCAAAATCTCTAAGCCTCTTCTATATAAAATTAACATGTCTCTTTGTAAAGCGGAAAAATCGCAATCGAACCCTAGTTGCTCTCCCCTCTTCCAACTCCAAGGAGAGAGAAGGGAGGGCGCTAGGGTTGATGGTTTTCACTTAAGGGAGAGAATTTACATTCAAAAGAGGGGTTGAAACCCACAAGATCCAATCCCACACAATGCAAGATTGGATGCTAAATGCATTTCAAGGGTTAAGACAGCAAGGCTACCCTCTTTTGTAAAGAATGTTGATAGAAGAATTAAGCTAGGAATGCATAGAAAGTGACAAAGATTCGCTTATAAACTGAGATAGGGATATAGGATGAAGCTGCAGACCTGGAATTAGCAATAAAATGTCGATACGGCGTTGTCCTACAAATTTGAGCAAAAGTTGTCGGGACGATGGCGCTCGGCGCCACGGTCCTCTGAAAAATCCGCGAAACGAAGGGGGATCTGTTCGTCTCTGCACAAGGATTCCAGATCTTCAATTTCAGCCGCATACCTGCAACCTACACACAGAAAAGTGAAGATGATTGGGGGGTTAGGGATTAGGGGTTTGCCTTTAGGTCAAACCCCGGTTTTGGAATTAACCAAGAAATGAGAAATTGCTGTAAATGTAAATTTATGTAATGTAAAACAAGTACTAATACCTTGTTGTAAGGATGTTTGTATCCTTATGTGCGAAGGTATAGATGTTGTTGTTTGTTGTATGTTGTATGTTGTAGCATGTAATGTTTTGTAAGTGATCTCCTCTTCAATGGTTGAATCCTTGTCTTGAATGCAACACTTAGCCTTGAATGGAGACTTGGAATGAATGCTTGAATGCTTGAATGCTTGAGTATAGTTTCCACGCTTGTACACATATGTCCTTCTTCTTACCCAAATGGGAGAGGAAAAATGTAGTTTATATACTTGTCAATTAGGGTTAATAGACTGATTTTCCCGACCTTAGGCCGACCAGGAAAGTTAATTTCCAATTTGCAAACAAAAAGACCCGAGACCCCATAGGAGACCGGGCCCAAAATAGGTCTAGGGACCAGGGCGCTGGGCACCATGGTCCTGGGGGACCAGGGTGCTGGGCAGCCTAGTCCTGAAGGACCAGGGCGCTGGGCGCTCTGGTCCCACCTCTCGGGACAGCAGGGTGCAAAGGAGGTTCAGGCCAGGGTGCTTGAAAAATGCAGTTTTTTGTGTCATAATCAGGTTTCGGGGTCTCCATTCAGGTTGCGTGTTGCGTCGCCATCGTGAAGACCGAAATGCAGTCGAAATTGCAAGTGTCACAATTTTAGGATGCTACATTTAGCCCCCACTTTAGCGGGAGTATGTATGCTCATACTTCCGGTAAAGTACAAGGAAACAACATTGAAAGACTTTCACCACGTCAAGGAGGTAAGATACACCAAGCCCCCAGTGGACTAAGGATCTTACGACGTCGATTGACAAAGTAAAAGGGAAGATCACGAGGGAGAACCATGACTGTCAGTAGTAAGGTTCCCTCACTATGAGTCATGCAAGAAAGATATCAAAAATTTTCAAGGCAAGGCTAAATTTGCCAAGAAATTTTCAAGTATCTTGAAAAGATATGAACGGGATGTATGCCCCCCTACGTTAAAGCGATCGCACACGCCTCACCGGGGGTGATTGCTTTAAGGTAGTGATACATATAAGAAATGAGAAGGGAAAGGAGCACGTTATCACAAGGATTTAGCCCCCAAGTGTGAGATAAGCCCAAGGATAATAGACACAAAACACAAAGCACAAGGTGACTTCGCTTTCCTCGGGGTCAATATGCTGTATGATAATTCATGTATATCATATGTATGTATGCATAGTTGTTCTTCATTCCCCAATCAAGGAAGGTCAACTAGAAGAAGGGAACACATGTGTCTTTTGAGTCAACATGAGAGAGATCAAGAGATCTCAATGCTTTGCATCATCCTCAAGTAGACAACACTAAGGACAACAAATAGAAGAATGAGAATAACACATAGAAGAAGTAACAAAAGAGAGGGGGAGAGAATCTGCTATGCTAATGTAACTAGTCTAGCACGTCATCTACCCCCCGATCTTGCTGATCAATGTTTCGAGAAGGCAGGGAACACGCTAGAGGAGGAACATCCAACACAGCAGATGGAGCTATCACAAGATCCAAACAAGGGCTACGTTCATATCCCAAGCCACGGTGTTCTTGTCTAGGAGCTAGGATAAGTGCTTTAGAAAATTCATTAGATAAATGGTTATCAATATCAACAAGTTCATATTCACTATTAGAATGAACAAGAGTAACATTTGCATCATGAATAACATTTTCATCTATATCATCATCAAGATTTATAAAAATAGGATCTTTAACTCGCACAGGATCAAGACCATCATGCATCTTATGTTTAGGAGATTTCGGCTCAATCGTCGGCTGAGGAGAAAATGGAATAATGCTTGTTGAAGGTGTTTTTGGGGATTGCAAAGTTTGAGAAGCAGCTGCCTGAGCTCTAAGACGATGCTTTCATCAGTGTTCACATGCAGAACGATTTCATCTAGTCTTAGTAGGAAGTTGCGAAGATTGAGGAGGAGGAATGTTCTCATCCTTATCACTTGGGTGTTTAGGTTGTGGTCTCTTAGGTTGAATAATAGGAGAGGAGGAAGGTCTCTTCTCTCCATAAGAGGAAGCAGGAGGAACTGCTCCATATAAGGGAAGAATATTTGGTTTAGGAAGGAGACCAAGTCCATCATGATGAGGAGGGATAGGTCTACTTTTAGAAGGTTTATTCGACATAGGCATAGTCATATCCATAGGGATGGGTTGGGAATCTTCTTGAGGAAAGACATTAGTTTTATCTTTCAAAGGAAGAACTTCCTTCTCAAGAATGATAGGAATGTCAAGTTTGGGTGTTCTAGGTTCACTTAGAGATAGGATCATGTCTTTTTTCCACTTTTGATAAGATTTGAAAAGATGATCACTTCGTGGTGGAAGAGATTGGAATTGTTTAGGCCAAAAGTAATCAATAGGAACACTAGAAGTTCTTTCAGCTGGTTTAAAGAGACTATGATTGACAGTAACAACTTCACCATTATGGGGAAATTTCAAGCACTTGTGAATAGGAGAAGCAATAGCTTTCATGGAAGATAGCCAAGGATAGCCTAGCTTCACATGAAATTGTTCGGATGATGGAATAATAGCAAAGTCCACATCAAGGGATTTGTTATGGACCTCAATAGGTAATGTAATAGAACCAATTGTAGGAGAATAAAATGCATCAAATAGTTTCACAACCACATTTGTTTCATCATAGATTACTTGATTCAATTGCAAAGTAAAAAGAAACTCTTCAGTAATGACATTAACCATACAAGAAGGATCAATAAGCACTCCACGGCAAGGTGTATTTTTTACTTTTGCAACTATATATAAAGGACCATCAGGTGCCCTGATAGTTTCACTGGAATCAAATGTGATGGAAGGTTCTTTAGGGATTTTCTGCTGCTCCACAAAGTTAATCACATTAGGAGTCATAGACACAAGATGATCAGGTGAGACAGAGGAATCAGTAGTATCAATCGCATTAGAGGTATGAGAAGGCAATGGATCAGTAAAAATCTGAAGATTTTGGTTAGGAGGAGCTATAGATGTGTTGCCTTTATCATTCACTCCAGAAATAGAAATGGTATTATTATCAATCAAATCTTGAATTTTCCCCTTTAAAGCAAAACATTTTTCAGTATCATGCCCAGGTTGACGATGAAATTGACAAAAAGATTTGTTATCAAAATAAGGTGAATTAATCTTTGCAGGATCAATTTGCCTTATAGGAGGAAGAGTAAGCACATTTTGTTCCAATAACTTATTCATAATACTATGCAATGATTCATTCAAAGGAGTAAACTTTCTTTCTCTCTTGAAAAACTTAGAAATAGGGGACACACCTGATGCTGCATTCACATTGTTGTTGATGATGTTTTCATTGAATTTAATGGACTCTCTATTCAGTTTAAACTTCCCAAATGGTTGTTGACTACTATCACCCTTATCACTCGGAGCCATAGGATGTGATTGTTCCATTTGACTCATAGTTAGTTGATAATTGTGAAGAGTTGCGGACAACTGTTGGAAAGAAGTAAACTCAGAAAATAGGAGTTTTTCTCTAATGTCTTTTTGTAAATTAGAAATGAAGATTCTTTGAATATCATTGTCAGGCACTGGAAAAGAAATTTGAGCATACAAATGCTTATACCTACCAATGAAATCAGTCAATTTTTCTTTAACACCTTGTTTACAATGCATTAAATCAATCAAAGTAACTTTAGGACTTATATTGTTTTGAAATTGTTGAATGAAAGCATTTGCAAGTTGTTCGAAAGAAGTAATAGAATAGGAAGGCAATGAGCAATACCATTGTAGGGCTTTGTCTCTTAATGTTCTAGTAAACAGTTTTGCAAGCAACCTTTGGTCATAAGCAAAATCAGTACATATTGTTTGAAAAGTCTTAACATGTGTTAGAGGATCACCTTTACCATTATAAAGTTCCAAATGCGGGATTTCAACATGTTTAGGACGGATAGCTCGAACAATGTCAAGAGAAAGTTGGCTCGCAACATCAAATGTGGGCACACTAAACTTAGATTGATTCATAGAGGCAATTTGTTGCTGTAAAGAAGAGACAGTTTGTGCAAGATTGTTAATAGTCGCTTTAGTCGAAGAATTCATATTAGATGTGTTAGATTGAGATGGAGGTGTTATGTTATTGAAAGAAGGTAAAGAGTAAGGTGGCGGGACCCTATGATAATTAGTCATAGGAGATGATTGGACAAGAGGAACACTACAAGGAGGAATGGAATGGTTAAATGAATTGCCCCCTTGTGTTATGTTCATTTGTGGAGATGTAATAGGAACACTCATTGAAGGAATGAATGAAGAAGTTGGATTGAATGAAGGAAGAGGGTTAATTGAAGAGGGAGGATTGCCCCCATGACTTGTGATCACAGGGGGAATGTCTTGTATAGAAGTAGTCATTATGTTTGATGTAAAGGTAGGTATGCTAGCAATAGAAGTTGTAAAAGGAATAGAGTGATTGACTTGTGTAGGAGGTTGTGTATAACCTAAAGTTTCAGCACAACTCTTCATAGGCATCACATTCGAATCCACAATGTGTGCAATACCACACAAAATATCAATTCCATTCTTATCACTTTGAAGCATATGTTTTAGACCCTCAATTAAAGGAAGAGCTTGACTATCGGGATACTCATGAGACATCCATTGGTGAAAATCATCAAATTGATTATCCAATTTTGAAAGTTGTTCTACAGAAACCTCATGGAGAGCTTCTTCATCATTAGGAGGATTAGAGGAATTACCCATGTCCTCGTTAAAAAGGCTATTCAAATTAGGTTCCATCTCCTCAGTAATTAAACCTCGGAAAGACTTAATTCTACGGCTTTGTCTAACGGGAATAGTGTAAGTAGGGCTTGTTGTTGTAAAACTCATGCACTAGAGAGAGAGAAGATTTTGAATTTTAGAGGTAGCAAATTTCAGTAAAACCAGCCAATCTTCTAGATTTAAGTTGTTAAATACAATCAGGACAATCTCCCAAAATTTCAGAAAAAATGTCCGGGACCGTGGCGCTCGGAGTGCACACGGTCCTTGCAACTTTTTTCGAAATTTGCAGGGATGAAAGGTATGATGATTTTGCAGCTAACCTGAAAAAATTGAGTGATTTTACGATCTGTAGATAGGCCAAATTAAAGTTGCAATCTCAAAATTGAACCCTACCCAGATTGTCGAAAAATGCAAAATTTGAATTTTGAAAAAGAGAGGGAAACTGAAATTTTGAATTTTATGATTTTAGAGGGAGTGTCAAAAGCAATGCAAGTTTTGAAATTCAAAAGTTGACTCAATTTCACGCAAAATTCAATTTTGAAAGCGGAAATCAAAGTTGTTGTAATTAAGCACTTAATTTCAAAAGTCACAAATTGCAAGAATTTGAATAAAGCACTGAAATTTCGAATGAATGTTAACACAATTTTCAGATTTAGGACAATAAGAACACAATTTTGACACAAAATTTCAATTTTGATGATTTTTGAATGATTAGAAGCCCTAAACCAAGAAATCACAAGACCAACTTTGACTGTAATTTTGAAGGTGTTAGGATTGATAAAATCAGCCAAAATTCTGGATTTTAGCAGGAAAATACAGTAAGATCTTGCTCCCGAAATTTCGGAAAAAATGTCGGGGACGATGGCGCTCGGAGTGCACATGGTCCTCGCAACTTTTTTCCAAATTTTCAGGGATGAAAGATATTGTGATTTTATTGCGGAATCCAAAGTTACAGCTGATTTGGAGATGTTTTGATCAGTGAAATTGTCGGACAAAGGTTGAATCAAGAGGGTTTCAAAAATTAGGGTTTTGACACTTAACCACTTAATTTTTAAAATTAAAGCACAAATATGAATTGATAATTTGTAATAGAAGAGCAGATCTAAAACAAGCATTAATAATTAAACATTTCACAAGTTTAATTACTTAAAAAGAAAATTTAGGGTTTTTATGCAATTAACCTCTAAAATTTTGCAAAAGATCAAACATGGAAATGTAATCAAGGAATCCAATTTTCAGATCTAACTATGAATAATCAGAAAGGATGTTCACATCAGGTTCACCAAAATGTAAAGCGGAAAAATCGCAATCGAACCCTAGTTGCTCTCCCCTCTTCCAACTCCAAGGAGAGAGAAGGGAGGGCGCTAGGGTTGATGATTTTCACTTAAGGGAGAGACTTTACATTCAAAAGAGGGGTTGAAACCCACAAGATCCAATCCCACACAATGCAAGATTGGATACTAAATGCGTTTCAAGGGTTAAGACAGCAAGGCTACCCTCTTTTGTAAAGAATGTTGATAGAAGAATTAAGCTAGGAATGCATAGAAAGTGACAAAGATTCGCTTATAAACTAAGATAGGGATATAGGATGAAGCTACGGACCTGGAATTAGCAGTAAAATGTCGATACGGCGCTGTCCTACAAATTTGAGCAAAAGTTGTCAGGACGATGGCGCCCGGCGCCACGGTCCTCCGAAAAATCTGCGAAACGAAGGCGGATCTGTTCGTCTCTGCACAAGGATTCCAGATCTTCAATTTCAGCTGCATGCCTGCAGCCTACACATAGAAAAGCGAAGACGATTGGGGGGTTAGGGATTAGGGGTTTGCCTTTAGGTCAAACCCCGGTTTTGGAATTAACCAAGAAATGAGAAATTGCTGTAAATGTAAATGTATGTAATGTAAAACAAGTACTAATACCTTGTTGTAAGGATGTTTGTATCCTTATGTGTGAAGGTATAGATGTTGTTGTTTGTTGTATGTTGTATGTTGTAGCATGTAATGTGTTGTAAGTGATCTCCTCTTCAATGGTTGAATCCTTGTCTGGAATGCAACACTTAGCCTTGAATGGAGACTTGGAATGAATGCTTGAATGCTTGAATGCTTGAGTATAGTTTCCACGCTTGTACACATATGTCCTTCTTCTTACCCAAATGGGAGAGGAAAAATGTAGTTTATATACTTGTCAATTAGGGTTAATAGACTGATTTTCCTGACCTTAGGCCGACCAGGAAAGTTAATTTCCAATTTGCAAACAAAAAGACCCGAGACCCCATAGGAGACCGGGCCCAAAATAGGTCCAGGGACCAGGGCGCTGGGTGCCATGGTCCTGGGGGACCAGGGTGCTTGAAAAATGCAGTTTTTAGTGTCATAATCATGTTTTGAGGTCTCCATTCAGGTTGCGTGTTGCGTCACCATCATGAAGACCGAAATGCAGTCAAAATTGCAAGTGTCATAATTTTAGGATGCTACACTCTTAAAGTGTTTATAACATTCCCAGCCTGAGGGAGAACATTTTCCTAGTTTAAGAACCCTTCAAAATCTCTCAAGTTCTCCTCTAACATATGAATCCGATCAAACTCAATGGTGATGGTGGAGTCATGATCAATAGTAGGAGAAGACAAGGGAGAGTTCATCAAGGTATTATTTTGAGAATTATATTGTGAACTAGATAGAGAATGGGACCTTGTCATAATGGTCTTAACAGGATGGGAAACCATGAAGCCATTTGGATTGGGAAGTGGTTCTTTAAACATCAAGCTTGGTTGAGGGAGACTATAATTATTTGGAGGAATTATCTTCCTAATAGTCCTTCTTACAACAAACCCTATGGCAGTCTAGGTCGTAAAGTTCATAGAAATGCTCCACAACACTTTGACCACTCTATGAGGGTACTATGAGGATCCTACAATACTTAGTGATAAATAAATTGTATTGAAATTTGTTTATATTTTTTTTTAAACTTATAACCACACACACACACACAATGAAAAATAAAAATGCAACTGGTTCACATCGGGTTTACCAAAATGTAGAGGATGATATTTTCTACCCTCGAAGTGATGAAGTTCAAGGAGCAAACCGATCTTTGCTCTATCTCACTTTACTGGCACTCTGGTGAGCCAGAGGATACAAACTGTAAAAATCAACAAGTAGACTATAGAGACCTCTGAACGACCTCTTCTAAGCCCTTTTTATCATGACAAATGTATAGAACTTGGACACCAACTTGTGACATGCTAACATGGACTATACAAACAGAGGATAGAAGCCATACAATGAATGTGAGTATAATAAAACTACTAAACTAAAAGTACTATGTTGAATAAAATGAATTAGCACAAAATGAAAATAGTTAAGAGGAGGCAAAGGGAGATAAAAGAGGCTCACAACTAGTCCACAATTGAAGCCTCTAATAAAGAAATCTTCCTCTCTCAATAACAAACCTACACACAAACAAGAAGAAAAAAATTGGGGTTGTGTTAGGAGGTCTACCTTAGTTATACCCCTTCTTTGGTGTTTCCACCTCCACAGATAGCCAAGATAATAGCCACAAAGAAAGGAAAAATGATAAAAATACAATTATATAAATAGAATAACATATATGCTTGATGGAAAATAATGGACATGGAATTGTGAAATGTAAACAGTCAAAGAGAAAGAACTCCCCTTCAACACCAAGAAGATATCCCCTGAGGGAGAGAATTTGAGGACCAAAAAATCTCCAAAGCTATGATAATGGTGGATGTTGAATGTTAAAAAACCTATGAAAGATGAAGAACAAAATGCCAAGAGCTCTAAAATTCCCAAAATGATCAAGAAGACTCAAAATAGGCTCAAATGGACAAAATAGAGGGCCTAGGGAAGAATCTTGACATCGGTGGTTGTGGATAGAGGTGTTACAAACTCTTCATGGTGCATGCATAATGCTCAAATGACCACATGTAGGCTGACATATTCACAAGATGCTAACACTACGCGTGGATGTCACCATGACATGTTAGGATCCATAAGTCAAATGATCAGCATGGTTGAAAAAAGGTTAGATTCTAAGCAGGCAAGGCAGTTTATGTGGACAAATAGACAAAGAGACAAAGAATGACTCCAATCAGCTTAAAGCAAAGGTGCTTATGTGATGTAGAATTACATGCAGTGCAGTTTACGATGTTACAACATTGAGCTGTACAAATAGTACAAAACATTATATACATGTGTAAAATTGTACATTTCAAATGTTAGATATTTGTAGCATCTTAAAATAGTACTCTTAAATTTTTTTCCTCACTTAAGCCTCACTTTGGCATTCTAGCTTTTGATTCCTCATTGTAGCATTGATTATGCTCACACCCGATTCCAATCTTACATTTTAATCACTTGTCCATTTTCCTCCTCATTCTATAGTCCTATTTATAGGATTAGGGCGTGGTACCATGTGGTCCAAAATTAGGACCAAGGTAGCCCATGCCCTGGTCCTCCTAATTAGGCCCTAAAATGGGGCCTCACAATGGTCATTTCACTTCAGAAGAAAATTTGATCCCATGTCAACCTGTTCCAAAAATTCAATTTGTTTTTCAAGTAGACAAGTATAAAAGGAGGTCTACCCCTCTCATTTTAAATCCTAAGCTAAGTGATCATATAATAAAATTCAAGATCTCAATTACAGTCAAATGAGCAAGTAATCAATCATTCATCAAGCATCAGAGCAATAGTGAAGTCAAATTCAAGTATTGAAGATGGCATGCATGATCAATGTTTTATAAAGATATCCTACATGAAACCCTAAAACCTTTGTATGAAGGTCAAACAAAACTTGGCCTTCTTGCAAGTACAGGCCCCTCATTTGTAATCACATACTTACTACTGAAGTATTATCAAAGTGTGGGTAGGCTTCCCATTGTGATTTTTCCCTTTACCAGGTTTTCCACGTACAAATATTGGTGTCATGTGGATCGTATTTATTCTCTAATTGTTCTTTATGCTTAATTGGTTATCTTCTATTTTGGTAATTGGTTTATGCATACTGGTATGATCTTTTGGGTTCTGGTATGAAATTTTTAATTGCTTAAGTCTCCGGTAATCTGGTGACAACTGATTCACCCCCCCCTCTCATTTGTCTTCCAGTTATTTGAATTTTCTAACAATTGTTGGCCATTTGGAGGAATTGATTATGTGTTGCATTGATGTTTTGTCATTGATGTCAACACTGGTTGTTTTGGATGCTTTACTAGTATCCTTCTAGTCTCGGTAGGATGTTTGGTTTCTGGTTGTATTAGATCATGATGATCCAGTATGCTCCAGTATGTTTGGGTTATGGAATTGGCTTATTCATGCTACTTAGATTAATGTTCATTTAGTTGGTTTTGATTTGGTGATCGAATGCTATCATGTTTGCTGGAAAGCTTGGTTTGTTGTTCTGGTGAGGGTTTCACCGGTAGAGCTTTGTTGAAGATCTTTCATGATATGCATAAGTGGTGATGGTGTGGCTTCTAGTGGAGATTCAGGATGTTGATGGTGATCATGTTTGAGACTTGGTTGATTGGGATCATTGCTTTAGCGTGTGTGGACCTATATTGGGCCTCAGTCTATCTAGGTTATGGACTGACTTAATGTAATGTGTGGATTGGAATTCTTGATGTGTTTCTAGGTTGGATATTATTTGTTTGATCTTAGGCCGACATGTTTTGTAATTATGTAATTGATTTATTGTTTGGTGGCCGATGACGTTTTTTATGGCCAAGGATTTGTATATATATGATGTAAGATCTCATTATAGATCATATGTGGCAATGATATGAATATGTAAGGAGGGAATAATGTAATAATCATTCAGGCAAAGGATTTGGTCAATCATTGGTGATCGATTTGGGTTTATGTAAGAGGATTTAGTCCTTCGGTATTGAGCTTAATCGAAACTGTACTCAGACATAGGAGATACTATCTTTGTAGTTCATTATTTCTTTCAGATTATAGTCTGGATTTTTATATAGTCAGTAAGACTCCTTTTGTGTTGAGTAGTGTGCTCTAGGCTTTTGGCCTTCCTGCAAGTGTAGGAACCTCATTTGTAATCACATACTTACTATAGAAGTATTATCTAACTGTGGGTAGGCTTCCCACTGTGGTTTTTCCCTTTACCATGTTTTCCACGTACAAATCTTGGTGTCATGTGGATGGTATTTATTCTCTAATTGTTGTTTATGCTTAATTGGTTTATTTTCTATTTTGGTGTAAAGCGGAAAATCGCGATCGAACCCTAGTTGCTCTCCCCTCTTCCAACTCCAAGGAGAGAGAAGGGAGATTCACTAGGGTTGATGGTTTTCACTTAGGGGAGAGACTTTACATTCAAAAGAGGGGTTGAAACCTACAAGATCCAATCCCACGCAATGCAAGATTGGATGCCAAATGAGTTTCAAGGGTTAAGACGGCAAGGCTACCCTCTTTTGTAAAGAATGTGCATAGGAGAATTAAGCTAGGAATGCATAGAAAGTGAGAAAGATTCGCTTATAAACTGAGATAGGAATACAGTATGAAGCTGCGGACCTGGAATTAGCAGTAAAATGTCGATACGGCGTTGTCCTGTAAATTTGAGCAAAAGTTGTCAGGACGATGGCGCCCGGCGCCACGGTCCTCCGAAAAATCCGCGAAACGAAGGGGGATCTGTTCGTCTCTGCACAAGGATTCCAGATCTTCAATTTCAACCGCATACCTACAACCTACACACAGAAAAGCAAAGACAATTGGGGGGTTAGGGATTAGGGGTTTGCCTTTAGGTCAAACCCCGGTTTTGGAATTAACCAAGAAATGAGCAAGAGCTGTAAATGTAAATGACTGTAAAACAAGTACTAATACCTTGTTCTAAGGATGTTTGTATCCTTATGTGCGAAGGTTTAGATGTTGTATGTTGTATGTTGTAGTAGTATGTGATCTCCTCTTCAATGGTTGAATCCTTGTCTTGAATGCAACACTTAGCCTTGAATGGAGACTTGAAATGATCAATTGCTTGAAGGAATGCTTGAATGCTTGAATGCTTGAGTATAGTTTCCACGCCTTTTCCATCATGTCGAATGAAAGAGGAAAATGTAGTTTATATACTTGTTAATTAGGGCTGATAGACTGATTTTCCCGACCTTAGGCTGACCAGGAAAGATAATTTCCAAATGCAAACAAAAAGACCCGAGACCCCTTAGGAGACCAGGCCCAAAATAGGACCCAGGGACCAGGGCGCTGGGCGCCATGGTCCTGGGGGACCAGGGCGCTGGGCGCTCTGGTCCCACCTCCCGGGACAGTAGGGTGCAAGGAGGTTCAGGCCAGGGTGCTTGAAAAATGCAGTTTTTAATGTCGTGAGAAAGTTTCGGGGTCTCCATTCAGGTTGCATGTTGCATCGCCATCGTGAAGACCGAAATGCAGTCGAAATTGCAAGTGTCGCAATTTTAGGACGCTACATTTAGCCCCCACTTAAGCGGGAGTATGTATGCTCATACTTCCGGTAAAGTACAAGGAAACAATATTGAAAGACTTTCACCACGTCAAGTAGGCAAGACACACCAAGCCCCCAGTGGACTAAGGATCTTACGACTTTGATTGACAAAGTAAAAGGGAAGATCACGAGGGAGAACCATGACTGTCAGTAGTAAGGTTCCCTCACTATGAGTCATGCAAGAAAGATATCAAAAATTTTCAAGGCAAGGCTAAATTTACCAAGAAATTTTCAAGTATCTTGAAAAGATATGAACGGGATGTATGCCCCCCTACGTTAAAGCGATCGCACACGCCTCACTGGGGGTGATTGTTTTAACGTAGTGATACACATAAGAATGAGAAAGGAAAGGAGCACGTTATCGCAAGGATTTAGCCCCCAAGTGTGAGATAAGCCCAAGGATAATAGACACAAAACACAAAGCACAAGGTGACTTCGCTTTCCTTGGGGTCAGTATGCTGTATGATAGGTCATGTATATATATCATATGTATGTATGCATAATTGTTCTTCATTCCCCAATCAAGGAAGGTCACCTAGGAGAAGGGAACACATGTGTCTTTTGAGTCAACATGAGAGAGATCAAGAGATCTCAATGCTTTGCATCGTCCTCAAGTAGACAACACTAAGGACAACAAATAGAAGAATGAGAATAACATATAGAAGAAGTAACACAAGAGAGGAGGAGAGAATCTGCTATGCTAATGTAATTAGTCTAGCACGTCATCTACCCCCCGATCTTGCTGATCAATGTTTCGGGAAGGCAGGGAACACGCTAGAGGAGGAACATCCAACACAGCAGATGGAGCTATCACAAGATCCAAACAAGGGCTATGTTCATGTTCCGAGCCACGTTGTTCTTGTCTAGGAGCTAGGATAAGTGCTTTAGAAAATTCGTTAGATAAATGGTTATCAATATCAACAAGTTCATATTCACTATCAGAAGCAAGAGGAGTAACATTTTCATCTATATCATCATCAAGATTTATAAAAATAGGATTTTTAACTCGCACAGGATCAAGACCATCATGCATCTTATGTTTAGGAGATTTAGACTCAATGTCTGGCTGAGGAGAAAATGGAATAATGCTTGTTGAAGGTGTTTTTGGAGATTTCAAAGTTTGAGAAGCAGCTGCTTGAGCTCTAAGACGACGCTTTCGTCGGCGTTCACGTGCAGAATGATTTCGTCTAGTCTTAGTAGGAAGTGAAGAAGATTGAGGAGGAGGAATGTTCTCATCCCTATCACTTGGGTGTTTAGGTTGTGGTCTCTTAGGCTAGATAATAGGAGAAGAAGAAGGTCTCTTCTCTCTATAAAAGGAAGGAGGAGGAACTGCTCCATATAAGGGAGGAATATTTGGTTTAGGAAGGAGACCAAGTCCATCATGACGAGGAGGGATAGGTCTACTTTTAGGAAGTTTATTAGATATAGACATAGTCACATCCATAGGGATGGGTTGGGAATCTTCTTGAGGAAAGACATTAGTTTTATCTTTCAAAGGAAGAACTTCCTTCTCAAGAATGATAGGAATGTCAAGTTTAGGTGTTCTAGGTTCACTTAAAGATAGAATCATATCGGTTTTCCACTTTTGATAAGATTTGAAAAGATGATCACTTCGTGGAGGAAGAGATTGGAATTGTTTAGGCCAAAAGTAATCAAGAGGAACACTAGAGGTTCTTTCAGCTGATTTAAAGAGACTATGATTGACAGTAACAACTTCACCATTATGGGGAAATTTCAAACACTTATGAATAGGAGAAGCTATAGCTTTCATGGAAGACAGCCAAGGATAGCCAAGCTTCACACGAAATTGTTCGGATGAAGGAATAATAGCAAAGTTCACATCAAGGGATTTGTTATAGACCTCAATAGGCAATGTAATAGAACCAATTGCAGGAGAAGAAAATGCATCAAATAGTTTCACAATCACATCTGTTTTGTCATAGATCACTTAATTCAATTGAAAAGTAAAAAGAAATTCTTCAGTAATAACATTAACCATGCACGAAGGATCAATAAGCACTCCACGGCAAGGTGTATTCTTGACTTTTGCAACTATGTATAAAGGACCATCAGGTGCCCTAATAGTTTCACTGGAATCAAATGTGATGGAAGGTTCTTTAGGGTGTTCTTGCTACTCTACGAAGTTAATCACATTCGGAGCCATAGACACTAGACCATCAGATGAAAAAGAGGAATCATTAGTCTCAATCGCATTAGAGGTATGAGAAGGTAACGGATCAGTGAAAATCTGAAGATTTTGATTAGGAGGAGCTACAGATGTATTGCCTTTATCATTCACTCCAGAAACAGAAATAGTATTATTATCAATCAAATCTTGAATATTACCCTTTAAAGAAAAACATTTTTCAGTATCATGCCCAGGCTGACGATGAAATTGACAAAAGGCTTTGTTATCAAAATAAGGTGAAGTAATCTTTGCAGGATCAATTTGCCTTATAGGAGGAAGAGTAAGCACATTTTGTTCCAATAACTTATTCATAATACTATGCAATGATTCATTCAAAGGAGTATACTTTCTTTCTTTCTTGAAAAATTTAGAAATAGGAGGCACACCTGATGCTGCATTCACATTGTTGTTGATGATGTTTTCATTGAATTTGATGGAATCTCTGTTCGGTTTAAACTTCCCAAATGGTTGTTGACTGCTATCACCCTTATCACTCGGAGCCATAGGATGTGATTGTTCCATTTGACTCACAGTCAGTTGATAATTGTGAAGAGTGGCACACAACTGTTGGAAAGAAGTATACTTAGAAAACAGAAGTTTGTCTCGAATATCTTTTTGTAAATTAGAAATAAAGATTCTTTGAATATCATTGTGAGGCACTGGAAAAGAAATTTGAGCATACAAATGCTTATATCTACCAATGAAATCAGTCACTTTTTCTTTAACACCTTGTTTACAATGCATTAAATCAATCAAAGTAACTTTAGGACTTATATTGTTTTGAAATTGTTGAATGAAAGCATTTGCAAGTTGTTCGAAAGAAGTAATAGAATAAGAAGGCAACGAGCAATACCATTGTAGGGCTTTGTCTCTTAATGTTCTAGTAAACAATTTTGCAAGCAACCTTTGGTCATAAGCAAAATCAGTACAGATTGTTTGAAAGGTCTTAACATGTGTTAGAGGATCGCCCTTACCATTATAGAGCTCCAAATGCAGGATTTCAACATGTTTAGGGGGAATAGCTCGGACAATGTCAAGAGAAAGTGGGCTCGCAACATCAAATGTGGGCACACTAAACTTAGATTGATTCATAGAGGCAATTTGTTGCTGTAAAGAAGAGACAGTTTGTGCAAGATTGTTAATGGTCGCTTCAGTCGAAGAGTTCATATTAGATGTGTTAGATTGAGATGGAGGTGTTATGTTATTGAAAGAAGGTAAAGAGTAAGGTGGTGGGACTCTATGATAGTCAATTATAGGGGATGATTGGACAAGAGGAACACTACAAGGAGGAATGGAATGGTTAAATGAATTGCCCCCTTGTGTCATGTTCATTTGTGAAGATGTAATAGGAACACTCATTGAAGGAATGAATGAAGAAGTCAGATTAAATGAAGGAAGAGGGTTGATTGAAGAAGGGGGATTGCTCCCATGACTAGTGATCATAGAAGGAATGTCTTGTATAGAAGTGGTCATTATGTTTGATGTAAAGGTAGGTATGCTAGCAATAGAAGTCATCAAAGGAATAGAATGATTGACTTGTGTAGGAGGTTGTGTATAACCTAAAGTTTCAGCACAACTCTTCATAGGCATCACATTCGAATCCACAATGTGTGCAATACCACGCAAAATATCAATTCCATTCTTATCACTTTGAAGCATATGTTTTAGACCCTCAATTAAAGGAAGAGCTTGACTATCAGGGTATTCATGAGACATCCATTGTCGAAAATCATCAAATTGGTTATCCAATTTCGAAATTTGTTCTTCAGAAACCTCATGGAGAGCTTCTTCATCATTAGGAGGATTAGAGGAATTACCCATGTCCTCATTAAAAAGGCTATTCAAATTAGGTTCCATCTCCTCGGTAATTAAACCTCGGAAAGACTTAATTCTACGGCTTCGTCTAACGGAAATAGTGTAAGTAGGGCTTATTGTTGTAAAACTCATGCACTAGAGAGGGAGAGAAAATTTTTATTTTAGAGGTAGCAATTTTCAGTAAAATCAGCCAATCTTCTGGATTTAAGCTGTTAAATCCAATCACGACAGTCTCCCGAAATTTCGGAAAAAATGTCTGGGACCGTGGCGCTCGGAGTGCAACACGGTCCTTGCAACTTTTTTCGAAATTTGCAGGGATGAAAGGCATGATGATTTTAAAGCCAATCTGAAAAAATTGAGTGGTTTTACGATCTGTAGGTAGGCCAAATTAAAGTTGCAATCTCAAAATTGAACCCTACCCAGATTGTCGAAAAATGCAAAATTTGAATTTTGAAAAAGAGAGGGAAACTGAAATTTTGAATCTTATGATTTTAGAGGGAATGCCGAAAGCAATGCAAGTTTTGAAATTCAAAAGTTGACTCAATTTCACGCAAAATTCAATTTTGAAAGCGGAAATCAAAGTTGTTGTAATTAAGCAATTAATTTCAAAAGTCACAAAACGCAAGAATTTGAATAAAGCACTGAAATTTTTAATGAATGTTAACACACTTTTCAGATTTAGGACAGTAAGAACACAATTTTGACACAAAATTTCAGTTTCAATGATTTTTGAATGTTTAAAAGCCTTAATCCAAGCAATCACAAGACCAACTTTGACTGTAATTTTGAAGGTGTTAAAATTGATAAAATCAGCCAAAATTCTGGATTTTAGCAGGAAAATACAGTAAGATCTCACTCCCGAAATTTCGAAAAAAATGTCGGGGACGATGGCGCTCGGAGTGCACACGGTCCTCGCAACTTTTTTCCAAATTTTCAGGGATGAAAGATATTGTGATTTTATTGCGGAATCCAAAGTTACAGCTGATTTGGAGATGTTTTGATCAGTGAAATCGTCAGTCAAAGGTTGAATCAAGAAGGTTTCAAAAATTAGGGTTTTGACACTTAACCACTTAATTTTCAAAATTAAAGCACAAATACGAATTGATAATTTGTAATAGAAGGATAGATCTGAAACAAGCATTAACATTTAAACATTTCACAAGCTTAATTACTAAAAAGAAATTTTAGGGTTTTTATGCAATCACCTCTAAAATTTTGCAAAAGATCAAACATTGAAATGTAATCAATTTTTTCAGATCTAAGCATGAAAAATCAGAAAGGATGTTCACGTCGGGTTCACCAAAATGTAAAGCGGAAAATCGCGATCGAACCCTAGTTGCTCTCCCCTCTTCCAACTCCAAGGAGAGAGAAGGGAGATTCACTAGGGTTGATGGTTTTCACTTAGGGGAGAGACTTTACATTCAAAAGAGGGGTTGAAACCTACAAGATCCAATCCCACACAATGCAAGATTGGATGCTAAATGAGTTTCAAGGGTTAAGACAGCAAGGCTACCCTCTTTTGTAAAGAATGTGCATAGGAGAATTAAGCTAGGAATGCATAGAAAGTGAGAAAGATTCGCTTATAAACTGAGATAGGAATACAGTATGAAGCTGCGGACCTGGAATTAGCAGTAAAATGTTGATACAGCGCTATCCTATAAATTTGAGCAAAAGTTGTCGGGACGATGGCGCCCGACGCCACGGTCCTCCAAAAAATCCGCGAAATGAAGGGGGATCTGTTCATCTCTGCACAAGGATTCCAGATCTTCAATTTCAACCGTGTACCTGCAACCTACACACAGAAAAGCGAAGACGATTGGGGGGTTAGGGATTAGGGGTTTGCCTTTAGGTCAAACCCCGATTTTGGAATTAACCAAGAAATGAGCAAGAGCTGTAAATGTAAATGACTGTAAAACAAGTACTAATACCTTGTTCTAAGGATGTTTGTATCCTTATGTGCGAAGGTTTAGATGTTGTATGTTGTATGTTGTATTAGTATGTGATCTCCTCTTCAATGGTTGAATCCTTGTCTTGAATGCAACACTTAGCCTTGAATGGAGACTTGAAATGATCAATTGCTTGAAGGAATGCTTGAATGCTTGAATGCTTGAGTATAGTTTCCATGCCTTTTCCATCATGTCGAATGAAAGAGGAAAATGTAGTTTATATACTTGTCAATTAGGGCTAATAGACTGATTTTCCTGACCTTAGGCCGACTAGGAAAGATAATTTCCAAATTGCAAACAAAAAGACCCGAGACCCCTTAGGAGACCGCGCCCAAAATAGGACCCAGGGACTAGGGTGCTGGGCGCCATGGTCCTGGGGGACCAGGGCGTTGGGCGCCCTGGTCCTGAGGGACCAGGGTGCTGGGCGCTTTGGTCCCACCTCCCGGGACAGCAGGGTGCAAGGAGGTTCAGGCCAGGATGCTTGAAAAATGCAGTTTTTAATGTCGTGAGCAAGTTTCGGGGTCTCCATTCAGGTTGCATGTTGCGTCGCCATCGTGAAGACCGAAATGCAGTCGAAATTGCAAGTGTCACAATTTTAGGATGCTACATTTGGTAACTGGTTTATGCATTTCGGTATTGATCTTTTAGGTTTCGGTATTAAATTTTTAATTGCTTAAGGTTCTGGTAATATGGTGACAACTAATTCACCCCCCCTCTCAGTTGTCTTCTAGTTATTTGAATTGTCTAATTATTGGTATCAAAGCTCTGTCCCTCTCTGCAAAAGATTAACCACTTGAGGAAAATCCTATGGTAACTAACAGTTAAAGCTCATCTAGTTAATATGTTGCTATCTTTTAGAAAGATATTCCTAGACTTGATGGAATGAATTACAAAGTATGGAACATTCAAATGGAGACTCATCTGATATGTCTTGGTAAGGAATTTTGGGAAATCATAGAGAATGGTGTACTCCTTATAATCTGGCATCTGGCAACCCTCCTCCAACAAACTTGGATAAGGAGCTTGAGAATGATTGTATAGAAAGAGAAGACCTTTTGTCTACACTTTCTGGTCAGCAAATAATGGGATTAACTGACAAATTATCTACAAAGGATATACTGGACAAGTTGGAGACTCTTAATGAAGGTGGCCCTACTGTAAAGATTTCTAAACGTGATGGTTACCAAGTGAGACATGAAAACTTGAAGATAGAAGAAGATGAAAGGATTACTGCATTCATGGAAAGGGTAAATGAGATTGTTATGGGAATTCAATGTTGTGGTGGAACTCTGAGTGAAGATGAAATAGTTTCTAAAGTTCTGAGAGCTTTACCACCATCTTACAAGATGAAGACTACTGCAATTAATGAATTGAGAACAATGGCTAATACTTTTGTCAATAGAGATACCTTGGTTGGGAAACTATCTACTTTTGAGCTTGAAGAATTTGGACCTTCTGGAGCTATGAAGTCTGAACCTGCTTTTCATGCATCTACATCATCAACCGAAAAGCAAGATTAGAAAGATTTGTATGCAAAGGAATTGGATGATATGAAGAGAGAACATGATGAATTTGAGAAAATTGAAGCCTTATTTGTTAAAAGAGTACCTAAAGGAACGATAGGAAGTAAGTATGAAGGAAAAGCACCTTTTAAATGTTTTGTATGTAATAAGATAGGTCCATTTTGCATCTAGATGTCTTGAAAGAAATTCAAGATTTGAAGAGAGAGATAGATCTTTTAAGCCTAACCTTGGATATCAGAACAAGTATAAGTATAGGAAAAATATAGATAAATCATGCTACATAGCAGATGAGGAAGGTGTTACTGATTCTGATGATGAACCGACACAAGACTCTGCTAGTGGTTCCATCAATGGGAAGGAATAGGTGTTCCTGGCTATCAAGGAATATGTTCTCACATTGGAACAGAATGTATTTGAAGAGAAGGCACTTGCTTCTAAAATTGAAGATAAGGATGAATGGGTAATTGACAGTGGATGTTCATATCATATGACTGGAGATAAAAGGAATTTTCTATCTTTGCAAGAATTTGATGGCGGTCTGGTTAGATTTGGAGATGACAAAGCATGTATGATCAAAGGAAAAGGAAATATACCATTGGATGGTAAGCACAATTCTAATAATTTTTATTATGTTGAAGGATTAAGGCATAATATTTTGAGTGTAGGACAATTGGTGGATAAGGGATTTCAATTATAGTTCAAGGATGGAAAATGAAAAATCATTAACAAATCTAGTTTGGAGATTGCAACCGGTACTCAGACAAAAGCTAATATATTTCATTTGAATTCTAGTGAGAAGACATGTTTGATTGCACAAATTGATGAGAGTTGGCTATGGAATAAAATGCTATATCATGTTAATTTTGATTGCATGGTAAAGATCAGTTCAACTAAGGCAGTTAGAGATATACCTAAGATTGTGAAGCCCTATAATCTGGTATGTAAAGAATGTCAAATAGGAAAATAGGTCAAAACCTCTTTTAAGAGTATACAAGACAAATCTTATGGTGTTCTTGATCTTATTCATACTAATTTGTGTGGCCCTGCTAAAGTTGAAAGTTTTCAAGGTGATAGATATTTTATGCTAATCATTGATGATTATTCTAGAATGATGTGGGTTACTTTTCTAAGGGAGAAATTTGAGGCTTTTGAAAAGTTTAAAATCTTTAAAGCTAAAGTTGAGATAGAGATAGGATTGAAGATTAAATTTTTAAGGTCAGATCATGGTGGATAATTTACATCCGATGAGTTTAACAACTTTTGTGAGAAGCATGGCATAAGGAGACAATTTTCTACTCTCCGGACACCTCGGTGGAATAGAGTTGTGGAAAGGAAGAAAAAACTATCTTGGATGCTGCTAGAACAATGATGATGGAAGCTAATCTATCTCATATCTACTGGAGAGAAGCAGTGAGCACAACAATCTATACATTCAATAGAGTACATATCAAAGGAGAAACCAGTAAGACATCTTATGAATTATGGTTTGGAAATACACCTACAGTTAAGTATTTCAGAATCTTGGTAGTAAATGTTATATCAGGAGAGATGATGTCATTGGAAAATTTGATCCTAGATGTGATGAAGGAATATTTCTTGGTTATTCTAATGAAAGCAAAGCATATAGATGTTATAACAAGAGATTGCAGATAATTGTGGAGAGTGCTAATGTCAAGATGGATGGGCATAATAGAAGTCAAATAAGAGTTTATGAGAACGAACTGGCAGTGGAAATGATCATAACTGAATCGGTAACACTTTTACTAAAATAGAATGTTGAACCAGTTACTTCAACAATATCCAAAAATTCAACAGTAACTGAAGAACCGGGAAGAGGAAAAGAGAATCAGAAGACTCCTAGGTATGTGAGATTGAATCATTCAGAAGATCAGATCATTGGGGATAAGAACAATGGAGTGATGAGAAGAAGGAGACTAGCAACTAATGAGGTATGTTTAATTTCTCAAGTTGAATCGATATCAGTAATTGAAGCATGTAAAGATGAAAGTTGGATGAAAGCTATGGAAGAAGAATTAGATCAGATAGAGATGAATAACACATGGACTTTAGTTCCCTGGCCTAAAAATAAGAATGTTATTGAAACTAAATGGGTTTCTAGGAATAAGTTAAATGAAGATGGACAGGTTGTAAGGAATAAAGCTAGATTGGTTTGTAGAGGATATTCTCATAAGGAAGGAATTGATTATGGTGAAACTTTTGCACTTATAGCTAGGATTGAAGCTGTAAGATTATTTCTTGTCTATGTTGCACATAAATACTACAAGGTTTATCAGATGGTTGTTAAGTGTGCCTTTTTGAATGGGGATCTTGATGAGGAAGTTTATATTGAGAAACCTAATGTTTTTTCACTTTCAGATGATAAAAACATGGTTTGCAGTTTAAGGAAAGCTTTATATGGATTCAAACAGACACCTAGATCTTGGTATGCAAGGTTAGACAAATATATTTTGAATCTTGGTTTCACTAAAGGTAATGCTGACAGTATCTATATTATAAATTCACTGATGTCGATATACTAATTATTGAAGTTTTTGTTGATGACATTATTTTTGGAGGTGAAGATAAGTTGTGCATGGAATTTTCTAAAAATATGGAGAAAGAATTTGAAATGTCTATGATTGGGGAAATGAAATTTGTCTTAGGTTTGCAGATTACTTAGACTGATAAAGGTATTTTTATCTGTCAAACTAAGTATGCTAGGGAATTGTTGAAGAAATTTGGTATGGTAGACTCTAAACCGGTAAGTACTCCTATGGTTACAAGTGAAAAATTGACAAAGAAAGATGTTTCTACACCGATAAATCCTACAAGATACAAGTCTATGATTGGAGGTCTGCTATATTTGACTCAAACTAGGCAGGATATAATGAATGTTGTTTGCATTGCATCAAGATATCAGAGTGATCCTAGAGAAAATCATGAGAGTGTGGTGAAAATAATTTTTAGATACTTGCAAGGTACATCTGAATATGGT
Organism: Cryptomeria japonica; assembly: GCF_030272615.1. Classification (NCBI taxonomy): domain Eukaryota; kingdom Viridiplantae; phylum Streptophyta; class Pinopsida; order Cupressales; family Cupressaceae; genus Cryptomeria; species Cryptomeria japonica. The sequence continues at coordinate 156,557,600 of NC_081405.1, read as the reverse complement.
TTGTGGTACCCTAAGGATGATGAATTTACTTTATGTGCATATACAGATGCAGATTGGGTAGTTGATGTTGATGACCAGAAAAGTACTTCTAGTGGAACTTTCTTTCTTGGAAAGAAGTTGGTTTCATGGATCAACAAGAAACAATCATGTACTTATTTATCGATTGTCGAAGATGACTATGTTTCTGCTGCTACTAATTGTACACAAGTTCTATGGATGAAACAAATGTTGAAGGAAATCAAAGTGCATCGCATTGGACTGGTAGTTATTCATTGTGATAACTCTGCCGCTATAGAAATATCAAAGAATCAGATATTTCACTCTAAGACAAAGCACATATCTATCAAGTATAACTTTTTGAAGGAGAAGGTGGAAGAAAATGAGGCACTAGTACATTTGGGGCTCAATTCGGATGGCAGTTCATTAGAATTCTGACTATGATTCGTCAGACTTCCGATGAGCAATGCGATCAAAAACTTGTAATCAAACATTCTGACAGTGCTCAAGACCATCGGAATTCTGATATCATCAAATAATCTTCTAACGATGATCATGACTATGTTTAGACATTGGTAAAACTTGATAAGTCATCAGAATTCCAACGGCTTCTAGGTAATGTTTTGATAGTGAACATGACCACCCATCTGACGAGAATGTCATCGGATGTTTTGTGGGGGTGCGTCAGACTTTTGATGATGTCCAACAACAACTAGGACATCCGTACTGACAAATATGTTGTATGTGTGATGGTTTGGTTGTTGGAATAAATTGGGTGGGCATCAGAATTCCAATGGCTTCCACACTACTTATCCGACGAGAATATTGTTAGACATACACCATCCTCACTGGATGCTTGGTGGATGGAAAGATTTGCACTTATTGACCAATATGATAATACTAAAGATTTATTATTCTGTATCAACCAACCAAATGACAATAAAAACAATTTGACAATCTAAGCATGCAACGGTTCAGGTGTCGGATGCTTGGTGGATGGAAATATTTGAACCGATTGACCAATACGATAATACTAAAGATTCATTATTTTGTATCAACCAACCAAATGACAATAAAAACAATTTGACAATCTAATCTTTCCACTTGAAGACCAGCCTCAAAAAACCATGTATGATTGAAGAATTGTGTCCCACGTTAAGTTCTTCAATCCCATCAATAGCCACCCATAGGTGGCATACCATAAGCTGGCATGGGAGGCATTCCCATTCCACTCATACCTGGCTGAAAGCAACCTCCCATACCCATTCCCATGCCAGGCATTGGAGGTGGTGGAAAAGCAAAGGGAAGACGCTGAGCATACATATTTTGTAAACAAAATAGGCACATATTTATTTCTGTAGAAGATTCAAAATGTTTATTAAAGAGAAACTTAAAATATTCATAGAATCATCAGAGTATATCAAAAACTTGATGTAGGTATGGAAACATAAATTCAATCATATTATTCATCCAGGCAAGTTCCAAAGCCACATCTGGTCTGATCAAGTCATAACATATGAACAAGCATGAAGCAAAGCAATCTTTCTTGCCCTCCAATTCCAAATGCAAAAGTAAGCCCCATTTCAATGCCCCAATCCAAAATGAAAATTCAAAATATACTTTAGCCTGTGAGAGATAACAACCAACTATATATTTTACCAATTGTATACCTATTCCACAAAATATACTAGCAATTCCTTTGCAAGTTCACGATCACCCGATTGAGAACTAGTTTCCATTGTATCCTTGTAAAGATTATCCTTTTTAGATAGTGCAATATGTTAGCACATAATTTTCCAATAATTTCCTTAAAAATGCTATTTTTCTATAATTTCCTTAATTATGCTCTTAAAAATGCTATTTTCTATAATTTCCTTAATTATGCTCTTAAAATGCTATTGGAGGTGTTGTAAAAGCAAGGGGAAGAAGTTGAGCATACATATTCTGTAAACAAAATAGGCACATATATATTTTAATTTTTAAAAACTGTCGGTAGAGTAGAACAAGTGCTCCTTGAGGCTCAATTAAGAAAAATGCATACCAATTGAGAAACAAGATCTTTCTCTTCTTTCTCCTTGGATTTCTCTTCTTGGACAACCTCTAACTTGTCCTTAACAAGCTCATCAACTTTTGTCGTGTATTCTCGAACGAACTTTGAAAAATAATTTTTTTGAATATTAGCTATTTAATTCTGTAGAAGATTTAAAATGTTTATTAAATAGAAACTTAAAATATTCACAGAAACATCAGAGTATATCAGGAACCTGAAGTAGGTATGGAAACACAAGGTCAATCTTATTATTCGTCCAGGCAAGTTCCAGAGCCACATCTAGTCTGATCAAGTCATAGCATATGAACAAGCATGAAGCAAAGCATTCTTTCTTGCCCTACAGTTCCAAATGCAAAAGTAAGCCCCATTTCAATGCCCTAATCCAAAATGAAAATTCAAAATATACTTTAGCCTATGAGAGAGAACAACCAACTATATGTTTTACCAATTGTATACCTGTTCCACAAAATACACCAGCAATTCCTCTGCAACTTCACGATCACCCGATTGAGAACTAGTTTCCATTACATCCTTGTAAAGATTACCCTTTTTAGACAGTGCAATATGTTAGCACATAATTTTTCTATAATTTCCTTAAAAATGCTATTTTTCTATAATTTCCTTAAAAATGCTATTTTTCTATAATTTCCTTAAAAATGCTATTTTTCTATAATTTGCTTAATTATGCTCGTAAAATGCTATTGGAGGTGCTGAAAAAGCAAGGGGAAGAAGCTGAGAATACATATTCTATAAACAAAATAGACACATATTTATTTGAATTTTTAAAAACCGTCAATAGAGTAGAATAAGTGCTCCTTGAGGCTCAATTAAGCAAAATGCATACCTGTTGAGCAACAAGATCTTTCTCTTCTTTCTCCTTGTATTTCTCTTCTTGGAAAACCTCTAACTTGTCCTTAACAAGCTCATCAACTTTTGTCGTGTATTCTCGAATGAACTTTAAAAAAGATTTTTTTTGAATATTAGCTATTTAATTTTGCAGAAGATTTAAAATATTTATTAAAGATAAACTTAAAATATTCACAGGAATCATCAGAGTATATCAAGAACCTGAAGTAGGTATGGAAATACAAAGTCAATCATATTATTCATCCAGGCAAGTTTCAAAGCCACATCTGGTCTGATCAAGTCATAGTATATGAACAAGCATGAAGAAAAGAATTCTTTGTTTCCTTGCAATTCCAAATGCAAAAGTAAGCCCCATTTCAATGCCCCAATCCAAAATGAAAATTCAAAATATACTTTAGCCTGTGAAAGAGAACAACCAACTATGTGTTTTACCAATTTTATACCTGTTCCACAAAATATACCAACAATTCCTCTGCAAGTTCACAATCATCCGATTGAGAACTAGTTGCCATTGCATCCTTGTAGCACATAATTTTTCAAATTAATTATGCTCTTAAAAATGCTATTTTTCTATAATTTTCTTTTATATATTTAGCACTTTCTCCATAAGAATAGTTACTGTTGGGTTTTATGTGTAGGTGCAATCTTGTAGTGACAATGTCCATCCATGTATGACTTCTCTCCAAAGATTCAACCATCAAGTGGGCATATTGAGGGTGGCATTGAGACAAGATGAAGCACTCTGGGTTTCCTTTTGAGGTGAAGAGGTGGTGCAGGAGCACCTAGGTTTCCTGATGAACTTTCAAATTTTAGAGTGGATGATTCTCATAGGCTCAATGATTGAATAAAGGACTATTAAAGAGTCCAAAAGTGTTTTTTGAGGTTGTATGTAGTTTGATTGTCTTTAGTCTTAGCTTGTTTACTTAGTTTTGGCCTATGTGCCTTTGTAAGCTTAAAATGACATCATATAGAAAAATTGTGTATAACTCCTTGTAAGGCCTCATAAGGATTTTGGAAATGTTTATTTGATGTTAGAAAACCATCCTAGTGGGTCAAGAGTATGAAGATATGCCAAAATTGTAAAAATGCATTGTGGAGGAAGAGTTGTCATGTTTGCTTGACAATATTTTGCAACAATGTGAGCAATTTTTGAAAAATGCTCAAATCGGTAGTTAGAGGACCGATTGTTGGTTGGTATTGGTTGATTATGCGTATATAAGGCCTCTCAAAAAAAATTAGAAGAGTTAGAAGATCCAAAGATTGAATTTGGAATAGCAACTTGAGCCAATTTCCTAATTTCTTCAATAAATTTGCAAAATTATTTATTGTAGTCCATACCAGATGAATTGATTTCCATATTGTACCTTCATGGATGCTTAGTCTGAGTTTTTTTGGTGCTTAGAAAGTATTTGTGTTCACTCTTTGTGCAGGTTTAGTTCGTGTAAATAAATTATTTCTTGTTTACACTACTCTTGGCCTGAGTAACGGGTTAAAGCCCTAAAAATAGCTCCAACTTGAATTCCATTTGTGGTTTCTCTATGCCCTTTAGGATTAGATTAATTAAGTTTGTATATAGTGTAAATATTCCATTTTGTACCCTGGAAGTTGTTTGGGATCATTTTACCATCATGTCCTACACGAGCTCCGCCATAGCCCGACTAGGGAACATGACTGCTATTTTTACTATTTCTTGCAGGGGTGATCAAATGTAATTGAGCCAAGTGATTGGCAAGGAAGATGGTTGTCTTGCAGAGTCTCAATGTGAGTGTAGAGGTTGGACAGGGTGTAGAGACCTATAAAACCCATTGGTGAGAGAACTCAAGCCTAAAACCCTTCAAAAGAGCCATTTTGGGGGCCATGATTGTACAGAAAAATCATACCACCTCATCCCCTAAATCCTGAAGAGTGTCCAAATGGGTATCTGGATCACAAAAGCTTCTATGGGTTCATTAGGAATTTTTTAGCACAAAAAAGTAAAAACCATGAAGGTAGGGCTAAAAGGGGCTCATAGGGCTACTAGGCCTTGAAAATAGGAAACTATGAAAGTGATAGAGAGATGAAGGGAAGAAAACTTTAAAACCACATGGTAGGAGTTAAAAAACCATCTCAGACTCCTCCTAGTCCCTTGCAAGTGAAGGATAAAGAATTAGACATGTTGGTGGCTAGACTTACTTCTTTGAATCCTAACCTTGATTGAGTAACTGGAGCAAACACACTGGTAGAGAGTTCTCCAAAGGAGTTTGGGGGTTGGTGTTGAATCAAGAAAGGAAGGAAGGGCACAGGAAAAACAAGGAAGCCCACAATGAGACCTATTCCTAGAGTATGAGCCAAATTGCACTTCTTTGTGAGAGTCTCCCTATCAAAGTGGTATTAGAGCCCAATAAGACTTGGGAAGGAACTAGTTGATGTCAGAGACTAAGTCAGTGGGTGAAAATAGTTTCACAATGATGACTAATGCATAATTAGCCAAAAGGGTAGAACACCAAGAGGAAGAGAAAAGTTGCAACGATTGGAGAGAAAACTAGGTGAATTAGAAGACAAAACCAAGAAGGTGACTATCAAAGTCAATGAGGAAAAGGGTAAAGAAGTGGTAGAGGAGGATGGCACACCTGAACTAGATCCTATTTTGCCTAAAGAGCCTTTCCTTAGAGCCATGAAATCCTTAGGAGGTAAGTCCCTAGAAGGTGTGCCACTTTTTTGTGGAAAAATGGAACCAGAAGTGGTTAGTGAATGGATTGAAGGGTTAGAGAATCACTTTGAATATGATGGAATTAGTGAAGCACAAAAGGTGAAGGTAGCCAATACTAGATAGAGAGGAGAAGCCTTGACTTGGTGGAAGTTCATACAAGAGGAGAGACAAAAGGAGGGTAAGAACCCAATTGCCACTTGGAAAGGAATGCTAGCCAAGGTGAGAGAAGCCTATATCCCTGAAGACTATGAAATTCAATTACACAAGAGGAGACAAAATTTGAGACAAAGAGAACTGGATGTGAGTAGCTACACTGAATAATTTTAGAAGTTATGTTTGAGATCCAAGGTGGTAGAAGATGAAAGTATCAAGGTTGTTAGATACTTGAATGGTTTGCGGTGGAATATCCAAAAAGAGTTAAGCTTGTTGTGTCCTAGTACGGTCCACAAGTGCTATCAATTGGCACTCAAGGTGGAAAAGAAGAGTAAAATGAAACAAGAGCAAGGTAATAGAGGCAGAGGTAGGGGAAGAGATGGCAGAGGTCATAGAGGTAGTTATGGTAGAAGAGGTGTAGACCAAAGATCCCAAGGGGAATACAAGTTGGTAGAACAAAGTGGGGATTCCAATAGCAAGAGAAGCTATAGAGGAAGGGGATCTAGCAACTCTAGTAGAGGAAGGTCTAGTGGATCAATAAGAGGGTCCTATTTCTCCACAATGAAGTGCTACAACTGTCATCAACTTGGACACTCGACCTATAGATGTCCTAAGAATTCTTCTTCATCGCAAGGAGGTGAAAGGAGAGTGAGTTATATCCAAGAGGATGCAGAAAATGTGAAGACATCAGAAGTGAGCTTAGATTCCAAAGTTGGAGAGAACCTTATGATAAGAAGAGTCTTGATCAAAGAACCAGTAAAGAAGGAACCTAGTCAAAGAAGATCCTTGTTTAGGATAAAATGAAATATCATGAGTAAGGTGTGTAGAGTATTGGTGGATTTAGGATCCACTAATAACATAGTGTCAGAAGAAGCTGTCAGCAAACTAAAACTACAAAGAATCCCAAATAGTGATCCTTATAGGGTTACTTGGCTCAACAAAGGGAAAAATATTTTGGTGAATTATCAAACTTGGGTAGAGTTCACCATAGGAGGCTACAAAGACAATATTTTGTGTGATATATTTCCAATGGATACATGCCACCTACTCCTAGGTAGGCCTTGGCAATTTGATAGAAAATCAATACACCATGGAGAAAAGAATTCCTACACCTTTCAAAAAGATGGAGTTACCTATAAAATTCAGTCCATAGGAGATGAAGAAGAGAGCAGATCTAAAGGTTAAAATGTTCTATTAGTTGGTGAGATGGAGTTCATAAACACTCTCAAAGAAGGAGAAGGAGTGGGGTTTGCACTTGTTGTGAAACCAAAAGAGGAAAATAAGGACAAGAAAGTTTGTATTCCTGATGAAGTACAGAAAATACTCAATCAGTTTAAGGAGATCATAATTGATGGAACACCTACTAATTTGCCTCCTCAATGAGCCATAAGTCATTAGATTGACTTTATACCTAGAGCCTCATTGCCTAATAAAGCAGCCTAAAAAATGACATTAGAGCAGAATAAAGAAGTGGCGAAGAAAATCCAAGAACTTTTGGATAATGGTCTGATAAGAAAGAGCATCATCCCATGTGCAATTCCCACCATTTTGCAACCTAAGAAGGGAGGTACTTGGAGAATTTGTACTGATTCAAGAGCCATTAACCAGATTACAATTAGATATAGATTTCCTATTCCAATAATTGAAGATTTGATGGATTGTTTAGGAGGTGCTAAGTATTTCACCAAGATAGACCTCAAGAGTGGCTACCACCAAATCAGAATCAAGGAGGGAGATGAGTGGAAGACAACATTCAAAACCACAAAAGGTCTTTATGAATGGCTTGTTATGCCATTTGGACTCACAAATGCCCAATAGCACATTCATGAGACTCATGAAAGAAGTTCTCAAAGATTACATTGGTAAATTTGTTGTTGTTTATCTAGATGACATCTTGATTTTAGTAAATTTAAAGAAGAACATCTTAGGCATATAGAGATTGTATTGAAAGCAATTATGTGATGAGAAACTAACTATCAATTTAGAGAAATGTGAGTTCATGAAATAGGAGTTGGTATATCTTGGGTTTGTAATCTCAAGTGGTGATTTGAAGATGGATACCTCAAAGGAGGAAAAAATAATCAGTTGACCTACACCTAAAACAACAAGTAAAGTGAGGAGTTTTCATGGTTTGGCTCAATTTTACAGGAAGTTCATCAGAGGGTTCAGTGAGATATGTGCATTTATGATTGATACAATCAAAGGAGGTGTAAAGATTAAGTTTCAATGGAAAAAAGAGGCACATAAAGGATTTGAACTCTTGAAGACAAAGGTGGATACTCAACCTTTCCCTATTCTTCCAAGCTTTGACAAACTCTTCACCATTGAATGTGATGCAAGCAACATAGCCATTGGAGCAGTTCTAAGCCAAGATAAAAGACCGGTTTCATTTTTCAGTGAAAAACTCAATGAAGCCAAGAAAAGGTATTCTTCTTATGATTTGGAATTATATGCACTTGTTCAATCACTTAGAAAATGAAGGCATTACTTAATGCCTAAATATTTTGTGGTTTATACTGATAACCAAGCTCTTAGTTTCCTCAACTCCCAAGAAAAGTTGAATCATAGGCATATCAAATGGGTAGAGTACTTGCAATCTTATAATTTTACCATTAAGCATAAGAAAGGTCAATGTAATAAGGTTTTTGATGCATTAAGTAGAACGTTACTAATAGTTCAAGAAGTATATCTCAAGAGCATTGGGGTTGATAGTTTCAAAGGCCTATACCAAGATGATGAAGATTTTGCTAACATCTACAAGGTTTGCCAAGAGTTTAGGAATCATTTTCATAGTGAATATGCAGATTTTACTTTGCAAAGTGGTCTTTTGTTTAAAAGGAGGACAACTTTGTGTGCCAAGAGGGTCCATGAGAGAGAAATTGATGCAAGAGAAGCACAATGGTTTCTTAAGTGGTCATTTTGGGTTGAATAAAACCTTGGAACTTGTTCAAAGATTCTATTATTGGCCAAAGATGATAAAGGATATTATAAAGTATGTTGAACAATGTGTTCTTTGTCAAAAAGAAAAAGGAATCTCTTCTAATGTTGGACTCTATCAGCCATTACCTATCCCAAACCGGCCATGGGAGTGTGTAAGTATGGATTTTATTGTTGGTCTACCCAAGACAAAAATTGGATTTGATAGCATCTATGTTGTAGTAGATAGATTTAGTAAAATGGCCTATTTTATTCCATGTAAGGTGACTCATGATGCTAACCATATTTCTCATTTGTTTTTCAAAGAAGTCATTAGGATTCATGGTTTTCCATTCAACACAGTGTCAGATAGAGATACCAAATTCATTGATCATTTTTTGAAAACTTTGTGGCAGAGATTGGGTACTAACTTGTCTTTTAGCTCAGCATACCATCCCCAAATGGATGGCCAAATAGAGGTGGTAAATAGGACACTTGAGAGCCTTCTCATATGTTTGATAAAGAAGTATGGACAAGCATGGGATCAAATCATCCATCAAGCCAAATTTTTTATAATGATAGTGTGAATAGATCAACCGGTAAGAGTCCTTTTGAGATAGTTTATGGGATTCATCCAAGAGGTGTGTTGGAGCTTAAAGACCTTGGAAGTATGGAGAAGAGGAGTGGACATGTTGTTGATATGGATCAGTCCATGAAGGAGATTCATGAGAAAGTTAGGTAGGCTTTACAATAAAACTCTCAAAGAATCAAGGACAAAGTGGATGAAAAGTGGAAGAAAGTACAATTTGTTGTTGGTAACTTGGTAATGGACCACTTGAAAAAATTAAGGCTTCAAAAAGGTGTACCCAACAAACTTCAAATGAGAAGGATTGGACCTTGTAAGGTCTTGGCCAAATATGGACAAAATGCTTACAAAATTGATCTACCTGGGGACATAGCTTTGTCTCCTATTTTCAATGTTGCAGACTTGGTGTAGTACAAAGTCACACATCTAGAGGAATACAATGGATTTTTAGATGTCTCTCAATCACTTTCAGACCTACCTTTGCCACTTCTAACCATGCTGCAAGTGGAGAAGGTGTTGGACTCCATAATTATCAAAAAGACTAGGCACACCACCTACATGGAGCATTTGGTTAAATGGCAGTATCTTCTAGAATTTGAGGCCACTTGGGTACCTAAAGAAGACTTTCCAAAGGTTGGAATTGACCTCTCTTTCTTTCCTCAAGGAGTTACTTGACTTCTTTCTCATTGCGGGAGTATGAGGCAGGAGCACCTAGGTTTCTTGATGAACTTTCAAATTTTGGAGTGGATGATCCTCCTAGGGTCAGTGATTGAATAAAGGACTATTGAAGAGTCCAAAAGTGTGTTTTGTAGTTGTTTGTAGTTTGATTGTCTTTATTCTTAGCTTGTTTACTCAGTTTTGGCCTATGTGCCTTTGTAAGCCTAAAATGGCATCATATAGAAAAATTATGTAAAACTCCTTGTAAGGCCTCATAAGGATTTTGGAAATTTTTATTTGATATTAGGAAACCATCCTAGGGGGTCAAGAGTGTGAAAATATAACAAAATTGTAAAAATGCATTGTGGAGGAAAAGTTGTCATGTTTGCTTGATAACATTTTACAACCATGTGAGCAATTTTTGAAAAATGATCAAATCCATAGTTATTGGACCAATTGGTGGTTGGTCTTGGTTTATTATGTTTATATAAGGCCTCTCAAAATGTTGTAGAAGAGTCATAAGATCCAAAGATTGAATTTGGAATAGCAACTTGAGCCAATTTCCTGATTTCTTCGATAAATTTGCAAAATTATTTATTGTAGTCCATACCAGATGGATTGATTTCCATATTTTACCTTCATGGATGTTTAGTCTGAGTTGTTGTGGTGCTTAGAAAGTATTTATGTTCACTCTTTGTGTAGGTTTAGTTGGTGTAAAGAAATTCTTTCTTGCTTACACTACTCTCGGCCTGAGTAAGGGGCCAAAGCCCTAAAATAGCTCCAACTTGAATTCCCTTTGTGGTTTCTCTATTTCCTTTGGGATTAGAGTAATGGAGTCTATATGTAGTGAAAATATTCTATTTTGTGGCCTATAATTTGCTTGGGATCATTTTACCATCATGTCCTAGGCGAGCTCTACCATAGCCCATCTAGGGAACATGACTGCTATTTTTACTATTTCTTGCAGGGGTGATCAAATTTGATTGAGCCAAGTAATTGGAAAGGAAGATGGTTGTCTTGAAAAATATTAGTATTAGTGTAGAGGTTTGACAGGGTGTGGAGACCTATAAAACCCATTGGTGAGAGAATTTAAGCCTAAAACCCTTCAAAAGAGCCATTTTGGGGGTCGTACCTATACAAACAAATCAGACCACCTCATCCCCTAAATGCTAAAGAGTGTCCAAATGGGTATCCAGATCACAAAATCTTCTAGGGGGTCATTTGGAAGTTTTTAGCACAAAAGAGTAAAAACCGTGAAGGTAGGGCTAAAAGGGGCTCATAGGGCTACTAGGCCTTGAAAATAGGAAACTATGAAAATGATAGAGAAATGAAGGGGAGTAAAATTTAAAACCACATGTTAGGAGTTAACAAACCATCACAGACTCCTCCTAGTCCCTTGCAAGTGAAGGATAAATAATTAGACATGTTGTTGGTTAGACTTACTCCTGTGAGTCCTAACTTTAATTGAGTAACTGGAGCAAACACACTGGTAGAGATTTCTCCAAAGGATTTTGGGGGTTGGTGTTGAATCAAGAAAGGAAATAAGGGAATAGGACAAACAAGGAAGCCTACAATGAGACCTATTCCTAGAGTATGAGTCAAATTTCACTTCTTTGTGAGAGTCTCCCTATCAGGATGCTTGGCAAACAAGTTCTTGGGATTGGTCAAAGTGCACAAGTAATTACCAGAAAGGTTAAATCTCCCATGCATAATAGATTTTTTGTTCATATTATATTAAATCCATTATGAATTTTTGTATCTTAAAGAAGGAGTTAAAAATGATTGAAATTTCACATTATCGGTATGTTATACCGATGAGGGCACTTAAACTAACAAAGACCAATTTTACATCAGGATACCATATACTGATGAGAGAGTGTAGCAAGCCAGAGTTTTACTCATCATTAAAAGTTATACTGATCAAGGAGAAAAGTTGAGGAGAATTGATGCATTGAAAAAAACTATACCGATATGACCCATTGACATAATAAACACTAGCGACAATAATGGAGAATTGTCTTCCCGATAGCTGATGAGGGTATCAGTAAGACTTATACTAATAAGAGTGGTGAAAAGAAGAGTCCATCAGTATAACCAAAGAGATCGATATGTGTTACTTTGAGCCACCCCGACGCCTAAAGAAATCATCGGTGCAACATATACCGATGGAACATACTCTATCAGGAAGACTTTTCTTATCGGTATGTTTCATTTCATATTACCCCATTACCCGATGAAGGAGAAAATTGATTGAGTGGAGCGAAGACACTATCGAGAAGACTCATGGCGATGAAGCCGGTTGTATTGGTATAACCAAAATGATCAGTATGTGTTACTTTGAGCCACCCCGATGCTCGAAGAAATCATCGATGAAACATATACCGATGGAACATACTCTATGGAGAAGAATTTTCTTATCAGTATGTTTCATTTAGGATTACCCCAATACCTCATGAAGGAGAAGATTGATTGAGTAGAGCTAAGACACTATTGGGAAGACTCATGTAGATGAAGCTAGTTACATTGGTATAACGAAAGCGATCGGTATGTGTTACTTTGAGCCACCCTAACGCCCAAAGAAATCATCAATGAAACATATACCGATGGAACATACTCTATCAAGAATACTTTAACTTAAATAAAAGAACCAATAAAGAAGTTCCTCTCACCCTTTGAGAAATCCCTATCTGATCAAAGTTATCGTGCATATCTATAGATTCTCGAAGCCTATCATAATCTTCCTCTTCTACATAAATTTCATTCAAAGCCTCATTAACATTAGCTATATTGTTTCTCTGTACTGCAACCATGTACGACTTCACAAGATGGAGATGTCCAACGTGGATAACAAATACAATAGCATAAAAGATACTCATGAAATTTTTCCAAACCAAATAGCTGCTAAAGAGAACATCTAGAAAAACTTAATACCCAAGTGAAAGACATCACGATAATCCTAAAAACAGTAATAGAATAAAAGAGTTGAGAGCCATACCTTATGCATGATGTCAACCACTCATGTGTGGTCTACCCTAAGGGAAAGGACATTCAAGAAGTCATTAATAAGATCTAGGTGTTCTTGCAAATAAAAGTATACAACTTTGTAGTACAATTCAACATTGACCACTTTAACTACAACATTTTTCAATTTCATATGATCCCATGCCTTTGGAGAATGGTTCATGATAGTAGTGCCAACATTATCATATTCATCATCTTGAATATATAAATATGTAAGTTCCTTCCAGTGATGTTTCTCATCACAAACATGAATATGAGTTCATCAAAGCGATCCCTGTTTTGATAGTAATCATTGACCTCTTCCAATTCATACACCTGGAACAAAAAATAAATGTCAGAACACATAAAATATAAATTTCTCACCTTCACAGTTACACATAAAACTGCAGATGAACCTTCCCAAATTATCATGAAAAAAAAAACTTAAAAAACAAACCACTTACTTGTGGTGTTGTTGTTCGTATTGGCTCTATTGGACCCTGCAAATAAGATCCAATATACATTTTTCAATAAGATTAACTATGCAACATAATGAAATATTGAAAATTGTGTTATCTTATTGAGCTTCACTTTGTTTTGAGAATATTTTAATATTCTCTACTTAACAGGGCCAACCACATGAAGGTGGAAGCTCATTTGGCCCCTCCCCCCCCTAATATCACTCTAAAGTCCCCGTTAACATCTAACATTCATTCATTCTTTCTACCATTAATAAAATATAACATTCATTCATTAATATCACATAACATTCATTAACACAAAACATTGATTAACATTCATTAATGCACAAAATTCATCAATATTCATTAACACATATCATTCATAACCATTCATTAGCACATAATTATATTCATTAACACATAAAAATGAGTCACTATCAAATAAGGTAGATTACAATAAATTTTTTTTAATTTCTTTGAAGCTATGTAAAGAATAAGTGGAGCATCATTTTCTTCATCATTTCTCCCCTCTTCAGTTGTTCTTCCCTCTGCTCGTGATCTTGATGTATACCTAGTCCTATACTGAGGATGAGGACACTGGAGTGAAGGGCTGTCCTCTGCAATAACAAAGAAATGGGTTAAATTCAAAATATTTTTTATTATTATTTCAAGTATTTCATTAATTTAAAGAACATAAATGTGGCGCTCTTTACCTGATGGGGCTACATCATCTTCCACATCATTTTGTCTAGCCTCAATCTCAACATGTTGAACAACCTCTAGATCCTCTAGAGTTGAAATACTAAAGGTTACATTAATGTTGAACACCAATTGCAATTAAATTTGTTTTAAGGAATAAAAGTGGCCCTCTTTACCCGATTGGGGAACATAACGTTCCTGATGTTGTGTACCTAGATCATGCTCCACTTGGTCAACACTGACTACATGCTCTAAAATATTAACAAAAAAGGTTACATTATTACTACACTAATTACAATTTAAGATGTTTAATTATATTAATAATTACATAAATAAATTTGAATAGAAAATGAATACCTCCACTACTGGGATGCACATTTGGACCTTCATGTACAGGTCATGTTTCACAATTAGTAGGCTACATTCCAATACCACGCGTATTGTTATCATTGCTTCCTTATTTAAAACAAATATGGTCACTTTATGTTGGAACTCAACATCAATTAGATTATTGGTAAAGTATTCTATTTGAAACAATTTTCATTTAGCCTATTTACTTGTGTGACAGATGCACCAAAATCTTGTGTTTGCCCACTCAATTCTCATAGCCATTCAACCATGACTGTATAGCCTTGCTGGTAGGAAATTCTCTTGTCATCTTATGTGGCTGCTCTATTGAATTCAAAGCCCTTCATTTTTTCTTGGTATCGTGAATTTTGCTTGCATTGTTTGATAAAAAAAATTGGTTGCAATTTATAAATATTTTGATGCGATAAGTTCCATATAACCACCAGAGCCGAGTTTGTGTTGCCCATTCTTTTCTTGTCTTGCCTTGGTTGCCTTTTATGTGTCACTCAATCTATGAAATTTTTTAAATATATTAGATTATATAAATATAAAGAGTAATTAGTACATAATTACATTCTTAATAGTATCCCATACCTTCTTTTGGCACCTGTTGGTGTATTTCCTTTTTTCCTTTCAATTCTCTCCTTGGCATCCAAAATCAGGTCCTTCCACTCCCTCTCTGGAATCATGGGGGGACATTCGTACTTTACGTTCTTCTCTAAATGTATCTTTTATTGGTCCCTCACATACTTTAGATATGTGTCATCATTTTCAAGGAGCTTGGTTTTGTTGAATGTGTCATTTCTAAACAACTCAACCATACATTTTTTGAGTTCATCTTTTAACCTGTTTTCTTGGTCATGCCACCTTTTAAGCAAAAACAAACCTATTAGATTTAGAAATGAACTAAAGATACCTTTAATATAGTCCAAGAAATGGATCAAAGGAAAACTATTCTAGAAATGATGTGAAATAAAAATAGTGGATTAGGGTTAGTTCACATATGATGTTCCATCTTTTACGTATGGTGGGACAAAACATCTGCAATGCAATGTCATTAAGATTTTTATAGAAAATATCATTTCCTACAAAAAAATCATGGGATAATTAGTCCAAAATGAGTGATCAGTAAGTAAATTACAATTACACTATATATAATAATTTTTTAAAAGTACCTAGAACCTTCTGTATCTTCAAGGGAATCAATTCTTCATCGCTCACCACCAATGTGGTCTGCAACATTCTCATACTAGCAATATGGGAAGATCCAGGAAATGATGGTATGTTATCACTAGTATTCACCCTGGCACATCCTCATGTGCATCTCCTACTACATAAAATGAATCCATTATGAAATGCCCCCAAGAAATAACACTTCAAGGGAAATAAACACATAACAAAAGAGAAAGCAAAAGAGGGATCTACCAACAATGAGTGGGTCAACATGATTAGTAGTAGAGGACATCTACATGCTACCTGTTGCCAACATTATAGTCAGCAATATAGATGGGGATAACCTTGAATGGGGTGGCCTTTCCTCTGGAACATTGGCAACACCTGAAGAATAATACATTAAATATATGAAAACTACAAGAATTGTAAACAAGGATGAACCTTTATTAAGAGTTGTAAAGAAATATGAATGTTTATCAACTATTCGATGCTAATCTTAATGATACAACAGTATGAAGGAGAATAAGGAAGGTAGGTTTTGATGCAAGACAAAGGTATGGAAATTTGTGACAAGAGGGAAGTGTAAGTGATAAACTAGTATAGTCCTTACAAAAGATAGTCCATGGAATCTATTTATTTAGATTGCTTCAATGTGCTATCTCATGTTGTCAAACTTCATGTTTTCTTATTGGTCTTTGTAATGTCCCTACTTTGAAATATAATTAAATAATACTAAATTAAAATACAAGTGATTAGATATGATCAAATGAGAACTTGTAATTGTGCAACTAAATACTTTATTAATAGTTTAATAAACTATTATTACAAACATATATACACATAAAACTTATTATCATTCATTCTAAATAGAGAACAATAGTGTAGACAGTGAAAGGCCTGTGTAAATAACACTAGCATTGAAAAAGCAAGTTCACAAGTCCAAAGAAGGAGTAGTTTTAATGTATAGAACATGATCATCACCTACACTACCTACAATACCTTGATCATGTCCACCAGGTTGATGATGACACATGAAATTTTGTAAAAACAACATGTACATATTTTAGTTAGTGACATAAAAGAGTATAAAATATAAACCATTATTGAACTTTTGTTATAATTAAAGCTTTCATTACTTCTTACTTGCATGTTTTCTACTGCTAGCATCAATTGATTTAGCCTATCTTTTATCTCATCATTCTGAGGGGTCATGCATACCAAAGCAACAATCTCTTTATTAATTTTTGTGATAGACATTGTTATCACTTCTACAGGGTTTGTGCAAATTGCATAGTCCTCATCGCTTAATGTTGTGTTGAGGTACTGATGTAAGGGAGGTTCCTTTCCCTTTCCCCGAACACCCATCTATGACAAGAATATTATTAACACTATCAAAATTACTCCAAAACACTCAATAAAATAACATAATAATGTAACAATTTTCTTCTATCTAATTTGTACAATTACAATGAGGTTTACCTACTCAGTAGAAGTGTCGGGACCTACATCCCTGTCTATGCTATGTGACGGATCCAGGTCAACATTAGCGAAATGAAACCAATACACTTAACAAAAAAAATTAATAATAAGATGGTATATTGGAGTCATTAATTAGAGTTTGGTTTAAATGTTATAAAGTATGTACCACCCCCATGTTAGTAACTTTGTTTATATCTATACGATTCAAATTGTAATTGATTAGCAACTCTTCCCCTACACTTATTGATTTTATCGCACATACGAATACACAATTTCCCTCACGCACCTGAAATATGCAATTGGGTTGCTTATTAGTTGACCCAAGTCGCATACTATTTATAAAACCTGTAATATTGCCTATTGCTTTTGGCCTTCCATCAATGTATACAACCACTCATTTACTTTGATCATTATCTTTCTGTTGTATATAATTTTCAGACAGTGCATACCTACGCATAATTTTTTTATATTGAACAATCTGCATCCAATTTTTGTAATTGTAACAAGTTCCAAAATAATCCATTAATTTAGCAACTTTGTTGTAACAGACCTTTATGCCATCCATTGAAAATAGGCCCAAACCATGTAACTATGAAGGTGCAATGTGATATATCCTCTCGTTAACACAAAAATCGGTGTTTATTGGAGGAAGTTCCTTGGGTACCCATTGTTTCTGTAGATGTTTGTACCTCAAGGGCACCTCGATGTTGCCTTTGGTCTCATCATCATAAGAACATGACCCCCCTTGAGAAAGGAAAAGTTACATGCATTTATTGAATTTTCTTCTAATTTTTTCACTTCTAGTTGATCTCCCTATTTTAGACCTACTACATGTCTCACTTTCATCGACTATTCCTACATTTCCCTCACTCAAGGAAGACACATATGACAAATACCTATTTGGTGGTACCTGCACTCCATCAAATGAGAGAGTTAGTTGGTAATGAGAGAGATATTTTGCAAATGAGGGTAATGTTGATGAACAAGTTGGCCCTAAAGTTGACGTTGAGATTAAAAATTGAATAAGTCCAACTGGGGCCTCAAGTGTTGATAACTGTATTAGATTTTTTGCTAATGTCAAGGTTTGAAGAATTGAGGAAGTTTTTTTTCCTAGTAATTTTTTAAAAATAAACTATTTCTATAGGGTGTATTGACTTATACATGTTGATCCATGAGACTGTGCATTATGTTAGCTAAAAATTACATGATACGTATACTAAAAATTACATATTACACAATATGAACAAAATATATACATGAAATCAGCACCAACAATTGATCATCATAAGCATTACATTTTTAATTTGATAAACAATAAATACATATGTATCATGAGTATCATAAGTGTCACATATGTATCATCATATATGTAATTGAGTATCATAGGCATTCCATATGTATCATCATAAACATGTAATCTATCACATATGTATCATAAATCACCATCCATCACATAGCTAATAGACAATCCACATTTCATAAATAAAGACAAAGTTTAAAAATGTCAAATGTATCATCATAAACATGTAATCCATCACATATGTATTTTAAATCACCGTCCATAACATAACTAATAAACAGTCCAAATTCCATAAATAAACACAAAGTTAAAAAAAAATCATACATTTCATTCATGTCATTGATCTTCTTCTTCATCCAACTCATCATCATGACCATCATCATCATCACCATCATCATCATCATCATCATCATCATCATCATCATCATCATCATCATCATCATAATCATCATTGCCATCATCACCATCACCATCACCATCACCATCACCATCACCATCACCATCACCATCACCACCATCATCATCATCATCAACATCATCATCATCATCATCATCATCATCATCATCATCATCATCATCATCATCATCTTCATCTTCTACTTCTTCGGTATCTTCTTCTTCCATCTTATTATACTTTATCGTCCTTCCTCTTGGATCATGTCTAACAACAAATGACCAACCCAGTTTATGTGGAAACTCTGAGTAAAATACCTGCTTACATTGTCTTGGAAGAACATAGGGCTCATCCCCAACTGGCTTGAACGACCTTGTATTAACCATTGTAAATCCATTATCATGTTCAATAACAATTCTATCGGGATCATTTTTATTCAATTATAGCCTATAACATTTGACGACAAACATAACTAATTTAAAGGAATTAGATTCACACTCAAGTATATCATCCAAAATGCCATAGTATTGATTTTGAGACTCTTGAGGATTTATGTCGTTTCTAGATGAAATATTGGTCACCTCAAAGACTGTTGTATACACATAAAAATTGGCTATGAGCAATTAAATAAATATTTAATATTTATTTAATAATTATTCTTCTATTAAATAGTTAATTTGAAAAGATTAATTTATTTAATTTATTTTCATGTCTTTCTATTAATTAATATTTTATTAATTAATTCATCTATTTTATTCCTCTAATTAATTAAATATCTAATATTTAATTATTCCTCTAACCAAGTTAATTAAATATCTAATATTTAATTATCTCCTCCAAACAATTAAATATCCAATATTTAATAGTTATTCTCCTATCCTATAGTCTCAAATATTAAATAATTTCTAAATTATTTAATCCCTTTTCCAACTCACCCTCCATCTCCACTTCATCTTCCCTTGACCAACTCATCAAACATGTGTCTAAGGAAATTAATATTTCTTAAATATTAATTCATCATTTATCTTCAACTTCCAAACTTAATGAAAATTGTGTACGTACACATATTTCATAACCATTTCCTATATTCTCTCCAACACCCTGTACATCTTAGGAAGGACTTGAGTCCACTTATCTTCTCATGCCTAAATTTCCTCCAACCATCCCTAGATTCCCTTAGTCAGCAACCCAGTCAAGGTGAGATGAGTGACACTTGTCTTCTCTTTCCCCCTTTCTCTCAACCTTCACCTTTGCTCACAGCCATCCAAATCGACAAATTTGATCAGGACTGTTGATCTAAGCCACATCATCTTATCCTCTCAAAGTCTATAAAATCAAGAGCTTCAAATGAGAGAGTTAATCTTCAAGTTAGACTTCAAGAGACTTCAAGTGCATTTTGCAAGCTAATCATATGCATCCATGAGTTTTAGTTTTGAAGCAAATAACAATTATCATATAATATCATTTAGCATAATCATGTAGCATTTGTATATCATAGTGTCAGTAAACTACAAGTTATCAGTCCATTCTACATATGCCATCTTGGAAGCCAATAGTGCATTGTCTGAGAGCACACCATCTGCAACCAGGAACAATGGAGTTAGGACACAATGAGACATAAGCTATGAAGGTAAAATAATGTTTTATTTTAGTATGTATTTCATGTAGTTTCATTGGTGGATTTTGGATTTCTTGTATGCATTTCCATTTGTATTTTGTGAAAGTAACTTATTACAGGTAAAATTATGAGGATGAAATTCAAGCTCACACATTTTGGCGCCCACCGTGGGGCAGGACCTCACATATACCTTCAAAAAAAAAAAAAAAAATCTCGCAAAAAGTTAAATCAACGCATTTGTAATGCAAATTCATGCATGTGTGAATTTTGATAGCGCTTTTGTTCGACAGGTTAGCACATTTGCATCATAGGTTAGCGCATATGTCATGCAGGTTAGCGCTTTTGTTTGAAAAACTGCGCATTTACATCATAGGTTAGCACATATATCATATAGGTTAGCACTTTTGTCTTAAATTCTATGCATTTGCATCATAGGTTCATGCATTTTCATCATAGGTTAGTGCATATGTCAAAGAAATCATGCTTTTGTATCCATAGAGGAACGCTTTTGCAGTCTAAGTTAGTGCTTTTGATCTGTAGGTTAGTTCTTTTGAACAGAAAGATATCACATATGTTAGGTTAGCGCTTCTGTTTATAAAACTGACAAAATTTTCTTGTAGGTCCGAATGTCTAAGAAATCAGATTTGTCAGATTACTAACATGCATGTGCAGGATGGCATTTAAGGCAAATTTTATGTATTTTATCATCTAGCTAATTGAAAGTCTTCATTTGGGAAGTAATATATCATATCTTGTTCACCTAGTTTAACCAAGAGGATGAATTGACAGCATGCAACTTGCATTTTTGGTATTTTCTCTAAAATAGTTGCACATAGAATTTTAAAAGGGCTAAAATGAACACCATGCTTGTTGGAGCAACATCTCCAAATAGGACTTAGCCAATAATTGCTTTGAAAAGGATAAAAAGAACACTTGTATTCCGTGTCTCGAAAGTGGTAGGTATATGCTCTCCCCTTAATTGGGTGACCAAAAAAACCAAACCCACTCTTTTACGCTTTCTTTACTTTCAAGCAATTAAATCCTTTAAGAGGGCCTGCCTTCCCGAGCTGCCTTGCGGGGGCCAGTGAGAGGGGAATGACCTAAAGTGGAAATGGGCTAATATCAAGTCCTTCCAATCCACTTTAAATAAATTGTGTTTGTGACGAAAGTCCCAAACAACATGTGTTGATAAGTTCATACCGACACTATGTTTCCCCATAAACCCTATTGAGCATAACCTCTATAGGCTGGGAACCTTCTGTATTTACAGATCTGAAAGTGTCGCATGTATGGCCACATGACCGTAAGCCTTTACTAAAAACCACTTGTAGTAGTTGCCAAAATCCTTCTAGTTGTTGGTACAGGAGGTCAGACCTCTGAAGCGGCTCACATACATACAGTTCCTAGTAGAGATATAAAGTTTGCCATGAGGAGATTTCATGGAAATTGGTGCTTGGCTGCTCTGAAGAAATGAGTGTCGAGGGTGGAGCCAGTGGGGTCAAGCATCTAAATATCCGCTTTGAATAGCGCAGCCTTGGGGGAAAATCCATGTGAGATTCAACAACTATTGTCTCAGCCTGCCATAGGGATTGTACTTGCTTATGAATTTTGTTTATTAAACATTGTGTCTTCTATGTCTATAACATGTTCCAAATGGTCAAAAATTGAAGAAAAATTATCATCTACAAGAGAGAAAAACTCCAACAAATTTCTAAAAAAGTTTGATCAAAAGGGTAATACAAAAGCTTTTCAACACTTGAAACACCAGACCCAAAATCAAAGTGTCAAAACATCAATGTCAAAATAATTCTTGAAGTAGGTTTGTCTCTAAACCATCACATACTTTTCAAACAAGCTCAAACAACTAGGTTACTAATCCAACAAGTTATACTCAAAAGGTTCTATAAACATCAACATTTAACAAGCTATCGATTCAACTATCTTAAGTGCAAAAATCAACATCTTTGTCAAGTTTCTCATCAGGATAATCAAATCCTCTATCACGAAGCTTGATCAAATCTATACTAGGTTCTTAATCTTGGATATATCTTTCCTATTTTGAACCTAGGTTATATCAAAACCAAAATTGCACCAACTTTGGAATCAAACAAACTTGTGAATTGTCAAATGCTTATATGACTTTTAAGTATCTCCTTAAGAAAACAAAACCCAGTTATAAAGATACTCAAAAAATGATAAGATTCTTGTATATCAATCGCAAGATCTTATTGAAACATTGGACATTCTTACACTATTTTCATCACTACTTACGTGGCTGCGGTACAGAATTTGACGGTGAAACTCTATAAAGACGTGCCTTTCAACAAAGAGATGCTTTATCCCAACGAACAAACAATAGTGGTAAGATCAACAAAGCATATCTTCCTAAACCAATAATCGCCTATTGACTTTGTCCTTTGGGAATTTCAACAACATTGAAATAATCACATGCCAGTTTGGACTAGAGCCCAACACGAGCAACTTAGAAAACAACAACAAATGGAGGAAGAAGATACTTCTATATTCCACACTCTTGGATTTACCGCTATTGATGAAGAAGCAGTCAATAGCACCATTAGAGACCTTGAGCAAGATTTCAAATTTGATAAGCTAATGGAAAAATTGTTGGCAAAACAAAATGAAAAATATCTCTTGATGTTGGCAAAATCTGGACCTAAACTACCACAAGAATTTAACATGGAAAGCTTGAAACAAGATGCAGAGACAAGTAACACCCAAAACACAGATGATCCAAATAACAAGGACATTAACAAAGAAAGTAACAGAGAAACAAGGAAAGAAAGGGATGATCAAAGAAAAGAGCATAGTGACAAAAAGACTCACAAAGAAACAAGAAGAAACTATGTAGATAATCCCTTATCAAACCTTACTAAACAAATACAAACTCTTCAACAAAAAATACAAGACATAAAAAATGGGACAAGCTCCAAGAAATATTCATTAGAAGACATATGCCCATATCCTTTTGATAAAAATCTGAATATGATACCATTTCTGCAACATTGCAAGATTCCTAAATATAACAAATATGATGGAAGATCTGATGCTCAAGATCACATTAGGGAGTTTTGTACTATGAGCATGGAATTTACTCATGATGAAACTTACCTTATGCATCTTTTTCCTAGGAGTTTAAATGGACAATCAATGGAGTGGTTTTCAAGATTACCACTCGGAATCAAATCCTTTGAAGAACTAGCAAATAGGTTTATTTCACAATATTCCTACAATATAAGGAATGCAATAACAATGCTAGATCTTTGCAATGTTAAATAAAAGAATGGTGAATCTTTTATGATTTTCTTACAATGATGGAAATGCATGTTTAATAGGTATCCCCGAGATGTACCTGATCAAGAAAAAATGGACATATTCATTGATAATCTTATCAGTGAAATGAGTTATCGACTAAGGATGCTATTGGCATTATGTGAACCGGTATGAAGACATAATGATATTGTATGTTGTCATTGATGTCAATATGTGACATGATGTGAACTGACACATGTGATATGTGAGAAGAGAGAACCAACATATGTATGAACCAGTATATATGCCAAAGTGAAGCAGTATATTTGTTCAAGATGAACCGACATGTCAAGATGAACTGATATGTAGTTATGGGAACCGACACATGGAAGCATTGTGTGACTACCGGTTGGTAGGTAGTTTCCACTTCAGGATTTCCGATTGGAGTACCTCAAGCCTGTGCGACTCAATCGGTGATCTTTGTGTGATGAGTTAGCAATATAATGGAGAATAGATTGTGTTGC
This sequence comes from Cryptomeria japonica, assembly GCF_030272615.1. Lineage (NCBI taxonomy): Eukaryota > Viridiplantae > Streptophyta > Pinopsida > Cupressales > Cupressaceae > Cryptomeria > Cryptomeria japonica. The sequence continues at coordinate 156,533,419 of NC_081405.1, read as the reverse complement.
CACGTAAACCCTATGCACATGAAGGATCTTGCATAAAGAAGACTATCCCTATCCACCTTGGGAATGTGCAAAGTTTTTCAAACGGTGATAATGCTTGATGGGTTATAAACTACCATGAAATCGGTGGATAATGGATGATGGAGAATGTCTCGAGATCGATTCAAGAGTGTTGCATTTAATGCAATATGATTCAACGGTCAGGATTGAACCATTTGAATTGCTTAACCTAACAGGTTTAGGGTTTAGGGTTTTTGCTACCGACCTGTCTGTTTCCTATAAGGTTGATGTTGTGTTTCTTTCCAAAGTTGTTGGCAAAAGTTGTATGTGTGTATCCATAGGAAGTGATACGTGATTCTTGCCAGACCAAAGGAGAGAAGAGATATCTACAAAGTGAATGTGTAGAAGGTGAAGAGGAGCCGAAACGGATCTACATTAGCATTGAGTGCTATTACCAGATCATTGTAATTCTTGTTGATCTTTAACCACTTCAACAGCTGTGAAATCCCTTAACAAGGTAGCCTTAACTGGCTTGATACAGATCCCTTAACAAGGTAACTTGAAGTTATTGAGTTCTGAGAAGCTATAGAGCTCTAGAGATCCTTTAGCTATTGAGTTCTTGAAATCCTCTAACAAGGTAACCCTAACCGGGTTTAACCCTTGACTGGGTATTATAGCCATCCCTTAACTGGGTGATCCCTGACAGGATCGGTTCCTAGCATAACCTATTGTAATGTCTTTAACTGGACAAGGCTCCTAATAGAGCGGACTTCTAAAGAGTTCAAAAAACATCTTGTGGGTATTCATCCCCACCATGGTTTTTCCCAGTTGGGTTTCCACATGAAAAATATGTGTGTCATGTGAGATACTTTTATCTTGTGATGCTTTGTCATTACCTATTGAGCATATGATGGTTCTGTGTTTTATGCCTGTCTATAAAACATATTGAACTAGCTATTGTGAAGATCTGATGATAGTTTACCTATTCATGCATGAGGGTGTAATGGTGTTGTAGTATTGAGCTAAGAGGAAAGCTTAGTGAGTAACTGGTTTATGATTGTTTTAGTTGTTCTGGGTCTTACCAGTTGCACTCTGTTTCAACTAGTATCACTATTTGCCAGTCATTTGGAGTATTTGCTGTCAAACTGGTTTTGGACTGTATTTTTGTCTGTACTGATTCACTCCCCCCCTCTTAGTACCAGTTTGGTACTATTTGTTCATCTTTGAGTTATCAGATGCAATGTCCTCCCTCTTTCACCAAAATGTTCGAGAATGGACTAAAAATAGAGAACGCAATGGTAAAGAAAGGAGAACTAAAACTTTACAATAATTCATACAACAACAACAACAATGACAAACCCAAGTTCTAGTCAAATAATAGGAATGTCAGCAATGAATGGAATGATGATAATAGTAATGCAAAACAACAACCAATTTTCAATCTATCAAGTCAAAACCCAAGCAATAACAATCCAGAAAACAACAAAGCTAAGTCTTTTTTCTCCAATCCTCGAAGAAAATTCACAAACATTGGAGAATCTTTAGATTCAGCTCTAAAAACTTTACTTGCTAATAAATTGATTGTTTTGCCGGAAACAAGAAATTATGAACCACCAATCAAACCCAATTGGTGGAATGACAATCATTTTTGCAACTATTATCGAAATAAAGGACACCTAACAAATGATTGTCAGAGATTGAAACACCTTATCCAAGATCTAATCGATAATGGAACCATTATAGTGGATAGCCATAAAATGAACGAATCACACTTGGCTTTCAAAACTCCACTCCCAAATTATGACAAAGGCGAATTGTCTCAATTAAAAAATGACAAAGGAAAAACCAAGGTGAATTACACTTATACATACGATGATGTAGTGAATGTGATTATTGTTAACAAAAATTAATCTTCAGAACCAATCAATGTTATCACAAGAAGAAAAGCAAAGGTTACCTTTCCAAGTGTAACAAAAGATCCAACACCCAATCCACAACAATACAATTTAGTAGATTAATTACAATGAATACCCACTCAAATACCAATTCTGGAACTTCTCAAGATTTCACCTATGCATAAGGACATTTTGGAGAAAGCTTTAGTGGAGACAACAATTTCAAAAGATTTGGATATAGATCAGTTCCAAAATATGGTAGGACACCTCATAGCTCCTCATTGCTTATGATTTTCTGAAAATGATGACGCATCCTTGCAACATCCTCATAATGCTCCTTTACATGTTGAAGTCTCCATAAATAAAACTTGTGTCAAACGTGTGCTCATAGATGGAGGAGCTGGATTAAACATTTGTGCATTAAGTTTGATAAAAGCTTTGGGATATTCAGAGAATGCAGTAGACCCGAAAAAGAAAATAACCATCAAGGCTTATGATGAAGCAGAACATTCTTCTAAAGGGATTGTTGTGCTACCAATAAAAATAGGACCTGTGGAAAAGGATACATTGTGTCAAGTTTAAGATTTGAACCTCTCCCACAATATTCTTTTGGGAAGACCATGGATTCACAAGATGCAAGCAGTTCCTTCTACATATCATCAATGTGTAAAATTTCCTCATGAAGGAAAAGAAATCACTATAATTGCAGATACCAGTCAATATTGCAATAATTTGAAGGAAACACAAGATACAAGAGTTCCACATAACAAAGAATCAGTATATCCTACCAAAGAAATTCAAGCAAAGTTATGGGAAACTTTTGAAGAAAAGCTCAAGTTAAATGATAAAGGAATGGGAAAGTGTTCTTTGCAAAATTTTCCACTTTCCCCTAAGTCATATGGGAAACCTACAGATATTCAATCAAAGGCATCAGAAAAATCAAAACATATGTTTAAAGGAACCTTTGTTAGTGTTGGAACTCTTGAAGAGGAAAATGAAGACAAAGACATTCTTGGTTGGTTATACAAAGATGAAGATAAAACTACAGCAACAGCAACAAAAGTCAATATTCCCATAAAACAATATGGCAAAGGATATGCAATCATGCAAATGACGGGACATGAAGGAAACAGACCAATTGGTAAGCAACATCAAGGTATTTCATAACCCATTTGTCCACACTCACAATCCACAGAAGATAAATCCAGGCTAGGATATTTGAAGTCTAATAAGAAGCAACATAATCATCAACAACAAAAATGGAGAAAGAAATTAGTTTCTAAAGAAGAAAATTGGCAAGAAAAGCTACATCAAGTGATCAAAACAATAACCAATAAACAAAAGAAGCAAGAAGAACATGAAAAGAAAGAGGAGGAGATCATCATCCAAGGTGAAGAAAAATCTTGTCAACAAGTTCTGAAAATACAAACAAAGGCAAAATCTTTACAAGATATTCCAGAAGCAGTAAAAATAGAGATGGCAGAAATCAGAGAACTCTTTGCACCATATGACATTCCAATATGGTATAGTGGAGTAATCTTGGATCAGGATTGAGAAACAAACTCCAATGAGTATGAATGGAGTCTAGATGTCTTATCCAATACATCAAGTAAAGAACATAATGAAGATCAAGTAGCTATCACAAAAGAAGACTTGTCTATAGAAGAACAAAAGATGAAGTTATAAAGAAGGCAAGAAAAAATCAGAATCCAAAGAAAAGAGGCGTATGCAAAAAGGAAAGGAAATAACAAAGACAGAGAAGCAATGCCACAGGAAGCACAAACACGGATCAGATATGTAAGAACCATGGAAGAACTAAGGGATAGTCAAGTTGGACTAACTATTAGTCCAGAAGAAGTTGAGTTTGAAAGGAGAAAAAATCTTTCAAAATAATCTACTTCATCATGTGCACAAATATGTCAACTCCAAAATGCCAATGAGGTCAATCAAGAAGGAATTTGCAGTATCAAAGATGTGTGCATGGATATAATCCATTCATTTAAGGGACACACGTTAGTTGAAGGACCACTTGAGTGTGAACTACCAAATGCTAATATTAATCTTGTTAAGACTAATTCGGAAATGCTTGAGAAAGACAATTCTCCAAAACATTTAATCTGTGACAATACCTATTCTACGCCAAGCTATGATCATTATGTCATGAACATTGAAACACCTAATGATGATAGTGATTATGATTTACCCCTTCTACATCTTGAACTAATTGATTGGGATAATTTAGACAACCCTGAACTAAATGTCTTTTCCAATGATCATGACTTAGTCATGTACCTTAACATTGTTGAACCTATCCATCCTAAGATATCTTCCATTGCAGAATCAAGTGATGTTTCTCATAGCTAGGAGAATGCCAAACTTTCCAGTCACAAAAGTGAAATAAAACAAGGAAAGAGACCTATTGTTGAAAACCGTTTCATGGCAACATTAGATCAATCAAAAGAGAAAACAAAGGGTGTATTTGATGGTGAAAACCTCCTAGAGGCACCAGAAGATGGAAAGTTTGACATTTTTCCTACATATTTTCAAGAGAGATTTGCTAACCTGATAGAACCAATAGAAGCAATAAACATTGATACATCAAAAGATCCTAAAATACTTCATTTCGCTGCCTCATTATCAGAAAGAGAGAGGAAAGAGTACATGGAATTATTTAAGCAAAGACAAATAAATTTTGCTTGGTCTTATGCAAAAATGCCAGGACTTAACCCAGATCTTATAATGCATCATCTTAATGTGGATTTAAAAGAAAAACATGTTAAGCAGAAGCTAAGAAAGATGCATCCACATATTGCTCTCCTTGTCAAAACCGAGCTCAAGAAACTATTAGAAGTGGGTTTCATAAGACCAATTGCTTATCCAGAATGGGTCTCAAGTATCGTACCAGTATCAAAACTAGATAAGAGCATAGGAGTCTACACAGATTTCAAAGATCTAAATAAAGCATGTCCAAAAGATGATTTCCCCTTACCAAACATTGATATCATAGTGGACTTCTCAGGATATAATCAAATAATAATTGCACTTGAAGATCAAGAGAAGACAACTTTCACCTATGCATGGGGAACGTACTGCTGGAATGTTATGACATTTGGGCTTAAGAATGCAGGAGCAACTTATCAAAGGGCTATGATGACAATTTTTCATGACATGATGCATACACTCATGGAAGATTATGTCGATGACATACTTGCAAAATATCACACAAGAAAAGAACATTTGAATATTTTAAGCATATTTTTGACATGCTGAAAAGATATCAATTGAGATTAAATCCAAAGAAATGTGCATTTGGAGTAACCTCTGGAAAACTCCTTGGATACATTATATCAGTTCATGGCATCGAAGTAGATCCTAGAAAAGTTAAAACTATCATGGAGATGGAGTCACCCAAGAACATAAGTCAATTGTGATCTTTACAAGGAAGGTTGCAATCAATCAAGAGATTTGTTTCTCAATTGGCCAATAGATGTCTTTCATTTACCCATCTTCTACATAAAAATGTTCCATTCAAATGGGATACAAAATGTGAAGAAGTTTTCTTGCAAATAAAAGAATATCTTAGGATTCCTCCAGTACTGATATCACCAACCAAGGGGAAACCATTGTTACTCTATGTCTCAGCACCAAGTGTATCATTAGGTGCTCTCCTAGCTCAACATGATGATGAAGGAAAAGAAAGAGCAGTTTATTATATCAGTAGAATGCTTGTAAGCTATAAGTTAAATTATTCCTCAATTGAAAATATATGTCTAGCAGTTGTACTTGCAACCCAGAAGCTACACCATTATATGTTGATTCATTCTGTAAAACTAACAACAAAGATAGATCCTCTCAAATATCTATTGAGAAAGTTAACATTGACAGGGAGACTAGCCAAATGGGTTATGATACTGAGTGAATTTGACATAGAATATGTTGACTGGAAAGCTATCAAGGGACAAGTCATCGCTGATCAATTGGTTGATGCACCTCTACATAATAACATGCCTTTGCACATCGAATTTCCTGATGTAGATATCTTGACAATAAGTACAAACTTTTTGGAATTTTACTTTGATGGTTCTTATACTCAATATGGATTAGGTGCAAGAATCTTTTTCATCACACCTCAAGGACACACAATTCTGAAATTATATAGACTATGATTTCCATGCACCAATAATACTACAGAGTATGAAGCATTGGCTATAGGGCTTAAAATGGCCATTGAATGGAATATTGAAGAGCTACATGTCTATGGTGATTCACAACTTGTCATAAATCAAATAAATTATGAATATCAAACAAAGGATGATAAGCTTATGCCATACAAATAGCTCGTAGAGGAATTTAAAAGACACTTTAAAGAAATCACATTCACCCAGATTCCCAGAAATGAGAATAAAGTAACATATGCAATGGCTACAATAGCATCTCTCTTGCAAAATAAAGAGAATCAATAGTGTTGCGAATTTCTTGTGGAAGTTATCTTAACCCCTACCATCCAATCCCAGCATACCTATCGAATTTGCCATATATCAGGAACCAGTGAATCCTTATATGGTCAAACCTACCAATATTTGAAAAATCATATCCTTCCTCTAGAATTATCTCGTAATCAACAAAGAAACTTTATCCGTAAGTCCTCTCGCTATACCATTATTGCTGATATCCTATATAGGCATGGTCTAGATGGTACATTGTTGAGATGTCTTGAAAAAGATGAATCTGAGAGAGTTCTTAATGACATTCATGCAGGTATTTGTGGTACACACTCAAGTGGTTTAACATTAGCTAAGAAACTTATCCATATGGGTTACTTTTGGCCTACTATGGAAAGAGATTGTAATGGCCCGCCAGGAACCCTAAAGGAAAACAACACAACTAGGCAACTAAAGGGTGAAATAAATTTTTTTTGTTAAAGACTAAGTCTACTAACTATAATCATTGCATGTTTAACAACACAACGGAAGTCTATCATAAGTTTTCCTAAGGGTAACCAACGAAGATTAATTTCATAGATTATATTAACACCACAGTTAATCCATTCAATAAGATAAATTGAAAACTTAAGTTTAAAACTACACATACATCCCAAAACAAAAATATACAAGTATTCCAATGTATCCAATCTTCATAAATAATTTAAACATAAGATCAAAACAATAACATTCATTTCACTAACATAATAATATTACAATATCCATAAATACATGGCTTCCAATAATACCACTGGTTACAAAGATACAATATCAAGGTTACATAAAAGTCTGATACAATGACCACAAGGTCTCAACTAAACAATGATCTCAAACAAGAGCTGGTACATAAACCACGATCCAAGAAACACCAGTGAAGCCTTTCCTCGCCTGAAGATACAATCCAGAACATCTGATGGGAAGTGGCACTACCACCCAACCATGTGATCTCAAAATGGAACCACCCCACCATGCTAGGAGATAGTAGAAACCCTCAAGCAAGCAAAGTAAGACAAGTACAAAAGGACTACAAGACTCTGCAACCATCCATGTAACATAACTCACAAAACACTAGTGACTCTAAGAAGAGAGTGTCATCGCATAGCTTGATGGTTACCATGGTACAACCTCCATAGGTCTCGGCCCCCATACTCGGGTTTCTCCTGGTAACCTCTCCCGAGCCTCCGGTTCCAACTAAGTCTCATGCGGACCCTACCAATCCTTTCATGAAGAGAAGGTGGTAAGTTTGCCATTCCAGGCCTTCTTGTAACATCATGAGCCTTGTACAAGCACTCATCTATGCACGAGGCACATTTATCTTAATTAATATTTAAATCTACCCACCCCCTAATCAATTATTAGGTTATCACTTTTTAACTAACTTTCGACAGGTTATCCTGTCATCTACTTTGGGCATGGCCCCCGCTCAAAATCCACTCTCTCTCTTAGGACACTAACAGGAAATGTTTCTCTCTACGAGAACTCTATGGTGAAACAGGCAACCATAAACAATCCTGACAAGCATAGGTGATGGATACATAAATACCAACCCAAGATTGACCATTTGGACAAAACACACAATGGCTCATATCAAATAGGTTATACAACAACACCTGGTCTAGGAGAAATAATAACATAGGACACAATGACAATTTAACAAAAATTGCAATGAAATAAAACTTGACTGAGAACATGATATATGCAAGATCCTATTACAGGCAATCTTTCCTTAAAAACAGTCAAAGCATGCAATTTACTAATTTCCAAATAACAAGAATTTACAACTTTTTAATACCAAAAACATTCACTGTCATTTGTCCAAAAGGATTTAAAATACAAATAATTTTCCTAATGTATTTTCAACATATTTATTGCAAAAAGGTCTATCATGGTAGCCTATGCTACCATTGGTAACTAGTGCTACCATCTGGTAGCACTGCTACCATCGATAGCTAGTACTACTATCTAGTAGCACTGCTACCGTCCGGTAGCACTACTACCGTAGGTAGCGGCTACCGTCGGTAGTACTGTAGCAAATGCTACCATGCAGTTTGTTTTATATATTTTTTTAATTTATTTATTTTTTATTTTTATTTTAATTTTTTTTTAATTTTTTTTTTTAATAAAATTTTAACAACAATAATAACAAATCTCCAATAATTGCCTTTTTACAAAATTTCAATCCTTCTTCATTTTTATTTTAAAAAAAATTTAATTAACCTAAATAAATTTAATGTATAATTAAATTTATTTCCTTAAGGTAATTAAAAACATTTCTCAGGTAAATACCCTTTTTTCACAAATCTTGCAAATTTCCATGCATCGTAAAATCCGACAAATTATCTATAACAATTTTCTTAATTTCCACAAAATTACATACTTCCGATAACTTAGAAATTCCCATTAGACATGGATTTTAAAACAAACTCAAATTCACCAGAAGAGGGTTTTGAATTTGACAATTATTTTACACACACATCAAACAGAGAAAAATAGAAATATTTTAATAAAACACAAAACTAAGAAATCATCCAACTTGGTATAGCTTTCCTGGAAGAATTTTGTAGAAGAGCCCTAATACCCTTCAATAACTTCCAACAAATTTTCTTCACCTAAATTCTTGACCTGTTCCTGTGTGTTCTTGTCTATGTTCTAAAATAAAGACCTAACCCCTATTTAAACTAAAATTCTAGGTTCAATATCTTTTTTCACAAAAAACCTAAATTTAGAATAATAGTAATTTATTTTATTTTATTTTCTAAATTTATCACATGTAATAATTAAAAAACATTATTCTTTCTTTACTTTTCTCATGCATATTAATTAATTTCCTAAATAAAGAATTAATACAATATTTTAATTCTAATTAATTAATTTTCTAAATAAAGAATTAAAACAATACTTTAATTCCAATTAATTAATTTTCTAAATAAAGAATTAAAGCAATATTTTAATTCCAATTAATTAATTTTCTAAATATAGAATTAAAGCAATATTTTAATTCTAATTAATCATTTTATTCATTTATTTAATTATAACTTTAGAAAATAATAAATACAATTAATCTAATTTATTTTTAAAATAAAAATATATTTTTAATACCATGCAGCTTAATTTAATAATTTCTTTAATTAACTAAATTTATAATCTCAATGCATAAACAATACAATAATGAGATAATTTCATAAACTTAATTAATTAATTAATTAAATCCACTAAAACACTCAAATTAAACAAATCTCAAGCAATTACACATAAAAGATAAAATGACAAAATACGAAGACCGAACTAACTGACAAAATGACTAACTGACGACACTCATATGAGTGTAATTGAGTAAAAATAGGGTCAACTACTATCTCCTCCACTTCCATCGGAAAATATAAGGCACGCTCAGACCTGTGAAGCTAGGTGGAGACGATACCCCGTACCTACCCAGTACTTGTACCTGCAATATCCTGCATCACCGAACCACACATGCATACATATATATAATATAGAAAACATGGCAAACACACCGATGAAGGAGAATCGCGATGTTCCCTGTCTCATCGAAATGAGTGAAGGAAAATCGTCCCCTTACATCCAATACACTCGCAAACACACAACATATAATTCCACATTGCATAAATAAAGTAAAATGTTAGTACATAGCAATAATACATAAAATGCCATAAATCACAAGTACTGAAATACTGCAAATAAATTATACATCTCATCTCCAAATAAAGCATAATGTCATAAAAATCTGAATAATATGTCATGGTAATGTATCCACTGAAAAACAACCAATAATAAAATATGAGTCTAATGAGTTCAAACTAGTAGGGGTACTACAGAGACTCATTCACCTATGCTAGAAAATGTAAATAGTGTCAGATCCATGGAAATCTAATCCATGCACCAGCACAAGAGTTATATCCTTTGACAGGATCATGGCCATTTTCACAATGGGGCCTTGATTTGGTAGGAAAGATCAATCCTTCATCTTCTAATGGACATAAGTTCATTTTGATTGCTACTGAATATTTACTAAGTGGATTGAAGTAGTGCCTTTCACAATAGTGACAGGAAAACAAATATCATCATTCATCTTGAATTACATAATTTGTCGCTATGGCGTTCCTATGACCATTATCACTGATAATGGAAGACCATTAAAAAATCAAGATGTGAAAGAACTATGTGAACAGTTTCATATCCAACATAGGTCCTCTACTCCATATTATCCATAGGGAAATGGTCAAGCTGAGGCATCAAACAAAATTATCTTGAAAATATTGAAGAAAACAGTAAACGAAGCTGGAAAAGACTGGCACATTCAACTAAATCTTGCTCTTTGGGCATACCGAACTAGCATCTGCACTCCAATAGGGGCAACTCCATATTGTTTGGTCTATGGCTTAGAAACTATATTACCTATAGAAGTAGAGATACCTTCTCTATGTGTATCCTTGCACTCTCTTATACCAGAAGAAGAACAACGAGTCTCTCGACTCCTAGAACTAGAACTAATTCAAGAACGTCACCAAAATGCAATAGAACATTTGAAAGAATACCAACAAAGAATGGCAAGAAGCTATAACCAAAGATTCAAGCCGTGCATTTTCCAGATTGGAGATATAGTTCTAAGGGAGAATCCAAGAAATCAGTAAGACTGAGAAAAGAAGGGAAAATTTGAACCAAATTGGCTAGGACCTTTCGTCATAGTAGCAACATATGGATCACGAGCATGTAGGTCTCGGAGACAACTGAGAGGGGGGGGGTGAATCAGTTGTCTAATAAATTCAAACCAAAAACTTATTAACCAACTTAATGCTTAATACAGGTAAATAAGTTAAGTATGCCAGTAAACAGTGTTAATAGTAAATTGCTATACCAGTAAGAATTAATGCATGAAACATAAGCACAAAGTCATTCACAACATATGACACCAATATTTGTACGTGGAAACCCTGTAAGGGGAAAAACCATGGTGGGAAACCTTACCCACAATCAGATGATACTACTGCAGATAGTAAGTGTACAAAAGGGGTCTACACATGCAGAAAGGCCAATAGCCTAGAGCTCACTGCTCAATCACAAATGAGAGTCACACTAACTACAATTGGATGGTTAAATCCAATAAGAATGTACTGCATAAAATAGTATCTTCATATGCTAGATTTAGTACCGGTGTAATGCTGATATGCTTCTACAAAAACCTAACTTCACCTTCAAATGATGTCTTCGTGTATGCCTCTGCTTTATCTCGCATATACCTTTTCTTAAATCTTTTTTGCATTCCACACTTGATCTTAGAAATAAGATCTTACATTTATACCATACCCTAAGACCAATTTTAGTAGGTCAGCTCTACAAGATATTACAATAAAAATATTTTACAAATAATACAATATCCGATGCAATAACTGATTGAACATGTTAGCTTAATGCATTTACAACAATAATAAATCATCTCCATAGCGTGCCATGCTGATCTAGATAACCTGGACCTATTTGCTGGTAAGAGCAAATATACAAATAAGAATATACCAATGATTATTACTTCAAAATAAAGTGTCCACATGATGTCTTCAACATTACCAAGTGTCTTCCATGTCATTCCAGGTACCGGTGAACATTATATCCTGCCGGTTAATCATATACCAGTAACTGTTGCACAGTTTACTGTTTGCCGGTGAATGTTGTTGGATCTCCAAAGTAGGTGTATTTAGTAGGTGTTGACATCAATGACAAAACCATACCAAAATACCAACAATCTCCCCCTTTGGCATTGATGGCAACACAAGATGGAAAAACCATCAAAGTACCAAAACAGAAATGCCAAGTGTAAAACCAACAATCTCCTTAAAGTTACAATCTCTCCCCCTAGAAGCAACATGAGTTATTTTATGTTATCCTGTACCAATTTTCACCATAGATATCTCTAATTGATAATCCATTTTTCCATATATCTCTCCCCCTTTGACATCAAATGCCAAAGCTACAAAATTTGAAGTCCATACAAAAATACCAACTACTCCCCCTGAGAAATAGCTTCCTCATCAAATACTAGAATAAAAGATTTGTCCATTTAATTCTACCAGTTGATGACAATCATCAACTATCTAAGTCTCTACTGGTGGAGGTATGACTCCGAGCTGATCTCTGAGATACTCAAAAGTTTCCTTAGGCAAAGGTTTTGTGAAAATATATGCAAGCTATTCTTTAGTATTCACATAAACCAGTTTTATCTCCTTTTCTTCAACTTTTTCCCTTAGAAAATTCATTTTGATAGAAACATGTTTTGTTTTAGAATGTAATATTGGATTCTTAGATATATCAATTGTTGCAGTGTTATCACAATATATAGTAATAGGTTCCTTGCATTTTACCTTTATGTCTTTCAACATTTGCTTACGCCAAAGTACCTATGTACAGTTTGTTGTTGCTGCAACATATTCTAATTCTACTGTTGATAAAGATGTACAACTTTGTTTCTTACTTAACCAAGAAACTAGTCTCTTTCCAAGAAAGAATGCTCCTCCAGTGGTGCTTTTTCTATCATCCACATCTCCTGCCCAATTTGCATCTGTGTATGCATATAGATCAAAATTTTCAACTTTAGGATACCATAATCCAAGATTTGTTGTTCCTTGTAAGTACCGAAAAATCCTTTTTACCGCTGATTCATGATTTTCCCTAGGATTACTCTAAAATCTAGAAACTATACATACTCCATTCATAATATCAGGTCTGGTTTGTGTCAAATATAGTAAACCTCCTATCATAGATTTGTATCTAGTTGGATTAATAGGTGTAGATTCATCCCTTTGAGATAATTTGTCATTTGTAGTCATAGGTGTGCTTACCGGTTTAGAGTTCTCCATCCCAAATTTATTAAGTAGTTCTTTCAAGTACTTAGATTGACTCAAAAATATGCCTTTATTAGTTTGTAAAATCTGCAATCCTAAAAAGAATTTTATTTCTCCGATCATAGACATTTCAAATTCTTGCTGCATTTCAAGAGAAAATTCTTTGCATAATTCATCTTCTCCTCCAAAGATTATATCATCAACAAATACTTCAATAATCAAGATGTCATCATTAGTTACTTTGTAATATAAATTGCTATCTGCATTTCCTTTAGTAAAACCAATCTTTAAAAGATACTTATCCAATCTTGCATACTAAGTTCTTGGAGCTTGTTTTAATCCATACAGAGCTTTTCTTAATCTGCAAACCATATCATTGTCATCTGTCAAGGAAAATCCATCAGGTTGTTCAATATAGACTTCCTCTTCAAGATCTCCATTCAAAAATGCACATTTAATATCCATTTGATAAACTTTGTAATCCTTGTGAGCTGCAAAGGCCAAGAATAATCTAACTGCCTCAATTCTGGCTACTAGTGCAAAGGTTTCATTGTAATCAACTCCTTCTTTCTGAGAATATCCCTTACACACTAGTCTTGCTTTATTTCTGACAACCTTACCATCTTCATTGAGTTTTTTTCTAAATACCCATTTGGTTCCAATTACATTTTTATTTTTAGGCTAGGGAATTAATGTCCAAGTATTATTTTTCTCAATTTGTCCTAATTCTTCTTCCATACCTTTAATCCAAAATTTATCTTCACATGCCTCATTGACAGTTAATGGTTCAATTTGAGAAATAAGACATACCTCTTCATTTGCCAATCTTCCTCTTGTCATGACTCCTTTAAATTTGCTTCCAATTATCTGATCTTCAGAATGATTCAGTCTTACATACCGAGGTGTCTTAGTCTGTTGTTGTTCTTCAATTACTGTGGAATCCTCTGATGATACCGGAGTAACTGGATCATCATTCTGTACTGGTGGATTTATTGTAGGTTCATTTGTCATAATTTCTGTTCCCGATTCAGAGACTATATACCTTGAAGCTCCTCTGAATTGTTCATCAATCTTTACATTTGTAGTCTCAACAATTTTTTGTAATCTTTTATTAAAACATCTATATGCTTTACTCTTAGATGAATAACCAAGAAATATTCCTTCATCACTTCTAGGATCAAACTTGCCAATAAACTCATCTCTTCTAATATAACATTTACTTCCAAAAATTCTGAAATACTTAAGAGTAGGAGTATTACCAAACCATAGTTCATGAGGGGTGTTACCGGTTTCACTTTTGATGTGAACTTTGTTGAATGTATAGACAGTAGTGCTTACTGCCTCTCTCCAGTACACATGTGGTAGATTTGCTTCTAATAACATACTTCTTGCTGCATCCAAAATAGTTCTATTTTTTCTTTCAACAACTCCATTCTGTTGTGGTGTCTGAGGTGTTGATAACTATCTTTTGATTCCATTTACTTCATAGATTGTATTAAAACCTTTAGATGTAAATTCTCCTCCTTGATCTGATCTTAAACATTTAATTTTCTTACCGGTTTCATTTTCAACCATTGCTTTCAATAGCTTGAACTTCCCAGGTGCTTCTGATTTTTCTCTAAGAAAAGTAACCCAAAACATTCTAGAATAATCATCAATAATTAGCATGAAATATCTATCACCTTGTAAGCTTTTAGTTCTAGCTCGACCACATAAATCAGTGTGAATTAAATCAAGGGCATTATTGGATTTTTCTAGAATACTTTTGAAACTAGCTCTAACTTGTTTTCCAAATTGACATTCCTTGCAAATTGTATTCTGAGGTTTCACAATTTTAGGTAGATCTCTAACTGCCTTAGAAGTACTAATTTTTACCATGTAATCAAAATTTACATGACATAGTCTTTTATGCCATTGCCAACTTTCATCTATATGTGCAATTAAGCATGCCTTTTCACTGTTATTCAAATGAAAGATATTACCTCTAGTCTGATTACCGGTTGCAATTTCCAAACCAGTTCTATTCATGATTTTGCATTTTCCATTTTTAAATTGTAACTGAAAACCTTTCTCAACTAATTGACCAACACTTAAAAGATTATGTTTTAATCCTTCAACATAGTAGACATTTTTAGTGTTATGTTTACCATCAAAAATATTGAACCCTTACCTTTGATTGAACAGGCTTTGTCATCTCCGAATCTTACTAAACCTCCATTGTATTCTTGAAAGTTCAAGAATTTGCCTTTGTCTCCAGTCATGTGAGCATCCTGAGTCAATAATCCATTCATCCTTTGATTCAAATTTAGCTGCTAGGGCTTGTTCTACCGGTTGAGCAATACGTACCGGTTGATCTTTTGTTATAGCAACAAAGACCCATCCATTGTCTGCTGGATCCTCATCAAAATCATCAGTCACACCTTCATCAGCAATGTAACAAGATTTATCTTTGTTTTTCTTAAATCTGTATCTCTAATATTCAGGATTAGGTTTGTATGTTCTTCTAGCTTCTTCTCTTAGTCTAGCATGTCTATCAGAGCATCTTGAAGCCATATGACCAATCTTATTGCAGTTAAAACATTTAAAAGGTGCTTTACCTTCATACTTACTTCCAATTGGGCCTTTTGGCATTTTTCTTGCAAATAGTGCTTCAAGTTCTTCAAGCTCTTCATTCTCCTTCCTGGTTTCTTCAAGTTCTCTTGCATAAAAAGCTCTCCAGTCTGATTTGTCAAAGGATGGAGTAGATGATGTTGATGCTTTGAAGGCCAAATCATTTTCTATAGTAGTAACAGGACCAAATTCCTCAATTTCAAAATCTGAAAGTTTTCCAATCAATGTATCCCTAGTTACTGATGTATTAGGCATTGTTCTCAACTCATTTATAACAGTAACCTTCATTTTATATGCCGGTGGAAAACCTCTTAAGATTTTTGAAACAATCTCATCTTCACTCAAGATTCCTCCACAACATTTGATACCCAAAACAATTTCATTTACTCTTTCCATAAAAGCAGAAATCCTTTCATCTTCTTCCATTTTCAAATGTTGATACCTGACTCGAAAGCTTTCAAGTTTTGCAATTTTGACTGTGGAATCCCCTTCATTCAATGTTTCCAAATGATCCCAAATAGCTTTTGCAGTGGACCTATCTGATAATCCATGATTTGTTGATCTGATAATGTGCTCAAAAGTGCTTCTCTTGCTTTGTAATCATTTTTTTCATCTTTAGCTAAAGTAGTGGGAGCAGTCTGACCAGCTATAGCAACAGTATAACCATTCTTAGTAACTTACCAGATGTCTTTACCAATGCAATTCAGATGTGTCTCCATTCTAGTTTTCCATATCCCATAGTTGGTTCCATCAAGTTTAGGACTATCCTTTCCTAAATAATTAGTAGACATTGGATCTCCTCAAGTTGTTAAACTTTTGCAAAAAGAGGACTAGGCTCTGATACCAATTGTAGGTCCTGGAGACAACTGAGAGGGGGGGGTGAATCAGTTGTCTAATAAATTCAAACCAAAAACTTATCAACCAACTTAATGCTTAATACTGGTAAATCAGTTAAGTATGCCAGTAAACAGTGTTAACAGTAAATTGCTATACCGGTAAGAATTAATGCATGAAACATAAGCACAAAGTCATTCACAACATATGACACCAATATTTGTATGTGGAAACCCTGTAAGGGGAAAAACCACGGTGGGAAACCTTACCCAGAATCAGATGATACTACTGTAGATAGTAAGTGTACAAAAGGGGTCTGCACATGTAAAAAGGCCAACAGCCTAGAGCTCACTACTCAATCACAAATGGGAGTCACACTGACTATAGTTGGATGGTTAAATCCAATAAGAATGTACTGCACAAAATAGCATCTTCATATGCTGGATTCAGTACTGGTGTAATGCTGATATGCTTCTACAAATAACTAACTTCACCTTCAAATGATGTCTTCGTGTGTGCCTCTGCTTTATCTCGCATATACCTTTTCTTAAATCTTTTTCGCATTCTACACTTGATCTTACAAATAAGATCTTACATTTATACCATACCCTAAGACCAATTTTAGTAGGTTGGCTCTACAAGATATTACAATAAATTTTTTTTACAAATAATACAATATCCGATGCAATAACCGATTGAACATGTTGGCTTAATGCATTTACAACAATAATAAATCATCTCCATAGTGTGCCATGTTGATCTGGAAAACCTGCCGGTGTAACCCTAGATAACCTGGACCTATTTGCCGGTAAGAGCAAATATGCAAATAAGAATATACCAATGATTATCACTTCAAAATAAAGTGTCCACATGATGTCTTCAACATTACCAAGTGTCTTCCATGTCATTCCAGGTACCGGTGAACATTATATCCTATCGGTTAATCATATACTAGTAACTATTGCACAGTTTACTATTTGCTAGTGAATGTTGCTGGATCTCCAAAGTAGGTGTATTTAGTAGGTGTTGACATCAATGACAAAACCATACCAAAATACCAACAGAGCATACAATTTATCTACCCTTGAAGGTGATTGGTTTGATGAACCTATCGATTCTATCCATCTCAAGAAATTCTATGCTTGAGATATAAAGTCTTGAAAAAATCAATAAAAAGCATATAAAGTCCTGAAAAAATTAATAAAAATCATATTAAATCCAAAAAAATGCAATAAATTTAGATGGTGAAAACTTGGTAAACAGGCGCTATCTAAAATGTGAGTTCCTCCATCTATGAGATCGCTTTGTGCACCTATCCACTCCATCCTATCGCATCTATCATTGTTATCTATCACTAGCTTATCCATTATGTCTTTCGCATCCATTGCTCTGAACCATTTAGCAAGAAATATGCAGGTTACCAATAGTTAACCAATCTTTGACATACTTGTCGTAGTCACTTTCTTAGATTTTATCAGCATCGATCAATCTGCATTTGTATCTCACCATGGTTTGGATCCTGATCAATTCATATATCCATAATAATTTTTGTTTCCACTGGGGGGAAAATCCAAATTCCTTTTGCTAAGGTGAGCTTTTGAACCTTTGAAAAATCCAAAACATTCGAAAAAACTTAGAAAAACCAAAAACATCTAGGGTTTTGAACTAGATAAAAAGCAACAAAGCAACAAAAATCAAGGCATTTCATAACAACTAAATCGTCAAACTTAGAAAATGAAGAATCAACCAGCAAGCTATAAAGGATTATCAAAGATCATTCATTAAGATGATTATATCAGTTAATGGCCATTAGAATATGTGAATGACATACAAGGTTCAGTGTTTATATCTTGATTTTATTGCTAATCATGTACTCTATGCAACTCAAGGATGTCCATGACTAGAGAAGCTATGATGGGGCATGATTATTTTCTTTGATTGTTGTCTGTGGTTTATCTCTTACTACGGTATGAACTTGTCTCAGGATATGATCGACAAAAGATCAAGGAGGATGTTCCAAGTCATGCATCAAAGGAGATAATCCTTGTTTGTTCTACAAGCAATACTCAGGTCAACTTGATCCATTATATCAAGCTGCTTGTATTAACTTGCTATATCAAAATCCATGTAAGGAATACTTAGGTCATCTTGAATCATTATGTCAAGTTGCTTGTATTTTCTTACAACATTTTAAAGCTCAATGAAGAAATCAAGCACTGTTACAAGATCACATATGAAGAATGGCAGTACAATTTTTAGTTGGATCATTTCATTAGCTCATTATTTGTCTACATTATAAGCATTCATTTGTCAGTTGCATTATAAGCATATCATTTCATTAAACAGATCAATGGTCATAAATAAAGATTAAGTATACCTGGACAAACAAAAATAATTTGCATTTAATCATTATAGGTGCATTTTAATCATCATTCATTTCATTTAGTTGCATTTTATCATTGCATTAGTTTGCATTTAATTGAGTGCATCTCATTTATCATATAGTGTATCATCATTGTTATTTGCATTATCATTTTTATAACGATCATTTAGTTACATCTTTGCACTTAGATTCATAATCATCATAAACATTACATAAAAATACAAAAATATTTCATATAGATCATTTGCATTTACATAATCAAAAGTAAATCAATCATTCATTTGCATTCCATATAGATCAATACATTTGCATCATTTAAGATAGAAATCATTTTCATTTGCATCCAAGATCATCAAAAATCAAAACAAAAACATATAATCACTACATCCATATAATCAAAGCTATCAATCAATCAAGCTAATCAATCCTATCAATCAATCAAGCTAATCAAACCTATCTATCAATCAAGCTAATCAATCCTATCAATCAATCAAGCTAATCAAAGCTATCTATCAATCAAGTTAATCAATCCTATCAATCAATCAAGCTAATCAAAGCTATCTATCAATCAAGCTAATCAATCCTATCAATCAATCCAGCAATCAAAGTTATCTATCAATCACACAATCATGAAATTGGTAAATCAAGATCCTATTTCATCATCAATGCGCATTAAACATGTTAAATCTACTTATCAAAGTGATTTTTAGCTTTTGCACTTATCAAAAATATCAATTTAAGCAAAAGCTCTATCCTATTGACCATTTGTGCCAAACTACAATAAATGCACTAAAACTAAATGCAAATGTGTTAACTTAGTGCATATGCACTATCCTTTTTAACAAAAGCACTAAAACTATAGGCATAAATGATAATCCATGCACAAGCGCTACCTTTCTGGGCATATGCGCTAGCAAACAACGCATTTGCGCTATCCTATGCATATGCGCTAACATCTTGAACATAAGCACTAACATACCAAGCATATGCGCTAAACCTAGTTGCATATGCGCTAAAACAAACTACAAAAGTGCTAAAATAATACCGAAAAAATCAAAAAAATTAAAAAAAAAAGCGTCTAAAACATGAAATTTTGAATTAAAACTTGAAAACAAGGCTCAGGATAAGATACATACCAGATACCCATACTCGATAGGTCACTGGTAATGCTGAACTCGATCAAATCAATGACACTCCACCAAAATCACCATTTCGCCACCTCAGCAAGAATATTTTCAAACAAAAAGCTGACAAGGATAACAATGAAGTTAAAATTAGCCTTGGTTAATTTTATATTTACTATTTTAGAGTAATTAATTTGGATGGGGTAATTTAATTTATTTTTTCCAAATGAATTTAATTAACTAAATTTTTATCAATTATCACGAGATTAATTGTTCAAACTAGACTTTTCGACAATTTCACGATCAATCTCTTGAGGGGGTACACAATCATGATTCTCAATCTCCTTTAGGTGCATTATAAAGACTTGATTTAATTTTGAAACAATGTTGTTTTCACATCATTTCAAAGAGGGGCAAAATGTATACACATAAAAATTGTTTATGAGCAGTTAAATAAATATTTTATATTTATTTAATAAATGTTCTTCTATTAAATAGTTAATTTGAAAAGATTAATTTGTTTAATTCATTTTTATGTCTTTCTATTAATTAATATTTTATTAATTAATTCATCTATTTTATTCCTCTAATTAATTAAATATCTAATATTTAATTATCCTATTCTTCTAATTAATTAAATATCTAATATTTAATTATTCCTCTAACCAAGTTAATTAAATATCTAATGTTTAATTATCTCCTCCAAACAATTAAATATCCAATATTTAATAGTTATTCCCCTATCCTATAGTCTCAAATATTAAATAATTTCTAAATTATTTAATCCCTTTTCCAACTCACCCTCCATCTCCACTTCATCTTCCCTTTGCCAACTCATCAAACATGTGGCTAAGGAAATTAATATTTCTTAAATATTAATTCATCATTTATCTTCAACTTCCAAACTTAATGAAAATTGTGTACATGCACATATTTCATAACCATTTCCTATATTCTCTTCAACACCCCATACATCTTAGGAAGGACTTGAGTCCACTTGTCCTGTCATGCCTAAATTTCCTCCAACCATCCCTAGATTCCCTCAGTCAACAACCCAGTCAAGGTGAGATGAGGGACACTTGTCTTCTGTTTCCCCCTTTCTCTCAACCTTCACCTTTGCTCATAGCCATCCAAATCTGCAGATCTAATCAGGGCCATTGATCTAAGCCACATCATCTTATCCTCTCAAAGTCTATAAAATTAAGAGCTTCAGTTGAGATAGTTAATCTTCAAGTTAGACTTCAAGAGACTTCAAGTGCATTTTGCAAGCTAATCATATGCATCCATGAGTTTTAGTTTTGAAGCAAATAGAAATTATCATATAATATCATTTAGCATAATCATTTAGCATAATCATGTATCATCTGCATATCATAGTGTTAGTTAACTACAAGTTATTAGTCCATTCTTCGTATGCCATCTTGGAAGTCAACAGTGCATTGTCTAAGAGCGCACCATCTACAACCAGGAACAGTGGAGTTAGGACACAATGAGACATGAGCCATGAAGGTAAAATAATGTTTTATTTTAGTATGTATTTCATGTAGTTTCATTGGTGGATTTTGGATTTCCTGTATGCATTTCCATTTGTATTTTGTGAAACTAACTTATTATAGGTAACATTCTGAGGATGAAATTCAAGCTCACACAACTGCAGTTATCCCAGAATCACAAGTTTTCTTCGTGTCATCCAATTTTTTGATATGAAATTTATGACCATTACAGCACATAGCCTTGTGGTGTTTGACCTACAATATGTCAACATGTTAAAATTATTGCATTGTGAGTTGATAAACATATGGGTGATTAATAAAATTATGTACACCTGTTTATCTCTTAAAATATATGCTAAATCAATTTCCCTTTGCGTAACATTGGAATCTCCATTATGATGAGCTTCTTTAACCAATGAAGCCGCACCTTCCCATGTTAATGTGCGACCAGAATGTTGACGTCATTTAATCCACACTATCATCCAATCAAGATTGTTTGCAATATACAAATGTAGCACATCCCACTCCCAACCAGCTATACAAATAATTAATAGATGACTTAGAACCAATTTATTTAGAAGATTAAGAATTAATTAACTACAATAACATCTTACAATTACCTCTCACTTTCCTCAATATACCTTTCCCCATCAAGTAATCCCCTTCAAATTTGTTAATGGGGTTGGGATCCCAAATGCAATCTACATGGATCTTTGCTACAAACTTAGGAAGATATTTAACAATGTACACCATAGTCTGGTATGCCATATATCCCTCCACCATAGAACCCTCAGAATGTGCTCTTTGTCAAACCAAAGCCTTCAAAAATTTCAAGTGCCTCTCAACCATCCACATTGACCTAGTGTGTACAGGTCCACACAATTCAATCTCCTCAGCTTGGTGTATGAGGTAGTGTTCTTGTGCACTAAAAAAAGTTGAAGGTAGACACTTTTGAATTTCACACATTAAATGAGGAATTTTTCTCTTCCAATATTTTATATCTTCTTTATGGATTTCTTTAGATGACAACCACATAGAAGAGATTCAAGACACAAAAATATATAAATGAGACTTTATAAAATAATATACAATATATTACATAACAAGTAAAAAAAATCACAAATATATTATCTATACAACAAATTAAACAAATATCACTACTTACCTCATGTATTTTCAAAGATCATATATGATTTGCTTGACATTATTGTCAAAGTTGTCTGGGAGAGATAGAGGTAGAAGGTACTGCAACAATTATCAAATGATATTTTCATTGTTTTCTAACATAATACAATGAAAAGTACATGCGTAGTATACAAATATTTAGTAAATACACAAGAACATGAATTGCATTAATGAAGGTATGCCAATCATGTGTTTTCATCCCTAGCCCAAATTCACTTTTCTTTGATATGAGATTGTTTATGTTCGCAACAAATCCTGTGGGAAATTGATTTTTTCGTATGACTTCTTTTATAGCATTTTTTTGTTGGTCCGTTAATAACCAAGGAAGGGAACTTATATTAATCTGGTCTCCATTGCTATTTGATTGAATGACATTTTTCATTGCATGATTGGATTCCTGAATGTCACTACAAATTTTGACAATTTTTTCTTTGTCACGCCTTCCCTCCAATATTTTCCATAATGTCTCAGTTATATTCTTTCCAATATGGATAGTATCAAAAAAATGCACAATTTGTAGTTGCTCGTACTAGGGCAACCTACTAAATTATCTCGGATAACTTTTTAGTCCCTTTGGAAGGTGGTCATTAATTCCTTGACGACCTTCACGAACATCAATTACATCATCAGTAAACAAAACACAATAGAAAATAAAAATTTCAAACATAAACCATTAGATGGAATGACATTACCTTGATGATTAATTCTATTATATTCCAACTTCCATAAGAAAGGTGGCATTCTTCATGGCTTTGATGTAGTCTCTTCTTTCCCATTGAAAAGATATTTTTCAATATTTTGATACATGATTTATGTGGAGAAAGTTCCTATACTTGTCAAACACCTACTTTCCTAAACTTTTTGAATGATGGGATTTCATCTTTGGACCACAAACTGGACATGCAAATTTTCCCTTTGTTTGAAGACCTACAAGATAATGTATAATTGGATTAAATATTTTAAATTTTTATAATAATAATTATAATGCACAACTTGAACACTGTAACATACCACAAAATGTGTTATCCCTAGGGCATCATGTATTGTCCATACAAGCATTTCATGGAATTGAAATTGTCTTTGTCCTATTGGTCTAGAGATGTCATACATAGTGACACCATTCCTTAACTCCAGAAACTCTTCGATAAGAGACTCAATATATACATTCATATCTTTAACTTGGTACTTACCTATTTGAATGAACAAAAACATTACATAATTATTATGACCATTTTACTGCAATATTTATAATTAAATGTAGATAACTATTAAATGATAATATACCTTGAAAAATCATCACCAACATTATGTGCTCCCTCTTTGTTGACATCCATGGAGGAATATTATTGTTGATAACAAAAACTGGTCACACCGACTAAATAGATCTCATCTCTCCAAATGGATTGACACTGTTTGCTGCCAATGAAATCTTGAGATTATGAGGTTCTTCTTTAAAGTGTGGTCACTTTTCCTCTATGTCCATAAATGATGAACCATCCACAAGCATTCAAATAATGTCATCTCGACTTCTATTGCGTGCATAGTAATCTATAAATTGTGCCAAGCTAGTGCACCTGAATAATCATTGCATATGTGGAATAATGGGAATATAATGAAGAACCTTGTGAGACACCTTTTTTGTTATTTGATCTGTTCAATATCTACTAATATGACATTCAGGATGTTCTGTTCCAAATTCATGTTGTTTATGATATATAATATGATCATTGGGACAAGCATCTATTGCTTGATACTCTATTCCAATATCTTTCAAAATGGAAGATAATTCTCGGCATGAGCGAGGTAGAATATTTGATGGTGGTAACAAAAACTCACCTATCAATCTACAAAATATTAATTTATTAATATAAAGAATATTAATGGTACATGATTCACCTTTTATTAAATATAATGACATATATGACATACCTTAACATACATGAGATTGTTATGTTGAATAAACCATTCATAACCTTGAAGTTCACCAACAACAATACAGTGGAGAGAAGAGTTGTTTGGGAGCCTTCATAAAGGGGCTTGTATATCTTCTCAAGTCTAGGTAAATCATGAACAACATGAAAGTCATCTTGATCATCATGATCAGCTGCGCCAGTAGTAAATGTGTCATGGATCAATGTATTGATGAATACTAAGAGGGGGGGTGAATTAGTATGCCAAAAATCTCTGCACTTAAACACTTTGCAAGACTAACAGTAAACCGGTAAAACAGTTTAGCAGACAAACCGGTTAACACTCATGCAAACCAAATAGCTAATAATGCATTCACCCATAGAAGCACAAACACCATAACATAAGAGATTTTGACATGGAAACCCAAATGGGAAAAACCATGGTGAGATGGAACTCACAAGTAACTATCTGCAGAATAGGAACTAGACCAGTTAAGGTCAAACCAGTTAAGGTCTTACAATGTTCTTTACTAGAACAGATCTTGTTAGGAATCTCAATCTCTGTTAGGAGATAAGTCCAATTAAAGACTACCTTTCTAGAGGATTTTAGATCCATAGATGTGAACCACCTTGTTAGAGGATTTACAAAAGGCTTTTGGGCCTACCCGGTTAAGGGCTACAGACTTGTCGAAGATGTGAGTAATCAACAAGTGATTGATCTAGCTAATAGCACATACTGCTTGGTTAGATCCTTGATAGCTCATTCCTAATGCATTCCAACATTACTTCAGTCTTCTACACATTCATACTCTCTCTAACTCCTCAACCACCTTAAACCCTAGCCGCAATATCAACTATCACAACAACAACATTATCAACAACCTAAAACCCTAGACATGATGTCCTTGTAAAGAAATCTGATTTCATGTCGGTCCAATAGGATTACATTACAATTTCCTAGGTTCAATTCATCTAGACATATCTGGTAACACGACACAAAAAGCACTGCAAAAGTGTCGGCACCGTCAAACAATCTGTGGATGGTAACTCATCACAAAATGTCGGTTGGTAACTCATCATAGAGTATTACCGGTTCATACAAAATACCGGTTCAAGCAAAATGCCAGTTGCCGGTTTGACAAAATGAAGACTGGCAAATATGTGTTCTGCCGCTTTGAACCTTCGTACTACTTGATATCTTTGAACCGCTTGGGGTCTACATACCGCTTCAGATCGGTAATCACTTTCTACAAAACACCAATAGTCTAAGGACTATAATGTATCATACCGGTTGGAACATGTACCGGTTTAGCTTTAACTTATACATAAAAATGATCTCAATAGAAGTGTGTGTCCATCAATGACAATCACAACATAATCATCAAAAATGCCAACATGTATTTGTACCATCATCTTCAATTGTGTTTTCTAGCGCATGATCATCATCTTCCATGGGATCATTATCTTCAGCTTCGATATTCACACCTCCATGTTCCTCCACTTTGAAAAATATATTCTCCAAGTTGTGTTGGTCTATATCATATGCCCTGGGGAGCTTGACCTATAAAAAATGATCAACATAAATAAACCATGATCATGATCTCATCATGAAGTGATTACTTATGTATATAAATTGTTAAAACAATATAATGAACAACTTACCAATGGATGATAATCATGTCCCCCTTCAATGTGACCATGCTAACTACAATATTTCTTAGTTCTTTTGATTAGAAGTCTTCTAGTCTTTAAGCCCTTATAAATTTTTCAGGGACAATAACTTTTTCTATCACTTTTTATTTTCAAGTTAGACCACAATCTAGCAATTGTCTCCTTATTTTGTTCTTCGCTGATATTTTTTGACATGGTCTTTCTTCACACACAAAAAAATTAGGCTATCAAAACTTCGGTGCATAAACTTCACAAACTACGCAAAATGATATTGCAAGTAGGAAATTCTTCTTAAAACTAGTTATATATAAGTTTAAATGTTACTTAAACTTAGACTCTCTTCAATTATGAAGAATATTTTATTTAGATAGTTTTTTTGGTTAAAAAAGAAGCTTGATTTTGACAAGTTGATGAAAAATATTTGAGTTTTGAAAAAAGAGAAACCTTTTTATTGTGTCATCCAATAGAATAAACTTAGGAATGATGAATTTATGAATAAGTCAATCAAGTAATTGTTGGGAAAAATGGTGTCTCAACCTTGCATTTATGTGAGGTTACTATTTATAGTAAGTTTTCATTTGAGCACGAAATAGTGTGAAACTCTCCCTGAAGCTTCTGGTTGGCTAGATAAGCATTCCGGTAAAGTTGCGTCGCAAGGTCACAGCTAGTTTTGAAGATATTAAATTTTTCGTCTTGGAGGGGTGCGATAAAATGTTTAAACTTAATTTTGGGGGCTTTAGAGGCTCTAAAATGCCCTGAAAAGTGGCTATAACTGGCACAGCGGGATATGAGGTGATAGAGAACTTCGTGAGCTTTCCGGCGCTTCAAACGGTTCGTCAATCGGACACCCGGTTCTCAAGTTATGGCCTCCAGAAGTTTGTACTCCTAAAATAGGAAAAATAATTTATATCGGATACATAAATGAGCTGTAAAAGGGAGTGACACGTGTTGATGTGTGCTTTAACATGTCATAGAAGGGAGATAAGGTCAGCTACACCTTATTGGGTGGTTTTAGCCCATGGTTTTGTAATACCGTTTGACGGTTTCTTGTATTGTATCTCCTATTTATGAGGTGTGTGAGATAGAGGTTGTGTGTAAGAGTCTCATGGCTATTGAGTTGCCTCTGAATCTCTGATTAGTGGTACTCCTGCGAAGAGCTTGCTCTGCAAGTATGTTGTAATCTATTTTTGATTGCTGAATAAAATATTGAGCTGCTTTTGGAGTGTGGGGTTTTTCTCCCGAAAGGGTTTTCCCCACGTAAATCACTGTGTTGTGGTATGAATGCTATTATATCTATTTCTATTTTCTGTAACTATTGTAACAATCTGAAAAAGTTTTGCATTACCCTCCTCTCAAGGTTAGCGTAGGAAGTTGTTTCCGCTACTTAACTTCCTTACAAGTGGTATCAGAGCCTGATCACCTTTGGTTTCAATTGTGGGCAGTTGGGTTTTTTGAACTAATCTAGATTTGAGTGGGAGCTTGTGCAGAAGACACTTTTTGATCTTGTTGCAGGAATATTCAGATGGCGAGTTCGTCAGGGAGAATAGAGGTGGAGAAATTTAATGGAAGTAATTTTGAGATGTGGAAGCTAAAGATGGAAGATCTTCTAATAGATCGAGATCTTTGGGATGCTGTTGATGCGAATGTCCAAAGGCCCTCAGATCCTACTGCGGCAGCTCAGTATGATGTTATGGACCGAAAAGCCAAGGGTCTAATCAGACTGTGTCTGGCAGACTCTGTTCTAATCAATGTCCATGAAGAGAACTCTGCAAAGAAGCTATGGACTAAGCTTGGTGAGATGTATCAAGTGAAATCTTTATTAAATCAAATTTTCTTAAGAAAGAAATTGTATTCCTTGAAGATGGAAGAAGGTGGACGAATTGCAGACCACCTGGAAGCATTCAATATGTTGGTGGCTCAATTAGTATCTGTCAGTGTTAAGATGGACGAGGAGGAGAAATGTCAGATCTTGCTTTGTTCTTTGCCTGATTCGTGGGATTCTCTTGTTATGGCTATCGGTAGTACTTCTATTGTTTTGAAATCTGAAGACGTGGTGGGTGCCCTACTCGGTGAAGAGATGCGAAGGAAGGTATCCATCAGTTCAAAGGAAGCCCTAACCGTTCGTGGAAGACCTAAGGAGAAAGGCAAGAAGAATGAGAAGCGCGACAAGTCCAAATCCAAAGGGAGATCAAAATCTCCTGGAAAGTCCAAAGTCATTTGCTGGAATTGCGGTAAACTGGGTCACATCCGTAAGGACTGCAAAGAAGAAAAGAAGAAGAAGAAAAAGAAAAAGTTTGATTCTGATTCTGAGTCCGACAAGGAAGATGGCGATGCATTTATTGCGGCTTTGGTGACTCATGCAGGTAATGATGCCTGGCTAATTGACTCAGGTGCATCTTTTCATATGACTTCCAATAGAGATTGGTTTTCTGAATATGAAGGATTTAATGGAGGTAAGGTGTACTTGGGTGATGATTCACATCTAGACATTGTTGGTCGAGGTAAAGTTAGAATCAGGTTTTCTGATGGTAGAATAAAAAGGATTAATGGTGTGCTGCATATCCCTGGATTAAAACGAAACTTGTTATCTATGAGCAAACTGATAGATGCGGGTGTGCAGGTAGTCTTTTCTAAAGCAGGATGTAAGATGATTAAGGGTGCTATGGTAGTTGCTAGAGGTGTCAGGTTTGGCACTTTGTATAAGCTTGAAGCATACACTGTTGAGTGTAATAGCACTTCTGTAAAAAGTAAATCTGCGGATACTTCACTGGAAGATTTGAAGGTTTCACCTTCAGCAGATGGAAATGGTTTTTAGGTACCTAAGGGTGCTCTTTCATCTGAAGCAAAGTTACCTGCAGAGAAGACTATGTTATGGCACCAGAGACTTGGCCACATTGGAGAAAAGGGTCTAAGGACCTTGAAAAATAAAAACCTTGTTGAAGGTTTGAATGACTGTAATCTTGACTTTGATTTCTATGAGCATTGCATTTATGGAAAACAAAACCGCGTTCAGTTTTACTCGAGTTCTCATAAAACTTGTGGTGTTTTGGATCTTATCCATTCTGATGTGTTTGGTCCAGTAGATGTCTCTTCGATTGGAAAATCCACATACTATGTTTCATTTATTGATGATTTTAGTAGAAGGACATGGGTTTATTTTCTAAAGAGTAAATCTGAAGTTTTTAGTCGTTTTAAAGAATTTAAAGCAATGGTTGAGTTGCAGACTGGAAAGAAAATAAAATGTTTGAGAACTGATAATGGCAGTGAGTTTTGCTCTAATGATTTTGATAGATTCTGTAAAGACTGTGGAATTAACAGGCAGAAGACAACTCCATATTCTCCATAGCAAAATGGAGTTGCAGAAAGAATGAACAGGACACTGATGGAGAAGGCTAGGAGTATGTTGAGTGGTGCTGGTCTCGAACAAAAGTTTTGGGCTGAAGCTATTGCCACTGCTTGCTACCTGATTAACAGGTCTCCTACATCAGCTCTTGTTGATAAAATGCCTATGGAAGCATGGTCAGGTCACAAGCCTTCATTGAGACATCTTAGAGTTTTTGGTTGTGAGGCATATGCACATGTGCCAAAGGAGAAGCGAACAAAGTTAGAGAACAAGGCTGTGAAATGTATCTTCATCGGGTATAGTTATGGTGTGAAAGGATACAAGCTTTGGGACCTTGTTGCACAAAAGGTAATTCACAGTAGAAGTGTTATTTTTAGAGAAATTAAGTCTCCTTCTATTACATTGTAGCCAGAATAGACTAAAAAAGAAGATGTGATTCAACTTCCTTCTACACCTGAAAGAGTTGAATCGAGACCCCTAGATAGGCAAGAAGTTGAGGAGAGCTCGTCTAGCTCTGAATCTTCAGAAGAGGAGGAAGAACCTCCAACTCAGCTTGTTCGAAGGTCTACAAGACATAGACAACCACCGGAAAGGTATTCACCTAATGATTGGAGATGTATTTTTGCTTTGAATACTAGTGTGGATGAACCGAAATCTGTAGAAGAGGCATTAGGTATGAATGATGCAGAATCCTGGAAGATTGCTATGGAGGAAGAAATGGCAGCTTTGAAAAAGAATGATACATGGGACCTTGTACCATTGCCTGAAGGATGAAAACCTGTTGGTTGTAAATGGGTGTTCAAGAAAAAGATTGGTTCAGATGGAAGCATTGAGAAGTATAAAGCAAGGTTGGTTGCAAAAGGCTACTCTTAGGTTGAGGGTGTTGATTACGGTGAGATATTTTCTCCTGTTGCAAAAATGATGTCCATTAGATTTTTGCTTTCTATTGCTACTGCTTATGATTTAGAGGTTGAGCAAATGGATGTGAAAACTGCTTTCCTTCATGGTGATTTGGAGGAAGATATTTATATGACACAGCCGGAGCACTATGTGGTGAAAGGCAAAAGTAATTTGGTCTGTAAATTGAAGAAATCTTTGTATGGCCTCAAACAAAGTCCTAGGATGTGGTACCATAAATTTGATACATATGTGTTGAGTTTGGGATTTGAATGTTCTAAATCAGATCACTGTGTTTATTATAAATCTGATGGTGATCATTTCTTATTCATTGCATTGTATGTTGATGATATGTTATTCATTGGTAAAGGAAAAGGTATGATTTCAAAACTGAAGTCTCAGCTCGCTGCTAAATTTGAAATGAAAGATCTTGGTGCAGCAAAGCACATTCTTGGGATGGAAATTAGAAGAGATAGGGTGAATAGAAAGATATGGCTAGGCCAGAGTAAGTATGTGAATTCAGTGTTACAGAGGTTCAACATGCACAATTGTAGACCATTGAGTGTTCCTTTTACAGTTGGAACGAAACTATCTATTTCAGATTGTCCTACATCCCCATTGGAGATGGAAGACATGAGCAGAGTGCCTTACCAGAGTGCGGTTGGAAGCTTGATGTATGCTATGGTCTGTACTAGACCAGATATTGCCTAAGCAGTGGGAGTACTTTCTAGATATATGTCTAATCCTGGTAGAGTTCATTGGGATGCAGTCAAAAGAGTCTTCAGATATTTGAAGGGTACTTCAGAGTATTCTTTGTGTTATCATGGTAATTCAGTTGGAGACATGACTTCCCTTGATATCCATGGTTATGTGGATTCAGATTGGGCAGGTGATATTGATAGCAGAAGATCCACCAGTGCTTATGTGTTTACTTTGTTTGGTGGTGCAATTAGTTGGATGAGTAAGCGACAGGCTATGGTTTCTTTATCCACTACTGAAGCAGAGTATATGGCAGCTACTCATGCTTGTAAAGAGGCCATTTGGCTTAAGAGACTGTGTTCGGATATTGGAATAAAGCAAGGTACAGTGACAATTTACTGTGACAGTCAGAGTGCAATTAGCCTAGCTAAGAACCCGACATTTCATGCTCGGACCAAACATATTGATGTTCAGTATCATTTTGTCAGAGATATGGTCGAAGATGGTAGGGTGAAGCTGGTTAAGGTGGAAACTTTGATGAATGTTGCAGATGCTTTAACTAAGGCTGTGAGCATAGAGAAGTTCAGATGGTGTTCAGAGTCTATGGGCCTTATGGCCCCTAGCAATTGATTCATTGTGTTGACATTCCCTTCCGCTCCTGCAAGGTGTTCGACAAGTGGGAGATTTGTTGGAAAAAATGGTGTCTCAACCTTGCATTTATGTAAGGTTACTATTTATAGTAAGTTTTCATTTGAGCACGAAATGGTGTGAAACTCTCCTTGAAGCTTCTGGTTGGCTAGATAAGCATTCCGGTAAAGTTGCGTCGCAAGGTCACCGCTAGTTTTGAAGATATTAAATTTTTCATCTTGGAGGGGTGCGATAAAATGTTTAAACTTAATTTTGGGGGCTTTAGAGGCTCTGAAACGCCCTAAAAAGTGGCCGTAACTAGTGCAGTGGGTTACAAGGTGATAGAGCACTTCGCGAGCTTTCCGGCGCTTCAAACGGTTCATCAATCGGACACTCGGTTCTCAAGTTATGGCCTCCGGAAGTTTGTACTCCTGAAATAGGAAAAATAATTTGTATCGGATACATAAATGAGCTGTAAAAGGGACCGACGTGTGTTGATGTGTGCTTTAACATGTCATAGAAGGGAGATAAGGTCGGCTACACCTTATTGGGTGGTTTTAGCCCATGGTTTTGTAATACCGTTTGACAGTTTCTTGTATTGTATCTCCTATTTATGAGGTGTGTGAGATAGAGGTTGTGTGTAAGAGTCTCATGGCTATTGAGTTGCCTCTGAATCTCTAATTAGTGGTACTCCTGCGAAGAGATTGCTCTGCAAGTATGTTGTAATCTATTTTTGATTGCTGAATAAAATATTGAGCTGCTTTTGGAGTGTGGGGTTTTTCTCCCGAAAGGGTTTTCCCCACGTAAATCACTGTGTTGTGGTATGAATGCTATTATATCTATTTCTATTTTCTGTAACTGTTGTAACGATCTGAAATTTTTTTGCATTACCCTCCTCTCAAGGTTAGCGTAGGAAGTTGTTTCCGCTACTTAACTTCCTTACAGTAATTCATAATGTATTAAGGTTTTAATTTGATAATTTAGAGGTTTTATCATTCATAATGTGGTTTTGAGTCAATGGCATTTAGGCTCATTCCATAGTTATCCTTCTAGGGCATAAGATTTCTTATTATTTATAAAAATAATCAACATGAAATCAACTTCATATGAAAGAGAATTGAATTGACTATTAGAATCCAAAATATGAAGAAACTTAAGTGGTTACGTTAAAAATTAATTAATTCTTTTGTTGCAACCCTGTCAACGAGGGTTTTATGATAGGTTTGACAAAAACCATTAGAAATTTCTTTATAATCCATAGATGACCTTCAAAAGTTTCTTGAATTAAATATAACTCTTCATTATACAACCTCAAATAGGTTACTAGGGGCCGGATTCAATCCAAATCTTATTAGGAAAAACATCTAAAGCAACAAATAATCATGACTGTAAAAAACAACAGGTAAAAGTATTGAACAAAATATCAAATTTCTCATTGAACCTTCATCAAAAAAATTTCCAATACATACTTTATAGAAATACACTTCCTTCCTATTTATCTAACAAACAATTACATGGAATTTTTACTTTCAAACTGATATACAACCCTGTAACTATCACAACCCTGCAGAATTAAGTGACAATCAGAGGCTTTATTTGATCTAGCCTTATAAGACTTTTCTCCAACTCTGACACACACACTTAATCTAAATAAATGATGGATTTTATAGCCTCTGATGGTTCTATAACTGTTCCAACTACCCCTAAGACCGAAATGTACAATTTGACATCATTTTATGCATTGTTTCATTACAACTTTTTAGTGACACCTTGACAACTTTTGCCTTTTGACATGAATGACCACTAAACATTACTTAGATACTTTTAACACCTTATAATGGACTCAAAACAACATATTAAACCTTTATTACCCTTCCACGGGTAAATTTACATTATTTGAACAATCAGGACCTGAATAGGACTATTTGACAACTTTTGACAAAATGGCTCAGTTAGCCTTACACATTGATTTCAAGATTGACAAGCTTGTTTATTTCTCATTACTCATGATGAGTATGTAGCTTCTTAATCTTATTACCATTTAGTTCTCCATTTTCTTTAAGAAACAAGAGAGTATGGATGTCTAGAAGTGGAAGAAGTTCATTATAACTCCACAAGGATGCAAAGCAGAAGTTATTGAACATTGCAGGGCTATAGAGAAGGATGGGAAGTCGCAAGATAGACAAGGAAGGGAAGAAGTTTGGATGACCTCCTAAAGTCCACAAAAGGGAAAATGGAAGAGGAGCAAAGGCTTGAGAAAATTGGGAGCAAAGAAAGACCAAGAAAAGTTCGAGAATGCAAGAAAAGTTTGGAGTACATGACAATGCAAGAAGTCTGGAACTATGCAAAATAGTTGAAATGGTAATAGAAGCAAGTAAAGTTAGAGAATGCAAGAAAAATTTGGAGTACATGAAAATGCAATGATGAAGAAGAGAAAGAAATATTGGGACAAAGAGACAAAAGTCCAGTTGTTTGTTAAAAACCCACAAAAGGAGGAAATAAAAGTAGATGAAGAGAAGAAAAACCCAATATACTTAGCAGAGCAACTATTAGCACATAATTTTTCAAATTATTTATGCTATTGAGATACTATTTGCTTATTTTTTTAAACAAGTATTTTTATCATGAGAATAGTTACTGCTAAAATTTTATGTGCAGGAGTGATCCTACAACATCAATTCCCATCCATATGTGATATGTCTCTAGTGAGTCAACCATCAGCCTGGCAATTGGGGGGTGGCAATGAGTAAAGATAAGGCTTTCACTTTGACAAATTTAGTCAAAGAGGCAAGATCTATGTGATATCTCAGAGGTTGAGCTTGTGTGAGGTTTTGTTCAGTTTATATGTAAAAAATGATAAACATGTGTATTTCATTAAGGGGAGCACATTTTATAAGAAAATTAAACCATCGATGTAGCCTACCCCAAAGAAAGCACCCTAGCAAAGCCAAAGGTCACCGGGAAGTGATTAACTATCGCTAAAAGGGGATAGGAGTTATCTCGATACCTGATAGACACATCGGGAGGATATACACCAACCGAGTCATTACTAAAGTATCATCGGTGTGACTTTCTCTATCAGAACATGTGAATTGTTGTCTTGCTGATAAACAATAAGGCTATCAGTAAGACTTACATTGATAGGAAGAGAAGCCTTAGTCATTGGTACAACTTAAAGAGATCAAGGTGTAACATTTCAAGCTATCCCAACGCCCGATGGAAACAATAGAGCAAGAGATTCATCGAGGAAAAAGTAACTATCGGTAGATGGTATTCAAGGTTATGTCGATACCCAATGAAGGGCTCGGGAGGACACACACGGATAAAAAACAAAGCAACTTAAGGAATGAAATATTATTGATGGCCCCAAGGGAGTAATTCATCAGGAAAGAATATACTGATGAGCTATTACAGATACAATTCAAAACCGAAACCAAAGCAGCCTGTATTAAATGCATGCAATTGAGTAGATTGATGGCTCACACAAGGAAAATTAAGAACCAAATGCAGGTTGCGTCTAAGTAAAAAACATACAAGGTGAGAATTATTTCTCACAATTCATCACGCATCATGGAGGCTGCAAGTTAATCAAGAAGAAAGAGGAGTGCTAAGGGCTTTGAATCCACGTCTAAAAAATCCAAAACAACGAAAGTCCCTCCTGCATGAAAACTAAATCAAGATATCATTGATCAATTGCAGTCCCCAAGCCCAAAATCAAGGAGGTCGAAACAATATTTGCCTAGAAAAGACTAGCTTGAGGACAGGTTTAAAGGGGTTGGAGATGTGTGGACAAAGGTGAGAGGTTATGAACTCTTCCTATTTCACTTTCTGAGAAAGGATAGAGAAGTGCCAATTTGTAACCCATGGATAACAAACTTAGGTAAACTAGTTGTTCCAAATGTGTTCATAAATATCAGATTGATGGAAGTCTTGGTCAAAAATTATAATTCTATGAAGAGATGCATTCAGTTTCCAAATGGTGAAGTGTTTATCAGATTTAGCCATGGCACCATAGATGAAGTTTTTAGCTTAGACCCTAACCCTGAGGTACCCTTGACATTTGAAGAACTAGAGGAGGAATTTGTTAAAATGGATACTACTTATATAGGGTGGAACTTAGTGTAGACACCCAAAAATGGTCAACGCTTGCGAGGTCATACTTTAACATTTGCGCATTGCCTCATCTTAGGTTTTTGCATCGCATTAACATTTCTCCTATGTCACGCACTTGATTTTTATCATTTTGCGAACATCGAGTCATTCTTCTATATTTTCAATCATCTCGTCCTCAAATTTGGTCTTGTCGACAACACTATCCAGTCATAATTTTGATCGATTTTATCTTGTTGCATCAATGTGCGTGTTAATTTGTCATCATTTTGGACATTGTCAATCTTAATTAGGGTTTTGTCCTCTTTTCAATCTTGTTATCATGCGATCGATTTGTCATCGGTCGTGGTCATTGTTCGATCTTGTCATTTTGCGATCGATTTGTCATCAATCGTGGTCATTATCAATCTTGTCGTTGTGCAATCCATATTGTCATCGATCCTTGTCCTCTTGTCAATCTTGTCATTTTGCGATCATATTGTCATCAATCGATTATTGTCTATCTCAATTATGTCAATTTGGATCAATTTGTCATTGTTCCTCGTCAATTGGCGCATTTATCAAATCATTTATCACATTGGTCATTTATCAATCCAAAATCAAATCAAATCGAGTCAATTGTCTTTCAAGACCTAATTCATCTTTCAGGGTTTTGTGATTTAATCGTTTAACCTTGTGCGTCATTTCTTCCTCTAGGATTAAATAATTTATTTATTTATCCTAGGTCTTTGTGTCGCAATTAAATGTTTCATTTGATTGGCTAATTAATTATTCCTCTCTTTATGAATTAATTAATAAATGAAAAATTATTAATTAATTTCCTAATCTTTCATCAATTATTCCTCTTATTATAAATTAATTAATAAATGAAAAATTATTAATTAATTTATCTAATTTTCCTAATTTTTCATTCCCTCTTTGTGAATTAATTGATAAATGAGAAATTATTAATTAATTCACTAAGTTCCTATTTTCCTCATTTCTAATTTTTCTAATTTTCATTAATTTTCCTAATTTTCTAAATTTCCTAATTCTTAATTTCCACCTATTTTCTAATTTTCCTAATTGCAATTTCCACCTAATTATCTTGTCTCTAGTTCTCCCTATTTGTGTGCTTCATGCGTCATACTCTTGACATAGAAATTTGTCATAGAACTTGTCTTGACATAGCAATTTGTCATAGAACTTGTCTTGACATAGCAATTTGTCATAGAATTTCTCTTGACATGGCAATTTGTCATAGAATTTGTCATAAAATCTGTCATAAGCCTCTTTGCATAGCAACATGTCATAACTTTGCTATTCTTGATTTGAATTTCTATTCAAATCATTATCATGCTAATTTGTCCATTTCTCCAATTCTTCTATAAATTGGATGAATTTCTTCAATCAAACCCCTTCAAATCCCTTGAATCTTGAGCCTTAATCTTCATGAATCCGAATTTTCTATCAAACTACCGAACTTATGTTTCTAGTACTCTTGAGCTTTTTGCTTTCAATTGTGTGTGCACTTGTAGGTGAGATCCACAAACCTATTGAAGAGGAAAGAACAACAATGGAGCCGCATGGAAGAAATATTCAACTCTACATCTGGTTTGCATAATTTTACTCTTGAATGCTTTGTTTTCATACCTCTATTGAATGTGCTTAGAATTAGGTTCATTTCAATGAGAGTTATTTTGATTGAGTTATAATGTCTTGTGTTTTGATTGATATATCTTGTTGTGATGATTCCTAATTTCTATGCTACATTATGCTACACTTAGCTTTCCATAGGGTTGAGAAGAGAATTCTAACTGAAGAGGATTGTCCTCCATTCAACATGGACATTTTTAGATACTACTTACAATAGACCTAGATGTCATGCAGACAGGTTGGAGGTATAGAGGTCCCTGATGTAGCTAATATTGGGTCACTGGTGTTAGCAGCAAATGTACAGATGTATGAGCCAAGAATCTTTGATTATGCAACTTATCTTGTAGAAAAATTACATGAAGGTTTATTGAACCTCAAAGATAATAGGGAGCCTACTTTCAAGTTTTACTCATTGTTAATGCATTTGATTTGATTTTATGGAAGATTTACGGGTATGTGGCCAATGAATTTAAAATTGAACACAATGGACAGAGCAGGTAAAGAACAACCAGACAGATATGGACATCAGTTTGGGATTAATGATATGTGAAATCAAACTACATAAATTTTGAAGAGCTAATAGTAAGCCATTATACCAGATGTATGGTGTCCTATGTGAAGGATCTATTTCCACTGAAGTTAAAAGATTTCTTTTTAATGAAAGAGGTATTGTCAATCACAACTGGGGTGCTTGGTTTGTTCACAAGGATTTTATTTGCTTCATGATTTATGGTTTTGAAGGAACCCCATATCTATTGTCAAAACCTGTACTAGACATAATTGCTTATTTGGAGATTGTGAGATAATTAAGTGTTTTGAATGCCAAATATTTTGGAGATATGCATAAGTAGACTTTCCTGTTTGGAACTCTTAGTTTTGGATATTTTATCATTGTATCAACAAAGGCTTATGAAGCCATTGATAGGAAACTGATTGAAGAATACAATTTGTTCAAATATGTTGCTAGGGTCAATTATGACCCTGAGGGATATATTCACAATTGCAAGAAAAGTCAAAATCTGGGAGGTTATCTTTATGTTTACCTGGAAGAGGAGGACATGTTTAGAAACATGGAGGAGGAGGAGGCCCAAATGGCCATTGATGAATTAAACAAGAAATTGGAAGAAAAGAAAAAGAGATTGCAATAAATGGAAACTGAAGAAGAAGAGAGTGAAGGTGAGTCCGAAGAAGCTGAGGTGGTATCTAGGCATCAATTACCAGACACAACAGAAGAGCTAGAATTGCAAGAGAAAATTGTTGCCAGGTTGAACATCCATAGTCATGCAAGATACGATGAGTATTATGCCTTTGTGTTTGATGATGTTTTTATAAAGTCAAAATAATTTAAATCCTTTTTATATAATTTCAAAGGGAAAAAACTAAGTGACTCTATCCCAAATGTAACCCCTGATAAAGAATCAAAATTGTTGGGGAAACTAAAGGAAGAAATCAATTTAGAATTTACAACTATAAACCCTCAAAGGGGAAGACAACTTCTTAGTGAAGCGGGCATCATCATCTTTTCAGGATGGGACATGAGTGCATCATTTATTTTTGATAGCATGTTACATTCTAAGAATAAGGATTTTATATTGGATATTTAGGGAGTAAAAGATGTGTATGTCGGCTCTAGATTTGACCAGAATGAAGAGGCTTTTCTTTTATGGGATCTTTACCCTCCAAATAAGAGGCTAAAAATCATTGATGTGGATAGATCCTTTGGCCACATGATGAAATTGAAAGTTGGTGAAATAGATCCCAATGTTACTACTGATATGGGTATTGATATTTTAAAATTTAATAAAGCACAATTGGTTAAAGTGATCAAAGAAAGAGATCAGTACAAGGGATTATATGAAGAATTGCTAAAAAGAAGAGGACAACATTGATAGTTCTAATACTAAATATGATTAGTAGAGATGCCAAGCTAACAATATGAGAGGGGGGGGTGAATCATTCAAACTTAATCTTCAATAAAAACAACAGATTCAATCTCGGTAACCTTATCAGAAAAATAGTAATGCATGCAGACCCATAAATAGATATGATCACAAACATATAACACCAGATTTAATGTGGAAACCCAAATAGGGAAAAACCATTGTGGGATTTTAGACCCACTAAGAAATATACTCTTCTAGAGTATGCTTAGTTAAAAGCAAATCCTATTAAAGATTACAAACACATTGGTAGATGTGACCCGGTTAAGGGATTTCCCTCAGATCTGTTAGGATCTTCACCTTGTTAGAAGTGACCTTGTTAAAGGATTTCAAACACTCAATAAGAATGTCACCTTGCTAGAGGATTTTACAAGTAAGACTGTTAAGTCCACTCGGTTAAGAGATTTTTTGCTACTTCTCAAAATAACAGTAATAAAAATATGTCTGCAACTTCACATCTAAAAATGCTAAAGAAGATTCCTATTTGTTCAATATAATCTAGACATAGAACTAAACCTGTCTATCTGTTGGGCATCTATACTCTGTTATCAAAACAGGTCTTCAAGCTTCTGTGCTCGGTAATCACTATGTAGCATCCATGTGCATACACTTGCCCGCATGCATTGTTTATCAACAATTTCCTATTTATAAACAATCTTCCAACTACTTAATCTCCTTGATCACATTTCCCATGATCAATCACAGCCATCAGATCTTCAATCTTGTCTAGGTTCAATGTATCCTTCGATCTGAAAACATTTTACCCCACCTTGGAACTTGCATTTCCACCTTGGAACTTATGTTAGGGTATTGTGGTTCAATCTGACCTGTAGATCTTCCTGCCGATCTTTCTTTACTGGGCATCATTACCAAATCTTACATAGCCTCCATCATAATCATCTAATTTAATAAACTTGTGTTTATCACCTGTCATGTGATGTGAGCAACCACTATCTATGATTCAAGAATCATTAGTATTTATATGAGATATTAAAGCTTTTTCTTCATACCTTTCTTCATCTAATCCATTTTTGATAGCCACATAAACAACTTCCTCTATATTAGTTTCATATGATTTATCATCATTAGTTTCCTCATCAGCTATTAGGCATGTCTTTTTATCTCTTCTCCTAAAGTCTCAGTGTCCTCTGTAATGATTATCTTTCTGTCTGTCATCTTGGTAATCTCTCTTTTCACTAGATTCTTTGTTAGGACAGTTAGAAGCCATATGTCCTATCTTATCACAATTAAAACATTTTAAAGGTAGCTTTCCTTTATACTTACCTTTTCCTCTCGGTAGCCTTCTGGCTAATAGTGCTTCAAACTCTTCTTGCTTTCTGATTTCCTCATACAGTTTGTGTACCTCCTCCATGTTTTTGCAAAATCTTTCACTTGCTCCACTGTGATTCCCTTCAGAGTACTTATACTTTTTATCATTGTAATCATCAGTTTCATCAATATGAAAAGAACTGAATGCAGATTCAACTTTATTTACCGATGACCCATTGTTATCAAAGTTACTTAACTCAAATGCATGTAGCTTACCAATAGTAGCATCTAAAGAAACTGGCATATTGGGTACAGACCTCAATTCATTGATTGCAGAGACTCGAATTGCATAGGCAAGTAGAAGGGTTCTCAGCATCTTACTTGTTACATCCTTTTCTTCAATAATTCCTCCTGCTCCTTTGATTTGATTTACAATCTCCTTTACTCTTGTACTATACTGGGTTATGTTCTCACCTTCATTCATCCTCATAGATTCAAGTTGTCCTCTTAGACTATCCACTTTTGCTCTTTGAACATGTTCATCTCCACCATACATAGATATGAGCTTAGTCCACATTGCCTTTGCATTAGTACATCCTTCTAGATCATTAAACTTTGAGTCAGTCAATGCAGGTGTTATTTCAATCATTGCTTGAATATGTTCTTGCTTTGCCTTTATCTATTCCATTGTCAATGGATAGGTGCTCGG
Source organism: Cryptomeria japonica (assembly GCF_030272615.1). Lineage (NCBI taxonomy): Eukaryota > Viridiplantae > Streptophyta > Pinopsida > Cupressales > Cupressaceae > Cryptomeria > Cryptomeria japonica. Next base: position 156,491,753 of record NC_081405.1, on the reverse strand, counting down.
TATGATGAAATCATTCTCCAGATAATAGATAGCATATTCTCCAATTCTTGATAGATGCATCTTCATCCTTTTCTGCCATGTAGAGAAACTTGACTTATTCAGCTTCGGTGCATCCCTCTTATACATCTTTTGGATCTTTAACTCAAGTGCCTTTAAACTTTTCTTCCGGAGTCCAAAGCTCTGATACCAATTGATAGTTCTGATACTAAATATGATTAGTACAGATGCCAAGCTAACAATACGAGAGGGGGGGGGGTGAATCATTCAAACTTAATCTTTAATAAAAACAACAGATTCAACCTCGGTAACCTTATCAAAAAAATAGTAATGCATGCAGACCCATAAATAGATAAGATCACAAACATATAACACCAGATTTAACGTGGAAACCCAAATAGGGAAAAACCACTATGGGATGTTGGACACACTAAGAAATATACTCTTCTAGAGTATGCTCAGTTAAAAGCAAATCCTGTTAAAGATTACAAACACATTATTAGATGTGACCCGGTTAAGGGATTTCCCTCAGATCTGTTAGGATCTTCACCATGTTAGAAGTGACCTTGTTAAAGGATTTCAAACACTCAATAAGAATGTCACCTTGCTAGAGGATTTTACAAATAAGATTGTTAAGTCCACTTGGTTAAGAGATTTTTTGCTACTTCTCAAAATAACAGTAATAAAAATATGTCTGCAACTTCACATCTAAAAATGCTAAAGAAGATTCCTATTTGTTCAATACAATCTAGACATAGAACTAATCTTGTCTATCTACTGGGCTTCTATACTCTATTATCAAAACAGGTCTTCAAGCTTCTATGCTCAGTAATCACTATGTAGCATCCCTGTGCATACACTTGCCCGCATGCATTGTTTATCAATAGTTTCCTATTTATAAACAATCTTCCAACCGCTTAATCTCCTTGATCACATTTCCCATGATCAATCATAGCCATCAAATCTTCAATCTTGTCTAGGTTCAATGTATCCTTTGATCTGAAAATGTTTTACCCCACCTTGGAACTTGCATTTCCACCTTGGAACTTGTGTTAGGGTATTGTGGTTCAATCTGAGCTGTAGATCTTCCTGCTGATCTTTCTTTACCATAGATTCTTTAACAATCTTCATACACGGCTTACCAATCATTTAATCCACTCTTTCTCATCAGCTTCCTTCATTAAATATCACATGTAAACATTTAATATATTTTGTTATAGCTCTGTTGTAACTCGCTAAATAATAAACTTCACTTGGTAGACATTCTGCCTTCATTAACGGATAGCGATAACCTTAGGGTTTACCGACTAGGTTCCTTAGGGTTTACCGACTAGGTTCTTTGCTCGGTAACATAGTATAGTATTAAACTTTCAAACAATAGCATATGTAGGATATCAAAACAATCTAAACATCATGATCTCATCATTGTCTAACTTGGTAATAGTTGCCCATTGAATAACTTATCCCCTTATTCATCATATTCTTTCTATGTCTTTTACTGATATCTTTATACTCATCAAATCATACTTCTTAAGATATGGCAGCATCATACTGAATTAGAAAATCAATTTCTTGACATCAATGACAAAATAATAATATTAAGAATGTAATCATCCTTAATCAATTATATCCATAGTCATCAACAACCTTCTCAATATCCTTATTGAAATGCCAACAATCTCTCATTGTAATTGGAATGCCAACCTTCTTCTTGTCTATTATAATGCCAACAAACATATACCACAAATCCATGATGGGTCTCAGTGGACAAAGAAATGTGAGGAAGTGCAACTGGAAAATAAAAAGTTGAAAAGGAAAATGCAGAGTGTGAGGGCTGACACAACCTCTATTTTATTGACTAAGAGATTTGAAAAATGGTAAGGTTTCCCTGAATATTTCTGGGTTGTTTATCAAAAGAATATGGATAATGCAATATCTCACAATCGGATTTATAACAAACTAGGAACTCTATTGCATGATAAGACAATGGACAATACAGATGCTAAAGTCATTAAAGGAATACAAAAGCTATTGAAAAATCATGAAGACTTTGACACATAATTGCAAAATAAATTTAGTGAATGTAAGGAAATAGTACAACATTGTTTTCCAGAAATTGAAGATCAAAATGGACAGATTAAGGATAAGGATAAATGGATTGTGGAGTGCCAAAGTCTTCTTAGTACTTCCCTTAACATTGCCTGGTTTGATATAGTTGACATGACAGAGACAATCGAGCAGATGGAAAACTTCATCACTTTGGAGATTGTGATCAAAGATATTATGTATGATGCAGATACCTACAAATCATAGGGATATTTGAAGCACATTTAGAAGTGTGATTAGATGCTTGGAGACCAGCCATAGATATCAAAAGATGTTTAAAGATGTGACTTTGTATTTTATAGTTTTAGTTTGTTAGGGTAGTTAGTTTCTGTTAGGAACTGGGAAGGACAACTAAGAGGGGGGGGTGAATCAGTTGTGAACCAGTTCTCAATAAATTACAAATCAAAACAAATTATTTAAAACTTAGTACTGTTAAAACAAAATTTAATGCCGGTAAAATAGTTTAACAGTTATAGCAGTACCGATATAACTCAATGCATGAAACAGAAAGAGAAACAACATCCACAACACATTACATAGATATTTTGACATGGAAACCCTATAAAGGGAAAAACCATGGTGGGAAACCTTACCCACAATCATATGATACTATTGCAGATGGTAAGTGTATACAATTGGAGTCTACAAATGCAAATAGGCCAACTACCTCAAGCTCACTACTCAATCACAAAATAGGAGTCACACTAACTACAATTGGATTGTTAAATCCAATAACAATGTACTACTTCAAAATAGCATCCACAATGCTAGATTTAGTACCAATTTAAGCTCTGACCATGAGTGTCAAACACCTTCATAACCTTTCCTTCAACCTTCAGATAATGTTTACATGATTCGCACAAGGATCTTCTTATTTTCACTCTTCAATATTCATATACATTCATAATGATTGATCTTCAATAAGATCTTACAATCATTTATACAAAACCTAAGACCAAATGTTAAGGTCAAATCACTAAAGATATTACATTTAAATCAATTATAAATATGATACAATATGTCGGCTCAATGCATTTACTCATTATCCAATCAATAAACCATTTACAAAATGTGTCGTGTTGATCTGGACTAGAATATCTTGTATTGGTCCATAACCTAGACCTATATGCTAGTAAAGGCAAATCTGTCAACCTGATTAGACCAATAAGAAAAACACCAAATCCAAACATCCAATTCATGTCTTTGACATATCCAAATGATCTCCAGATGATACCAAGTTATCATCACTATCGGTGAACAATATAACCTATCGGTGAAGCATATACTGGTGACTGTGCATAAGCCACTAACCATACAATGTGCCAGTTCAATAATAAACCAATATAACTATAGTACCAAATCAATAATGTAGACCTCTAGAAGGATAAGTGTTGATATCAATGACAAAACCAATGCAACACATGCCGAATTCATCCATAATACCAACAATCTCCTCCTTTGGCATTGATGGCAACACTTGATAGAAAAACATCTAAGTGCCAAAAACATAATGCCAAAAACCAATAATCTCCCAAAATAGATCAATACAAAGTTTTGTGCCAAAACATAAACCAAAACCAAAAGTACATCTCTCCCCAAAGTACAAAGTTTTTCCATAGACATCTCTCCCCCTTTGACATCAAATGCCAAAGTAGTTAAGAATCAAAACATAACATACAGCTAACTACTCCCTCTGAGCAGTAGCTCTCCTTCACCAAAGATGAAAAAAGATCTTTCTGTTAGTCCCTATCGATTTGATGCCAATCTTCATCATTCAAGTCTCTTCTAGTGGGGAAATTGCCCCAAGCTGCTTTTGAGATATTCAAATGTTTCCTTAAGCAAAAGCTTTGTAAAGATATCTACAATTTTCTCTTTAGTATTCACATAAACCAATCTCACTTCAACATTCTCTTTCAAAAAACTGTACTTAATAGAAACATGCTTTGTTTTAGAGTGAAATACTAGATTCTTTGATATATCAATTGCTGCTGAATTATCACAATAAATAATTATCGGTTCTTTGCATTTTACCTTTATATCCTTCAACATTTGTTTGATCCTAATACTCGAGTACAATTAGTTGTTGCTGCAACATATTCTAATTCTACTATAGATAATGATGTACAAGTTTGCTTCTTGTTGATCCATGAAACCAATCTTCTACCAAAATACAATGCACCACCAGTGGTACTCTTTCTGTCATCTACATCTCCTACCCAATTTTCATCCTTAGGATACCATAAACCAAGATTTGTTGTGCCTTGTAGGTACCGGAAAATCCTTTTAACTGTTGATTCATGATTTCTTTAGGATTGCTTTGAAATCTAGATACAATACATACTACATTCATTATATCAGGTCTAGTTTGTGTCAAATACAATAATCCTCCAATCATAGATTTATACCTTGTTGGATTTATAGGAGCTGAATCATCTTTTAATGTCAATTTATCAGTTGTATTCATAGGAGTGCTTACCGGTTTGGAGATTTCCATACCAAATTTCTTCAAAAGTTCCTTTAAGTACTTTATTTGACATATGAATATACCTTTATCTATTTGTGAAATCTGCAAACCTAGAAATTTTTTTATCTCTCCAATCACAGACATTTCAAATTCTTCCTACATCTTGTTAGCAAAGTCTTTACATAACTCTTCTTCACCTCCAAAAATGATATCATCCACAAACACTTCAATAACCAAAATATCATCACTGGTAACTTTGTAATACAAATTGTTGTCAACATTACCTTTTATGTATCCAATCTTTACAAGATATTTATCAAGTATAGAATACCAAGCTTTGGGAGCTTGGTTCAATCCATATAAATCTTTCCTTAACCTGCAAACTATATCCTTATCATTTGTCAATGAAAATCCATCAGGTTGTTCAATGTAAACTTCCTCCTCAAGATCTCCATTAAAAAGTGCACATTTTACTGTTAGGTCCCGAAGACAACTGAGAGGGGGGGGGGGTGAATCAGTTGTCTAATAAATTCAACCAAAATTAACTTAACCAAAACTTAATTCTTAATGCTGGTAAACCAAACTTTATGCCGGTAGATAGTTTTATTAGTTAATTGCAGTACTGGTAAAGATTAATGCATGAAATAGAAAGACAATAACATCCACAACACATAACACAAATATTTGTACGTCAAAACCTTGTAAGGGAAAAAACCATGGTGGGAAGCCTTACCCACAATCGAATGATACTACTGCAGATAGTATGTGTGTACAATATGGAGTCTGCACATGCAGAAAGGCTAGCTGCCTAGAGCTCACTGCTCAATCACAAAATGGGAGTCACACTGACTACAATTGGATGGTAAAATCCATTGATAATGTACTGCTCAAAGTAGCATCTTCATATGTTGGATTCAGTACTAGTTAAGTTTTGATTATCTTCCTCAAAACATTCCTTCAAACTTCAAATGATGTCTGCATGTATAGCTCTTCATATTTTCGCATATACCCTATAACAATCCTTTTTTCAATATCATATCAATCTCACAAATGAGATCTTACATTTATACCATAACCTAAGACCAATTGAGTAGGTCGGCTCATGAAGAATATTACAAGAAAATTGATTACAAATAAATCAATAAGTGATGCATTATGTCGGCTCAATGCATTTACAATAATAATAAATCATCTCCATAACATCTCGTGCTGATCTAGAATAGATATTCTTGTCGGTGCATAACCTGGACTTATTTGCCAATAACAACAAATATGCAAACTTGAATAGATCAATAACCAAATCACCAAAACCAAGTGATCAAATAATGTCTTTGACATAACCAGGTAGTCTTCAAGTCATTCCAAGTGCCGATGAACAATATAACCTGCCGGTGAACCAAATACCGGTGACTATGCATAAGTCACTGACCTGCCGGTGAACATAACCAAAGATCTCCAAGTGATGATAAGTGTTGACAAGTGTTGACATCAATGACAAAACCATATCAACATATCCAAAATACCAACAATCTCCCCCTTTGGCATTGATGGCAACACAAGATGGAAAAACCATCAAAGTGCCAAAACAAAAATGCCAAAAACCAAAAAAACCAACAATCTCCCAAAGAGATCATTAACCAGAAATCAAAATACATAATGTCTCTTCCCTAGGAATAATCTCACCAAAAATATAATGTGTTTTTCCATAGATATCTCCCCCCCTTTGACATCAAATGCCAAAGAAATACAAAACCAAATACAAAATACCAACTACTCCCCCTGAGAAGTAGCTCTCCTCATCAAAGCCAGAATAAAATATTTCTCTGTTAATTCTACTAGTTGATGACAAACATCAACTATCTAAGTCTCTACTAGTGGGGGTAGAACTCCAAGCTGCTCTCTAAAATATTCAAAAGTCTCCTTAGGCAAAGGCTTTGTAAACATATCTGCAATCTACTCTTTAGTATTAACAGAAACCAATTTCACTTCTTTTGCTTCAACATTCTCTTTCAAAAAATTGAATTTGATAGAAACATGTTTAGTCTTTGAGTGAAATAGCGGGTTTTTTGATGTATCAATTGCTGCCATATTATCATAGTAAATAGTTATAGGTTCCTTGCATTTTACCTTTATGTCCTTCAACATTTGTTTGATCCATAATATCTGTGTACAGTTTGTTGCTGCTGCAACATATTCTGATTCTGCTGTTGATAGTGAAGTACAACTTTGTTTCTTGCTCAACCATGAAATTAGTCTGTTACCAAGAAAAAATGCTCCGTCGGTGGTTCTTTTTTTGTCATCCACAATGCCTGCCCAATTAGCATCTGTGTATGCACATAAATCAAAATTTTCATCTCTAGGATACCATAAACCAAGATTTGTAGTGCCTTGTAGGTACCGGAAAATCCTTTTTACTACTGATTCATGATTTTCTTTAGGATTACTCTGAAATATTGAGACAATACATACTGAATTCATAATATCAATTCTTTTTTGTGTCAAATACAGTAAACCTCCTATCATAGACTTGTACGTAGTCAGATTAACAGGTGTTGATTCATCCTTCAAAGATAGTTTATCAGTTGTAGTCATATGTGTGCTTACCAGTTTAGAGTTTTCCATGCCAATTTTTTTTAGTAATTCCTTCAAGTACTTAAATTGACATAGGAATATACCTTTATTAGTCTTTGAAATCTGCAATCCTAAAAATAATTTTATCTCCCCAATCATAGACATTTCAAATTCTTATTGCATTTTGTTAGAAAAGTCTTTACACAATCCATCTTCTCCTCCAAAGATAATATCATCAACAAAAAATTCAATAACCAAGATGTCATCATTAGTCACTTTGTAGTATAGATTGTTGTCTACATTACCTTTAGTGTATCCAAGCTTCAAAAGATATTTGTCCAATCTAGCATACCAAGCTCTAGGAGCTTGCTTTAGTCCATATAAAGCTTTCCTTAACTTGCAAACCACATCTTTGTCATCTGTCAAATAAAATCCATCAGGTTGTTCAATATAAACTTCTTCTTCAAGATCTCGATTCAAAAATGTACATTTAACATTCGTTTGATATACTTTATAGTTCTTGTGTGTTGCAAAAGCCAATAAAATTCTGACTGCCTCAATTCTAGCTACTGGTGCAAAGGTTTCATTGTAATCAATTCCTTCTTTCTGTGAATATCCCTTACACACTAATCTTTCTTTGTTTCTGATTACCTTTCCATCTTCATTAAGTTTATTTCTCAAAATCCATTTAGTTCCAATTACATTTTTTTCTTTAGGCCGAGGAACTAATGACCAAGTGTTATTCCTTTAAATTTGTTCCAATTCATCTTCCATAACTTTAATCCAATATTTATCTTCACATTCATCATTAAAATTTGTAGGTTCTATTTGAGAAATAAGACATACCTCTTCACTTGCCAATCTTCCTCTAGTCATAACTCCTTGAAATTTGTTTCCAATTATCTGATCTTTAGAGTGGTTCAATCTTACATACCGGGGTGTTTTTACATGATGTTGTTCTTCAATGACTGTTGAATCCTCAGATGATGCCGGTGTAACTGGATCAACATTCTATACCACTGTACTCATAGTAGGTTTATTTGTGATTATCTCTATTGCCGGTTCAGAGCCTATGTACCTTGAATTTCCTCTAAACTATTCATCAATCTTCACATTTGCACTCTCAACAATTTTCTGCAATCTCTTGTTAAAACATCTATATTCCTTTCTCTTAGATGAATAGCCAAGAAATATTCCTTCATCACTTCTAGGATAAAATTTGTCAATATACTCATCTCTTCTAATATAGCATTTGCTTCCAAATATTCTAAAATATTTAAGAGTAGGAGTATTACCAAACCATAGTTCATGAGGGGTCTTACCGGTTTCACCTTTGATGTGAACTATGTTGAATGTATGAACTATTGTATTGACCACTTCTATCCAATATATATGAGGTAGATTTGCTTTTGATATCATACTTTTGGCTACATCCAAGATAGTTTTGTTTTTCCTTTCCACAACTTCATTCTATTGGGGTGTCCGAGGTGCTGATAACTATCTTTTGATCCCATTCACTTCACAGAATGTATTAAATTCCTTAGATGTGAATTCACCTCCTTGATCTAATCTCAAACATTTGATTTTCTTGCCAGTTTTATTCTATACCATCACTTTGAATAGTTTGAATTTCCCAAATGCTTCAGATTTCTCCCTGAGAAAAGTAACCCAACACATTCTAGAATAGTCATCAATGATTAGCATAAAATACCTATCTCCTTGTATATTTTTAGTTCTTGTTGGACCACATAAATCAGTATGAATTAAATCAAGAACTTTGTTAGATTTCTCTGGAATACTCTTGAAAGTTTCTCTAACTTGCTTTCCAAATTGACATTCCTTACATACCGAATTGTGAGGTTTAACAATCTTAGGTAAATCTCTTACTACCTTAGTTGTACTAATTTTCACAATGCAATAAAAATTTACATGACAAAGTCTCTTATTCCATAACCAACTTTCATCAATATGTGCAATCAAACATGCTTTCTCATTGTTATTCAAATGAAAGATATTACCTCTAGTCTGATTATCGATTGCAATTTCCAAACCAGTTCTATTTAAGATTTTACATTTACCATTCTTGAATTGTAACTGAAATCCTTTCTCAACTAATTGACCACCACTCAAAAGATTATGCTTTAAACCTTCAACATAGTAAACATTATCAGTATCATTCTTACCATCAAAAGATATAGTTCCTTTTCCTTTGATCATACAAGCTTTATCATCTCCAAATCTTACTAGACCTCCATTGTAATCCTGAAAGGTTAAGAATTTACTCTTATCACCAGTCATGTGATGTGAACATCTTGAATCAATAATCCATTCATCCTTATCTTCAACTTTAGCTACCAAGGCCTACTCTACCAGTTGTACAGTAGGTGTCGATTGATCTTCTATTATAGCAACAAAAGCCCATCCATTGTCTATCGAATCCTCATTAGAATCATCAGTGACTCCTTCATCAACATAATAACAAGATTTGTCTCTACTCTTCTTATACTTGTATCTCTGATAATCAAGGTTAGGCTTATATGTTCTTTCAACTTCTTCTCTTAGTCTTGCATGTCTATCAGGACACCTAGAAGCCATATGACCAATCTTATTACAGTTAAAATATTTAAAGGGTGTTTTACCTTCATACTTACTTCCAACTGGACCTTTAGGCATTTTCCTTGCAAATCATGCTTCAAGTTCTTCCAGTTCTTTGTTCTCCTTTATGATATCTTCAATTTCTTTTGCATAAAAGGCTTTCCAATCAAATTTCTCAGATGATGATGATGATGCCTTGAAAGCTAGATCTGTCTTAGTAGTAGCAACAGGACCAAATTCCTCAAGTTCAAAAGCTAAAATTTTTCCAACCAAAGTGTCTCTAGATACTGATGCATTAGGCATTGTTCTCAATTTATTTATAGAAGTAACTTTCATTTTATATGCCAGTGGCAAAGCTCTTAAAACTTTAGAAACAATCTCATCTTCACTTAAGGTTCCTCCACAACATTGTATACCCAAAACAATTTCATTTACTTTTTCCATAAAAGCAGAAATTCTTTCATCTTATTCCATTTTCAGATTTTCATACCTAACCCAGAAGCATTCAAGTTTTTGCAATTTTGACTGTGGAATCTCCTTCATTCAATGTTTCCATTTTTTACCAAATAGCTTTAGCAGTAGATCTATCTCATAATCCCATGACTTATTGATCTGACAATGCGCTCAAAAGTGCTTCTCTTGCTTTGCAATCATTTTCCTCATCTTTAGCCAAGTTTGGTGGATTAGGTTGACCTTGAGTAGAAGAAGTATAACCATTCTTTGTAACATCCCATATGTCCTTTCCAATGCAATTCAAATGTGTCTCCATCATGATCTTCCATATGCCATAGTTAGTTCCATCAAGTTTTAGACTGTCCTTCTCGAAATAGTTAGAAGACATTGGATCTCCTCAAGTTGTTAAGCTTCTGCAAAAAGAGGACTAGGCTCTGATACCAATTGTTAGGTCCCAGAGACAACTAAGAGGGGGGGTGAATCAGTTGTCTAATAAATTCAACCAAAATTAACTTAACCAAAACTTAATGCTTAATGCCGATAAACCAAACTTTATGCCAATAGACAGTTTTATCAGTTAATTGTAGTACCGGTAAAGATTAATGCATGGAACAGAAAGACAATAACATCCACAACACATAACACAAATATTTGTATGTGGTAACCCTGTAAGGGGAAAAAACATGGCAGGAAGCCTTACCCACAATCAAATGATACAACTGCAGATAGTATGTGTGTACAATATGGAGTCTGCACCTGTAGAAAGGCCAATTGCATAGAGCTAACTGCTCAATCAGAAAATGGGAGTCACACTAACTACAATTGGATGGTTAAATCCAATGATAGTGTACTACTCAAAGTAGCATCTTCATATGTTGGATTCAATCCCAGTTAAGTTCTAATTATCTTCCTCAAAACCTTCCTTCAACCTTCAAATGATGTCTGCATGTATACCTCTTCTTATTTTCACATATACCCTATAAAAATCCCTTTTTCAATATCATATCAATGTCACAAATGATATCTTACATTTATACCATAACCTAAGACCAATTGAGTAGGTCAACTCACTAAGAATATTACAATAAAAGCAATTACAAATAAATCAATAAGAGATGCATCATGTCAGCTCAATGCATTTACAATAATAATAAATCATCTCCATAATGTGTCATGCTAATCTAGAATAGATATTCTTACCGGTGGATAACCTGGACCTATTTGTCGGTGACAACAAATATGCAAACCCAAATAGATCAATAACAAAATCGCCAAAACCAAGTGATCAAATAATGTCTTTGACATAACCAGGTAGTCTTCAAGTCATTCCAAGTACCGGTGAACAATATAACCTGTCGGTGAACCAAATACCAGTGACTGTGCATAAGTCACTGACCTACTGGTGAACATAACCAAAGATCTCCAAGTGATGATAAGTGTTGACAAGCATTGAAATCAATGACAAAACCATCTCAACATATCCAAAATACCAACATCTACATCCATCTGATAAACTTTATAGTTCTTATGAGCTACAAATGCAAGAAATAGTCTAACTGCCTCAATTCTAGCTACTGGTGCAAAGGTTTCAGTATAGTCAATTCCTTCTTTTTGTGAATAACCTTTATAAAATAATCTTGCTTTGTTCTTGATTACTTCACCATCCTCATTAAGTTTATTTCTATATAACCATTTAGTTCAAATTATATTTTTGTCTTTAGGCCGAGGAACTAATGTCCAAGTATTATTCTTTTCAATCTATTCTAATTCATCTTCCATTGCTTTTATCCAATGTTCATCTTGACATGCTTCAATAACAGATGCTGGTTCAACTTGAGAAATTAAATATACCTCTTCATTTTCCAATCTTCCTTTAGTCATAACACCTTGATTCTTGTTTCCAATTATTTGGTTTTTTGAATTATTCAATCTAACATACCTAGGTTTATTCTGATTTACATTCACATGCTATTGTTTTTTAGCCACAGTTGAGTTCTCTGATGATGTCGGTGTGGTTGGATCTTCACTCTGTACCAGTGCAATCTGTGTCAGTTCATTTATATAATCATTTCAACTATCAGTTCTACAGATCTTGAATCTCCTCTAAAATGTTCATCTATCTTCACAATAGTACTCTCAATGATTTTCTGCAATATTTTATTATAACATCTAGATGCCTTGCTTCTAGTTGAATAACCAAGAAATATTCCTTCATCATTTCTAGGATCAAATTTGCCAATATACTCATCTCTTCTAATATAACATTTGCTTCCAAATATTCTAAAATATTTAAGAGTAGGAGTATGACCAAACCATAGTTCATAAGGGGTCTTATCGGTTTCACTTTTGATGTGAACTCTGTTGAAAGTATAAATCGCTATATTCATTGCTTCTCTCCAGTATACATGAGGTGGATTTGCTTCCATAATCATGGTTCTTGCTGCATCCAGAATAGTTTTGTTCTTCCTTCCACAACTCCATTCTGTTGGGGTGTCCACAGTGCTGATAGTTGTCTTTTGATTCCATTTTCCTCACATAATGCATTAAATTCTCTAGATGTAAATTCTCCTCCTTGGTCTGATCTTAAACATTTTATTTTCTTGTTGGTTTCATTCTCTACCATTTCCTTGTATATCTTGAATCTTCCAAAAGCTTTTGATCTCTCCCTGAGAAAAGTAACCCAACACATTCTAGAATAATCATCAATTATTAGCATAAAGTATCTATCTCCCTGTAGACTTCTTGTTATTGTTGGACCACATAAATCAGTATGAATTAAATCAAGAATATTATTGGATTTCTCATAAATGCTCTTAAATTTTGTTCTAACTTGCTTTCCCATTTGACATTCCTTACATACCGGATTATGAGGTTTCATAATCTTAGGTAAATCTCTTACTGCCTTAGTTGAACTGATCTTCACAATGAAATCAAAATTTACATGACAGAGTCTGTTTTGCCATAACCAACTTTCATCAATGTGTGCAATCAAACATGTCTTATCACTGGTATTCAAGTGAAAGATATTACCTTTAGTCTGATTATCGGTTGCGATCTCCAATCTAGTTCTATTCATGATTTTGCATTTTCCATTCTTGAATTGTAATTGAAATCCTTTTTCCACTAAATGACCAACACTCAAAAGATTATAATTTAAACCTTCTACATAATAAACATTATTAGTATTATGCTTACCATTCAAAGATATAGTGCCTCTTCCTTTGATTAGAAAAGCTTTGTCATCTCCAAATCTTACTAGACCTCCATGAATTTTTTGTAATGATAAGAATTATGTCTTATCACTAGTCATATGATGCAAACATCCACTATTTATAATCCATTCATCCTTTTCTTCATTTTTTGTTGTCAGTGCCTGCTCTACCAGTTTGACAATAGGTGTCGATTGATCTTCTTTTATTGCAACAAAATCCCATCCATTATCTATTGGATCTTCATCTGAGTCATCTATAACACCTTCATCTACATAGTAACATGACTTAGCTCTATTTTTATTGAATCTGTATCTCAGATATTTAGGGTTAGGCTTATATATTATTTTCGCTTCCCCCATTAGTCTTGCATGTCTATCATGACACCTAGAAGCTATATGACCAACTTTATTGCAATTAAAACATTTGAAAGGTGCTTTACCTTCATACTTACTTCCTGCTGGACCTTTAAGCATCTTCCTTGCAAATAGTGCTTCAAGTTCTTCAAGTTCTTCATTTTATCTTCTCATATCTTCAAGTTATTTTGCATAAAGTGCTTTCCAATTAGTTTTGTTAGATGATGTTGATGATGGTGCTTTGAAATCTATATCAGTTTTGACTGTAGCAATAAGACCAAAATCTTCAAGTTCAAATATAGAAAGTTTTCTAACCAAAGTATCTCTAGAAACTGATGTATTAGGCATTGTTCTCAACTCATTAATAGCAGTCACTTTCATTTTGTAAGCCAGTGGAAAATCTCTTAAAACTTTAGACACAATTTCATCTTCACTTAAGGATCCTCCACAACATTGTATTCCTAAAATAATTTCATTAACTCTTTCCATAAATGCAAAAATTCTTTCATCTTCTTCCATTTTTAAATTTTCATACCTGACCTAGTAACATTCTAATTTTGCAGTCTTAATAGTGGTATCTCTTTCATTCAATGTTTCCAGTTTATCCCAAATAGCTTTAGCAGTAGATCGGTATGATAATCCCATGATTTGTTGATCTGATAATGTTCTTAGAAGTGCTTCTCTTGCTTTGCAATCATTCTCCAAGTCCTTAGCCAATGTCAGTGGATGAGGTTGATTCAGAGTAGGACCAACATAACCATTCTTAGTAACATCCCATATATCTCTTCCAATGTAGTTCAGATGTGTTTCCATTCTAATCTTCCATATACCATAGTTAGTTCCATTAAGTTTAGGATTGTCCTTCCTAAAAATATTTGTTGCCATAAGATCTCCTCAAGATGTTAGGCTTCTGTAAAAAGAGGACTCGGCTCTGATACCAATTGTTAAGAACCAAGAAGGACAACTGAGAGGAGGGGTGAATCAGTTGTGAACTAGTTCTCAATAAATTACAAATCAAAACCAATTATTTGAAACTTAGTGCTAGTAAAAAAAAACCTTTAATACCGGTAAAACAATTTCACAGGTATAACAGTACTGGTATAACTTAATGCATGAAACATAAAGAGAAACAACATCCACAACACATGACACAAATATTTTGACATGGAAACCTTGTAAGGGGAAAAACCACAATGGGAAACCTTACCCACAATCAGATGATACTACTGTAGATAGTAAGTGTATACAAATGGGGTCTGTACATGCAGAAAGGCCAACTGCCTAGAGCTCACTGCTCAATCACAAAATTGTTAGGTCTCGGAGACAACTAAGAAGGAGGGGGGGGGTGAATTAGTTGTCTAATAAATTCAAACCAAAAACTTATTAACCAACTTAATGCTTAATACCTGTAAACCAGTTACGTATGTCGATAGACAGTGTTAGCAGTAAATTGCCATATCGGTAAGAATTAATGCATGAAACATAAACATAAAGTCATCCACAACATATGACACCAATATTTGTACATGGAAACCCTGCAAGGGGAAAAACCACGGTGGAAAACCTTACCCACAATTAGATGATACTACTACAGATAGTAAGTGTACAAAGAGGGGTCTACACATGCAGAAAGGCCAACAACCTAGAGCTCACTACTCAATCACAAATGGGAGTCACACTGACTATAGTTGTATGGTTAGATCCAATAAGAATGTATTGTACAAAATCGCATCTTCATATGTTGAATTCAATACTGATGTAATGCTGATATGCTTCTACAAAAACCTAACTTCACCTTTAGATGATGTCTTCGTGTATGCCTCTGCTTGATCTCACATATACATTCACTCAAATCTTTTTCGCATTTCACACTTGATCTTACAAATAAGATCTTACATTTATACCATACCCTAAGACCAATTTTAGTAGGTCGGCTCTACAAGATATTACAATAAAACATTTTACAAATAATATAATATCCGATGCAATAACCGATAAAACATGTCAGCTTAATGCATTTATAACAATAATAAATCATCTCCATAGCATGCCATGCTGATCTAGAAAAGATAAACCTCCGGTGTAACCCTAGATAACCTGGACCTATTTGCCGGTAAAGGCAAATATACAAATAAGAATATATCAATGATTAGTACTTCAAAATAAAGTGTCCACATGATGTCTTCGACATTACCAAGTGTCTTCCATCTCATTCTAGGTACCGGTGAACATTATATCTTGCCGGTTGATCATATACCAGTAACTGTTGCACATATTACTGCTTGCCGGCGAATGTTGTTAGATCTCCAAAGTAGGTGTATTTAGTAGGTGTTGACATCAATGACAAAACCATACCAAAATACCAACAATCTCCCCCTCTGGTATTGATGGCAACACAAGATGGAAAAACCATCAAAGTGCCAAAATAGAAATGCCAAATACAAAAACCAACAATCTTCATTTCTCCCCCTGGGAGTAACAATACCAATCTTTCAAAAAAAACTTTCCCTTAAAATCTCTTTTTCTTTCCAAAAGGATAATGTGTTTTTCCATAGATATCTCTCCCCCTTTGACATCAAATGCCAAAGTCACAAAAGGTCAAGTTCATACAAAATACCAACTACTCCCCCTGAGAAGTAGCTTCCTTATCAAATATCGGAATAAAAGATTTGTCCATTTAATTCTACTGGTTGATGACAATCATCAACTGTCTAAGTCACTACCGGTGGTGGTATGACTCTGAGTTGATCTCTGAGATACTCAAAAGTTTCCTTAGGCAAAGGTTTTGTGAAAATATCTGCAAGTTGTTCTTTAGTATTCACATAAACCAGTTTTATCTCTTTTTCTTCAACTTTTTCCCTTAGAAAATTTAGCTTGATAGAAACATGTTTTGTTTTAGAATATAATACCAAATTTTTAGATATATCAATTGCTACAGTGTTATCACAGTATATAGTAATAGGTTCCTCGCATTTTACCTTTATGTCTTTCAATATTTGCTTAAGCCAAAGTACCTGTGTAAAGTTTGTAGCTGTTGCAACATATTTTGATTCTATTGTTGATAAAGATGTACAACTCTATTTCTTACTCAACTAAGAAACTAATCTTTTTCCAATAAAGAATGCTCCTCCAGTGGTTCTTTTTCTATCATCCACATATCCTTCCCAATTTGCATCTGTATATGCACATAGATCAAAATTTCCATCTTTAGGATACCATAATCCAGGATTTGTTGTTCCTTGTAAGTACCGGAAAATCCTTTTCACTGCCGATTCATGATTTTCCTTAGGATTACTTTGAAATCTAGAAACTATACATACTGCATTCATAATATCAGGTCTAGTTTGTGTCAAATACAGTAAACCTCCTATCATAGATTTGTATCTTGTTGGATTAATAGGTGTAGATTCATCCCTTTGAGATAATTTGTCATTTTTAGTCATAGGTGTGCTTACCGGTTTAGAGTTCTCCATCCCAAATTTCTTAAGTAGTTCTTTCAAGTACTTCGATTTACTCAAAAATATACCTTTATCAGTCTGTAAAATCTGCAATCCTAAAAAGAATTTTATTTCTCCAATCATAGACATTTCAAATTCTTGCTGCATTTCAAGAGAAAATTCTTTGCATAATTCATCTTCTCCTCCAAAGATTATATCATCAACAAATACTTCAATAATCAAGATGTCATCATTAGTTACTTTGTAATATAAATTGCTATCTGCATTTCCTTTAGTAAAACCAATCTTTAAAAGATACTTATCCAATCTTGCATACCAAGCTCTTGGGGCTTGTTTTAATCCATACAGAGCTTTTCTTAATCTGCAAACCATATCATTGTCATCTGTCAAAGAAAATCCATCAAGTTTTTCAATATAGACATCCTCTTCAAGATCTCCATTCAAAAATGCACATTTAATATCCATTTGATAAACTTTGTAATCCTTGTGAGCTACAAAAGCCAAGAATAATCTAACTGCCTCAATTCTGGCTATCGGTGCAAAGGTTTCATTGTAATCAACTCCTTCTTTCTGAGAATATCCCTTACACACTAGTCTTGCTTTATTTCTAACAACCTTACCATCTTCATTAAGTTTGTTTCTAAATACCCATTTGGTTCCAATTACATTTTTATTTTTAGGCCGGGGAACTAATGTCCAAGTATTATTTTTCTCAATTTGTCCTAATTCTTCTTCCATAGCTTTAATCCAAAACTTATCTTCACATGCCTCATTGATAGTTAATGGTTCAATTTGAGAAATAAGACATACCTCCTCATTTGCCAATCTTCCTCTTGTCATAACTCCTTTAAATTTGCTTCCAATTATCTAATCTTCAGAATGATTCAGTCTTACATACTGGGGTGTCTTAGTCTGTTGTTGTTCTTCAATTACTATGGAATCCTCTGATGATACCGGGGTAACTAGATCATCATTATGTACCGGTGGATTTATTGTAGGTTCATTTGTCATAATTTCTGTTTTCGGTTTAGAGTCTATATATCTTGAAGTTCCTTTGAATTGCTCATCAATCTTTACATTTGTACTCTCAACAATTTTCTGTAATCTTTTATTAAAACATCTATATGCCTTTCTCTTAGATGAATAACCAAGAAATATTCCTTCATCACTTCTAGGATCAAACTTGCCAATATACTCATCTCTTCTAATATAACATTTACTTCCAAAAATTCTGAAGTACTTAAGAGTAGGAATATTACCAAACCATAGTTCATGAGGGGTGTTACTGGTTTCACCTTTGATGTGAACTTTGTTGAATGTATAGACAATAGTGCTTACTGCCTCTCTCCAATACACATGTGGTAGATTTGCTTTTGATAACATACTTCTTGCTGCATCCAAGATAGTTTTGTTTTTCCTTTCAACAACTCCATTCTGTTGTGGTGTCCGAGGTGCTGATAATTGTCTTTTGATTCCATTCACTTCACAGAATGTATTAAAATCTTTAGATGTGAATTCTCCTCCTTGATCTGATCTTAAACATTTGATTTTCTTACCGGTTTCATTTTCAACCATTCCTTTGAATAGTTTGAACTTCCCAAGTTCTTCTAATTTTTCTTTGAGAAAAGTAACCCAACACATTCTAGAATAATCATCAATAATTAGCATGAAATATCTATCACCTTGTAAGCTTTTAGTTCTAGCTAGACCACATAAATCGGTGTGAATTAAATCAAGAGCATTATTGGATTTTTCTAGAATACTTTTGAAACTAGCTCTAACTTGTTTTCCAAATTGGCATTCCTTGCAAACTATATT
The DNA here is from genome assembly GCF_030272615.1 of Cryptomeria japonica. Lineage (NCBI taxonomy): Eukaryota > Viridiplantae > Streptophyta > Pinopsida > Cupressales > Cupressaceae > Cryptomeria > Cryptomeria japonica. The sequence continues at coordinate 156,472,726 of NC_081405.1, read as the reverse complement.
CCGAGGTTTCACAATTTTAGGTAGATCTCTAACTGCCTTAGAAGTACTGATTTTTACCATGCAATCAAAATTTACATGACATAGTCTTTTATGTCATAACCAACTTTCATCTATATGTGCAATTAAGCAGGCCTTTTCACTGTTATTTAAATGAAAGATATTACCTCTAGTCTAATTATCGGTTGCAATTTCCAAACCAGTTCTATTCATGATTTTGCATTTTCCATTTTTGAATTGTAATTGAAAACCTTTCTCAACTAATTGACCAACACTTAAAAATTATGTTTCTATCCTTCAACATAGTAGACATTGTCAGTGTTATGTTTACCATCAAGAGATATTGAACCCTTACCTTTGATTGAACAGGCTTTGTCATCTCCAAAACATACTAAACCTCCACTGTACTCTTGAAAGTTCCAGAATTTACCTTTGTCTCCAGTCATGTGATGTGAGCATCCCAAGTCAATAATCCATTCATCCTTTGATTCAACTTTAGCTGCTAGGGCTTGTTATACTGGTTGAACAATAGGTGCCGGTTGATCTTCTATTATAGCAACAAAGACCCATCCATTATCTATTGGATCCTCATCAAAATCATCAGTCACACCTTCATCAGCAATGTAACAAGATTTATCTTTGTTTTTCTTAAATATGTATCTCTGATATTCAGGATTAGGTTTGTATGTTCTTCTAGCTTCTTCTCTTTGTCTAGCATGTCTATCAGGGCATCTTGAAGCCATATGACCAATCTTATTGCAGTTAAAACATTTAAAGGGTGCTTTACCTTAATACTTACTTCCAATTGGGCCTTTTGGCATTTTTCTTGCAAATAGTGCTTCAAGTTCTTCAAGCTCTTCATTCTCCTTCCTGGTTTCTTCAATTTTTCTTGCATAAAAGGCTCTCCAGTCTGATTTTTCAAAAGATGGAGTAGATGATGTTGATGCTTTGAAGGCCAAATCAGTTTTTATAGCAGCAATAGGACCAAATTCCTCAATTTCAAAAGCTGAAAGTTTTCCAATCAATGTATCCCTAGTTACTGATGTATTAGGCATTGTTCTCAACTCATTTATAGCAGTAACCTTCATTTTATATGCCGGTGGCAAACCTCTTAAGATTTTTGAAACAATCTCATCCTCACTCAAGGTTCCTCCACAACATTTGATACCCAAAACAATTTCATTTACTCTTTCCATAAAAGCATAAATCCTTTCATCTTCTTCCATTTTTAGATGTTCATACCTGACTTGGAAGCTTTCAAGTTTTGCAATTTTGACTATGGAATCTCCTTCATTCAGTGTTTCCAAATGATCCCGAATAGCTTTAGTAGTAGATCTATATGATAATCCTAGGATTTGTTGATCTGATAATGCGCTCAAGAGTGCTTCTCTTGCTTTGCAATCATTTTCTTCATCTTTAGCTAAAGTAGTTGGAGCAGTCTGACTAGCTACAACAACAGTATAGCCATTCTTAGTAACTTCCCAGATGTCTTTACCAATGCAATTCAGATGTGTCTCCATTCTAATCTTCCATATCCCATAGTTGGTTCCATCAAGTTTAGGACTATCCTTTCTGAAATAATTAGTAGACATTGGATCTCCTCAAGTTGTTAAACTTCTGCAAAAAGAGGACTACGCTTTGATACCAATTGTTAGGTCTCAGAGACAACTGAGAAGGGGGGGGGGGGGGGGTGAATCAGTTGTCTAATAAATTCAAACCAAAAAATTATTAACCAACTTAATGCTTAATACCGGTAAACCAGTTAAGTATGCCGGTAGACAGTGTTAACAGTAAATTGCCATATCGTTAAGAATTAATGCATGAAACATAAACACAAAGTCATCCACAACATATGACACCAATATTTGTACGTGGAAACCCTGTAAGGGGAAAAACCACGGTGGGAAACCTTACCCACAATTAGATGATACTACTACAGATAGTAAGTGTACAAAGAGGGGTTTGCACATGCAGAAAGGCCAATAGCCTAGAGCTCACTACTCAATCACAAATGGGAGTCACACTGAATACAGTTGGATGGTTAAATCCAATAAGAATGTACTGTACAAAATCGCATCTTCATATGCTGAATTCAATACTGATGTAATGCTGATATACTTCTACAAAAACCTATCTTCACCTTTAGATGATGTCTTCGTGTATGCCTCTGCTTGATCTTGCATATACCTTCACTCAAATCTTTTTCGTATTTCACACTTGATCTTACAAATAAGATCTTACATTTATACCATACCCTAAGAACAATTTTAGTAGGTCGGCTCTACAAGATATTACAATAAAACATTTTACAAATAATATAATATTTGATGCAATAACCAATAAAACATGTCGGCTTAATGCATTTATAACAATAATAAATCATCTCCATAGCATGCCATGCTGATCTGGAAAAGATAAACCTGCCGGTGTAACCCTAGATAACCTGGACCTATTTGCCGATAAAGGCAAATATGCAAATAAGAATATATCAATGATTAGTACTTCAAAATAAAGTGTCCACATGATGTCTTCGACATTACCAAGTCTCTTCCATGTCATTCCAGGTACCGATGAACATTATATCCTATCGGTTGATCATATACCAGTAACTATTGCACAGATTATTGCTTGCCAGTGAATGTTGCTGGATCTCCAAAGTAGGTGTTGACATCAATGACAAAACCATACCAAAATACCAACAAAAATAGGAGTCACGTTGACTACAATTGGATGGTTAAATCTAATAACAATGTACTACTTCAGAATAGCATCTGCAATGTTGGATTTAGTACTAGTTTAAGCTCTAACCATGAGTGTCAAACACCTTCATAACCTTTCCTTTAAACTTCAGATAATGTCTACGTTATTCACACAAGGATTTGCTTATTTTCGCTCTTCAATATTCTTATACACTCATAATGATTAATCTTCAATAAGATCTTACAAACATTTATACAAAACCTAAGACCAAATGTTAAGGTCGGCTCACTAAAGATATTACATTTAAATCAATTATAAATGTAATACAATATGTCAGCTCAATACATTTACACATTATCCAATCAATAAACAATTTCCAAAATGTGTCATGCTGATTTGGAATAGAATATCTTGTACTAGTCCATAACCTAGACCTACCTACTGGTAAAGGCAAATCTGTCAACCCGATTAGGCCAATAAGAAAAACACCAAATCCAAACATCCAATCCATGTCTTCGACATAACCAAATGATTTCTAGATGATACTAAGTTATCATCACTATCGGTGAATAATATAACCTATTGGTGAAGCATATACCGGTGACTGTGCATAAGCCACTAACCATACAATATGTCGATTCAACAATAAACCAATATAACCATAGTGCCAAATCAATAATGTAGACCTCCAGAAGGATAAGTGTTGACATCAATGACAAAACCAATACAATACATGACAAAATCATCCATAATACCAACAATTTCTAGTTAGTTTTTTGTTAATTTTAGTTTAATCAAAGGGTATACCCTTTCATTTTTCAAACCGAAACCTCATCTATATGTGGAGGATCTTTTAGGAGAGACATATATCAAAATTTTATAGTTTTGTTTATCAAGACAATCTATATGCATTTTCTTATGAACTCGTTGTCTGGAAGTACCAAGTTGATGGAGGATATGCACTACAATCAATTGGTTGAAGTATTTTATTTTCAATATAAAGATTCAAGTGTTTCTCATTCATGATGGTATCTATATTTTCAATGGATTGATCAGTTTCTTTGATAAATCTATTTACATAGGTTGTTTCATTGTGCAATCTTATGTTGTTGTAATTAAGATTGATTTTCAGTTTGAATATCAGTTTGAAGGATTGGTTGGAAAACTTCAAATTATCTTATTGGTCTTTCAAAGTAAAGTTAAATTAAGTAAGACTAACTGGATGTCACATTTTAATTTCAATTCATATGGAATCCTTTGAGATGATGGTCTTGTTTCATTAACAAGTTATTAAAACTGTCTCTAAGGTTAAACATAGGATTTTTCATCTGCAATGATATGAAACTAGTAAGGAATCAAGGCACTGGTCTTTTATTGATTTAATAAATTTGAATCAATTATTTCCAAAGTAATTTTCATTAAGGAATCATATTTCTAATTCATACAATCACTACTTTATAAACATTCATTTACAAGCAAGCAGTTACAGTTTTCAGATAATAAGATTGGGTTCGGGAACAATTGCCATCTTGAAGTGACCTAATTTCTTAAATTCGCTATAGAAAAGTCTTTAACCTACAATTTTAGGTTTTAGATATAGGTTCACCCGCCTTGGTTTAGCTAAGCTTGAAGTGCAGGGGAATTTGATCTATCGATCATTATCGTTTGTTGGCTAAGACTGATTCAAAATTCATCAAGAGAAGTGGCAAAACCCTTTGATTTCCAATTTGTGGTTTTGGGAACCAACTTCCACATGGGATTGATAGTTGGAACTAGATATTAGGCAATTATAATAAGTCCAGTAGTCAACAAAAAGTCTGCAACTCCACAAAAAGTGAGAAAAATGACCAAAACCTTCCTGGATAGAGAAATTTTTTGGGCTTTTGCAACTTTCAACATATGATAATAGTAGGTGGAATGAAGAGGAACAACACCAAGACAAATTTGACCAAGGGAGATCCATTTAAATATTTCTCAAATTTGTTATATATGATGGGCAACATAAGGCTATATGCATAAGGGGGCATTCAAGCGAAATTTCCAACTATTAGATTGAATCCCAACACACTCTACAATTGGTGCCAAATTGAGCTATGGAAGATTCAAATGCTTATCACCTTATTTGATTTTTAAAGATTTTTCTGTGGATTTGAAAAAAATTTGGAAGTTGAAGTCTATTTTGTAACACCACTTAGATAAATATGTGGACATTGTTAAGGAATTTAGATCAGAGATAGAGAATACAATAGTCTGGTAATATGTAGTGAGGATAGACTTTAATAAGATCACTGCAATCAATATGTTTTACCTCTGATGTGTGTGTGTGTGTGTGTGTGTGTGTGTGTGTGTGTGTGTGTGTGTGTGTGTGTGTGTGTAACTCTAACTATTAATCTTCTATGATAATATCGATAACTTGTTGGTTCATGAAACTGCCACGGTTATTGGTTTTAGTTCATAGCAAGTGTCGATGCCTATAAATAAAAGGATGAATATTCATGTCCACGTAGGGGTATGACTTCTATGTGGATTATGCCACGTAGAGTCATGACCCTACAAGGACATGACCCTTCATTCAATGTTGTTATATATTACTTGCTTCAATCTGAATGAAGCTATATCCTTAACATTCCCTCTTAGCAAAAGAGGATTGAATTTCATAATTAAGTTTTAAGGAACACCATTTTAGATATACACATTCATTTGACATGATCATTCACTCACTAACACTTACTAGTGAAATACTTCATATCTCAGAGAGATATGGATTCTCTGATATCTATCACTCTGGGACAACAACTACTTGAAGTCTTATTAGATTACAACTTTGATTCTAGTGACAATTGTAATATTGTCATTATCATAGGTGAAATAATTTTAGTATCATGATATCCGGCACATTCCGAGACAACAAATTAATGTAGTCAATCATGATATGAGTGTTATCATAATTTCCAACATATTTCATAACAATCATTTAATTATAACAATTCAATAACTCATCATAGCAAATTTAGTATCAAGATTTCTGGCACATTCTGGGACAGCAACTGAATGTAGTCAATCTTGATAACAGATCAGGCTATTGTGAAATTTTTCACCTTACAATAGCAATCTTACACTTACATCACATGAAAGATCATCCCCTTCCATGACATAACACATACATGCAATATTGCATTCAAGATATTCATGAATATATCAATTACATATGATTAAGATTAATATAAAAAATTTCCATTATAATTTAGTCATACCAAGTTTACCTCTAAAGTACTCCACTTTCAACTTTGGAAGAGGTTTTGTGAATATGTCAACACTTTTCTCTTCAGTGCTGATGTAGGTCAATTTGATGATATCTCTGTCTACCATATCTCTTATGTAGAGGTACGGGATTTCTATATGCTTGGATCGATTATGAAAAACTAGATTTATAGAAAATTTGATGCAGCTTTGATTATCACAGTGAATCATAGTGGGGTTTAGGGGCTTCCCAAATAGTCCAACTAGAAATTTCATTAACCATATTGCCTCATGGGCTCCCATGGAGGCAGCCATATATTTGGCTTCAGTGGAACTCTGAGCAACTGCTGACTATTTTTTGCTAAACTAGGATATCATAGCTGATCCAAACTAAAGCAACACCCCATTGTATTTTTACGATCAATGGAACTTCCTACCCAATCGGAATCAGAATACCCTTGGAGTTGTATCTCAACATTTTTATACTTCAGGCCAAGTCCAATAGTGCCACACAAGTATCTCAGAATATGCTTAGTAGCCATTAGATGAATCTTCTTAGGCTCACACATGAAATGACTTAACACATTGGTAGTGTAACAAATATCAGGGCGAGTGTTTACTAGGTACATAAGAGATCCAATAATTTATCTATGGTATGTAGGATTTGTAGGTTCTGAATATGCTGCTTCACTGTTGAGCTTATGAAGATTTCTTTCCATTGGAATGGATAGAGGCTTACAATCTATCATACCAAATATGGTTAGGATATTAGTGGTGTATTTTCCTTGATTTAGGAAAATATAATTCTCTTTTTTCCATACTTCTAGGCCCAGAAAATAGTGCAGTGGACCTAGATCCTTCATATCGAATTCAACCACAAGATCTTGTTTGCATTTTGCAATGAGGTGATCTTCTCCTGTTATCAACAAGTCATCCACATAGAGAACAAGTATTAACATGTCACCATCCGATATTTTGAAGCATATGCTAGAGTCTGCTTCATTTTTGGAATATCCTAGTTTGGAGAGATAACTATCTATCCTTCCGTACCATTCCTTGGGAGCTTTCTTAAGGCCATAGAGAGCTTTTTTTAGTCTACACACATAGATATTTCTATCATGTGTAGAAAAGCCTTTAGGTTGTTCTATATATACTTCTTCCTTAATAACACCATTCAAAAATGTGGTCTTTGCGTCTAGTTGGTGTATCTTCCACCCTTTGGAAGCTGCAATGGCAATGATAGTTCTTACTGAAGTATATCAGGCAGTTGGAGCAAATGTCTCTTCGTAATCAATTCTAGCCTTTTGAGAGAACCCCCTAGCAATGAATCTAGCTTTTTGTTTTTCAATACTACCATCTGGTGCATATTTGATTTTGAATAGCCACTTTGATGAGACAATTGATTTGTCTTTTGGTCTAGGTACAATATCCTTGACATCATTTTTTAAGATAGATTGGTATTCCTCAATCATTGCATCTTTCCAAGCTTGACATGTTAAAGCCTCTTCAACATTTGATGGTTCAGATTTTGTAAGTTCAGTCATGAGTGCAACATAGCATGATTGACTTCTTGTTTTCTTATTCTCTTTGAATATTTCATTGGGTTCCACATTATTTTCTTTAATCATCTTTCTTTCCCATAGTGGTCTTTTCTTGTTGTTAGGATTTTAAGCATTCTCAAAATTAGGTGATTAAAGTTCATGGTTTTCTATGTTATTCTCTCTTTGATTTTCAATTGTAGGATTTTCATCTGATTTTGCAGTTAGATCATCTTCTACACTTAGAGATAGTTTATAAGCATTATCTTCTTGAAATTTGACATCTCTATTGATTTCAATAGATCTTCGTCTTGGAATATAGACTCTATATCCTTTAGTGGTTTCACTGCAGCCAACAATTATGTCTTTCTTTCCAGAGGGTTCTAATTTGGTTCTCTTTTCTTTAGGAACGTGAATATACATGTGGCAACCAAAGGTTCTTAGATGGCTTAAATCTGGTTTATTTCCTGTAAAGGCTTCTTCAAGTGTTATATTCTCTAGGATTGAATGAGGGCATCTATTTTGAATGTACATAGTTGTATTTGAGGCTTCAGCCCAAAATGAGATATGTAGATTTTGATCATGCATCATAGCTTTAGTAGCTTCGATGATGGTTCTATTTTTTCTTTCTACAACTCCATTTTGTTGAGGATTATAAAGTATAGTACACTCCCTCTTAATCCCAATAGAAATGCAAAATTCTTTAAAATTTTTAGAGATATATTCACCCCCATTCTCTGATCTTAGAGTTTTTATTTTCTTCCTAGTTTGATTTTCCACTAGGGTCTTAAATTCTTTAAATTTCAATAACACGTCATTTGATTCTTTGAGTTTTATGAAATAGATCCAAGTTTTCCTAGAGTAATCATCAACAAATATCACGTAATACAAGAATCCCCCTAGTGATGGTAATGACATTGGACCACACAAATCAATGCAAACAAGTTCTAGTACAACTTTTGATTTGTGTTCACTTGAGGGAAAGGACCCTTTTGAGTTCTTCCCTAGAGCACATCCTTGACAAGTTCCAACATGATCAGATTTTAGATTGGGTAATCTTGTGGTAATTTTTCCTTTCGAAGGCAGGGCACTATATCAAAGATGTCCTAATCTTCTATGCCAAATTTCATTAGAGTTTGATACTTCATGATTTACTGCTTGTTTTTTAGTATTACATAATTTGTATAAACTACCATCTTTAGATCCTATAGGAATAGCATTCTTTATGTTGGAGTTTTTAGGCCAGAGTAGAACTTTATCTTCATGGAAGGTGACATGATATCCTTGATAAGCTAGCGCTAATATAGAGACCAAATTCCTTTTGATACCTGGTACAAAGAGAAAAATTTTCAATTGTAATGTAACTCCTGTTCTTAATTGAATTGAGCAGGTCCCAATTCCTTTCACTGGATAGGTAGAATTGTCTCCTATTGTAGCTTCTTCAGTTGAGTGGCCTTCAAAGTTTTTGAATTGATCTCTAAAACCAGTTATGTGTTGAGATGTACCACTATCGATTATCCATATATGTTTATTTGAGTTTAGTTTGCTTGATAAGGCTAAGAAAAATATAGGATTCTCTACTTCCTTGACTTTAGCTATGGTTTCTTGAGCTTTCTTTATTTCTGGGCAGAACCTATGAGTGTGTCCAAATTTATCACACTTATAGAATTGAATCTTGGAGAAGTATTTTCTTTTGTGATTATTTCCTCTCTTCCGTTTGAACTTCCTTTTCTTTCCTTTGTTTCTTGTGTTAGCATGTAGTGCTTTAATTTCTCCCCCTTTGTTTGGACCCAATCCTCTTGTGATTAGTCGAGATTATTCTTGAGCATAATCATTCTTGAGTTGATATAATTTTGGTAGTGTTGGATGAGCACTAATGCCTTGAATAAAGGATTCCCAACTAGATGGTAATCCCTTAAGTGCTATTAAAGATAGCTCCATACCATCTATGTTATTCCCAATAGTTGACAATTGGTCTTTTAATTCTGAAATCCTCATGAAATAGGATGTGATTATTTCTCCTTTGTTCATGTAGATATGCATTAATTTCTATTTTAAACTAAGCAATCTGCTTGCATTATTTATTTCATATGAGTTTTGAATGGTCTTCAGCATATCATAAGTTCTAGTTAGTTTTGAGATGGTTGGGAGAATGGGATCTTTAACAACATCAATTATGATTTTCTTAGCCTTATTGTTGTGTATTTTCCATGTTGTTTTCTCTAGCTCATCTTCGGGCATCTTAGTATCTTCTTCTATGTATGCATCTACTTCGAGTTGTTGAAGAATTGATGTTATTCAAATTCTCCATGAGACGAAGTTGGATGCACCTTCAAGTCTATCCTCCACTCTAACACTGTTCACCATGATTGTTTTTCCTTTGATTTTGAGTGCAAGTCTGAATTTTTTTACAAAAGAGGTGTCACTATTTTATTGTTTCTCTACCAATGTGGCTCTAATATCATGTTAAGAAATTTAGATCAGAGATAGAGAATACAATAGAATGGTAATATGTAGTGAGGATAGACTTTAATAAGATCGCTGCAATAAATATGTTTTACCTCCTATCTATATATATATATATATATATAGCTCTAACTATTAATCTTCTATGATAATATCGACAACTTGCTAGTTCATGAAACTACCATGGTTATTGGTTTTAGTTCACAGCAAGTGTCGATGCCTATAAATAAAAGGATGAAGAGTCATGTCCATGTAGGGGCATGACTTCTACATGGCTTATGCCATGTAGAATCGTGACCCTACGGGGACATGACCCTTCGTTCAATGTCATTATATATTACTTGCTTCAATCTGAATGAAGCTATATCCTTAACAGACATCACTACTGCTTATGTCCTGATTCTGGTATAGTAAATAAGGTTTACTTATTTTTTAATTTTTATACAATACTTTTAGCCTTTATCCAACATAATCAATAATTGGAAGACTTTTCAATAACTAGGAACTGCAACATTAGGAAAGTAAAGAAAAATAGATAAATGAGAACATATCGGTAGGATGACAAGCTCAAATTTATGAGACACACACTCTAAAATGAACTTTCCTGCAACCAAATTTACATGATTCAAACACACAACCTGCAAGTCCATAGGAATTTAGAGGCATGCGAAAATCTACAAGAATTTCGCCATCTCCAATAGTTTGATACCCTCCAAAATAGCTACTCAATCCTTCAATATTATTTGCTAGACCACCCAATTTTAAACCAGGAAAAGATAATTCATATAGATTCCCTTGAAGTGATAGTCTTGTTAAGGAGCAAGTTAAAACTAAATCCTTCGATATCCTTGCTATTCTTTAAAGATGACAAAAGACTTAGCTATAAATCTATTGTTGTTAATTAGGAATTCGAGAGTTAAAAGGGAGAAGGACATATCAAACCTAATTTGCAGAGGCAGAGGTAGAGGAAGAGGCAAAAGAAACAAAGGAATTGGCAGAGGCAGGGGAAGTCGAGAGTTAATTCGATCCGTCACACGTGGTTTTCAAATGAACCCATGCTTTTATTTATTTTTAATAATGTTTGTGGTTGTTAGAATTCCGATTAAGACAGGCTTCGTCGGAAAATGTCATCGACATTTCGACGTTATTGGGCATTTAAAAAAAAAATCAAATTTGATCACAAAATGCCTTGTCCATCGGAAACCCCTGTTGAAATTTGAGGCCAAATGTATTAGTGAGGTTAGACTAGTTTATGTGAATACTAAAGAGTAGATTGTAGATATTTTCACTAAACCTTTGCCTAAAGAATCATTTGAGTACCTCAGAGACACATTAGGGGTCTTTGCCCCACTGACATAAAACTGATTGATGCTTTTTGGCATCAGTTTGGTATGCATTATCAGAGATATTATTCATTTTGAATTAATGTGGGGATATTATTGTTTCAAGCATTTCATTCTTTCGCTCAAAAGGAATGTATTTTATTATAGTCTTTCATTACATAAATATCAATTCAATTTCATGGTTAATTCCAAAACTAGGGTTTGACCTAAGGCTAATTCCCAACATATTTCCCTCTCTTTTGTGTGTGCAATAAATAGGTGTGGGAGTTCTACTCTGAAAATCTGATAGAGTTGATAGTGATGAACAAGTTTAGCTTTCGACGATGGAAAATTCAAAGGACTAGGGTGGATTTGTGCTACTTGTTCCCAAAATGTCAGGCCAGGCTTTTGAGAATACGTTCTATGTTGGAATGAAGGAACACTTAGAGGGGTGGTGGTGAATCAATGTTCCACCAGTTAATAAATTTACTGATTTAACTTTAAACCACCAGAAGCATACGCATGAAACTGAAATGCAGAAACTCAAAACAACCAACCAAAAAAAAATAACACCAAGATTTTTATGTGGAAACCCAAATGGAAAAACCATGGTGGGATTTGAACCCATAATATTATTCCACTATGGCCAATAGAAAAACAATATTAAATGAGGGGGAATGCACAAGCATTCAAGCACATTGCCTAGAGCTCATTGCTCAAATACAATAAGGGCTACAACCCCAGAAGGATCACTACCTTACTTATCAATTATAGTGATGAAATAAATCCAAAATAGCATCTAACAATTCTTGGATGAGTTTTGGTTAGGTGCCAAATCTTTGACTGTATGCTCTGCAACTCTGCTCTATTTCCTGTCTCAGTTACCAGATCAATAATGCACACATGAAACTATACTACAAAGGATTATCGATCACCACTCAGTCACATATCAATCATACCTCACACCAAAAGAATATTCTACATCGGTCTTATATATCCACAATTACAAAATAATAATTTATCAAGTTGGTCTATTGATGTAATGTGTATTCATATGTCAACGTGACCGTATCACCAAAGATAAATATGGATCACTAGATTAATGATAAATTTATGTCTCTATGTTGGCCCAATCATCCCATGCATGATTCATAACACCACAATCACTGGAAGTCTTCCGGACCAAAAATTCTCTACTCAACCTGAATTACTGGTTAATTGGATATTGGTTCAGATCTACTTCCGGATATCAAGATCTGTGATTACCAGATAGGAATTTGAAGAAGAGTTTCCATAAATGACAACCCTAAACCACTACTAGAGCATCTATAGCCACTAGCTGAGTGTCAATTGCCAACAATCTCCCCCTCTGGCATCAATGGCAACACTCATGAAAAATACCTAAGTGTTGAAACTTGTACACTGAATCAAAATTGCTAAGGCTCCCCCTTACACAAAGAATTATGAGATCTATAACATGCTCTGTACATCACACTCTTCTACTATACATTTTTCACCTTTGCTTATGTCCCCCTTTGACAAAAATGCCAAAGATGGGGTGTTGTCCAAAACTTATATACAAAGATATCTACTAGAGACATTACAAGTACTTTAAGATATCGACAAAAATGGTCTTAAAAAATACTAAGTGGGTATCCCACCCACTCTTCAATTTATCCAAAACTGTGATGAATGCACGAAAAATATATGCATGAATCTCCACATCCTTCAGTTCAGATGGGACAGGTTGTCCCATATCCTTCAGACATCCAACCTTATTGCTCAACATTTTGTCTATTCGGGGGGCAATCAAACTCTAGAGTTCACCAACTCTCCTTAAAATTTTATCCTTATCCTCATTAAGGCTCGAGATTTGATCATTGAGAGCCATTATCTGCCCTTGTATATTGCTCATAAGGGATACATTAGTATCAAAAGACTATGAAATACCAACAAGTTTATCCTAGAAAACACTTATTTGCTTGTTTATGTCTACTGTGAACTTTGGCAAAATTAGACAAGACTTATATATTTTACCGCCTTCTATTAATGCATCTGAAATAATCTATATACCTTTATTTAATCTCACTCTATCATCTTCTATCATTTTCTAGAATGTCTGCATTCTTACCTTCTTGAACCTATCTACTACTCGCTTAGTAGTATACTTCTCCAAAGAATCAAAATTGGTATTTACATTTTTAATCAATTGTCATAATTTACTGGAGGGGCTACAATTAGGATCTAGTTGCACTCCTAGAACTACATGCTGTAACACATCAACAGACATCAAAATAAGCTTTTTATCTTCAAACTTTGATTTGACCAAATCCTGACTGGCTCGAGCTTGTATAATTGGTGCAAGCATCACCTTCTCAGTAGGAGACATTTGTCCAATATCTAGAGGACCATCAAGATTAATAGAGATTTGGGGTAGGGTCCTTGTGACTTTGACTAGAGGAGTGTCAATTGTCATATCAACAACTCCCTTCCCTTTATCTACCTTTGGATCTTACACCTTTGAATTCTCTAGCTCTTTTACCTCAGCACCATCCCCTTTTATCTTGTGCATCGGTGTTACCACTTGGTGCAGTATCATCCTTTTGAATCTCGGGAATATCTCCAACATTATACCACCAAAGGATTTGCACCGATCTCAGCATCAAGTGTTGCATTGCCTTGGTCTTCTAAATTCTCCTTAGTCTGAGTTTCATCTTTTTGATCACTAGAGACACCTTCCTTTACTTCCAGATGGGAAGTCTAAACAACATCACTATACAAGGGGTTGTTCTTCATGATTCTTCTCCAGTTATCCTTAGTTTCCTTCCTCACCTCTTCAACCCTGCCAATCATCAACCTATTTACCCTATTTTTGAATCTGAATTATTTCTTATTTGCTTCCTCAATAAGCCGTTTGGCTTCATCTTGGGAGACAAAGGTACAAACATTAATCAATTCTCTTTCTTTCATTTTCTTATCTATTTTTCTAGAAGTCATTCTCCTCACATCAATAATATTGTATAGATCTTTAGGGATACTACGCTCCAATTCAATCAAATTTTTGCTAAAGTTATACAAATACAAAACAACTTCTTCAACTTTTCTTAGATCTTCCTCATCTAGATTTTCATAATATACTCCAGTATTCTTCAAATTTCCATCAACAATTATCTCATCAATCAATTGATCTATTGTCATTGGCAGCAAAATTTATATTTACCTGGATTCAAGATCTTTATCAAGTTGAGTTATAATATTGCTTCCCCTCTTAGGTCTTCTAGTAAGGCTAGGATCAGATTTAGCTTTCTTGTTCTGCTCTACACCAACAGATTGTGGTTTTCTCACAACTTTGAAAAACTCTCCTTTCTTCTTAGACTTTTCTACGTCTTCATCTGATTCGGTCTCAAAGGCCACCAGAGATACAACAACATAAGTTCATTTAGGCTTCTCCTTTTGCTTCAAAATTCCCTTTCTGGATGAGCTTTGTCTTGATGATGGACTACTGGAGTAGGGCCAGTCTTGGTCTCTTTTGGCTTAGCTTTAGAGGGAACTAGTTCAGCCTTATGCTTCTTGGATTCCTCCTTAGCCTCCATCTAAGCATGTTTCCCCCTAGATTTCTTCACTGCCTCCCGAGTAAATCCCATCTAGACTACCATTTCCTCATCCTTATTAGATACTTTCCTCTTCCTTGCAGGTATTGTGAACTGCTTGTGCAACTCTATGTCCTTTTCCTTGAAGGTGCCAAATCTTCCTTCTTTCTCGTCAACTAGCTGACTCAACATATGTTGAGCATAGGCATCAAGGGTAGAAGCATCAACTTCATAGCCCATTGGAAGAATCCACACAATCCTTGGCTCAACGACTTCCATTGGACATTGATATTTATCAACCATGAAGAAAATTGTTTTCTCATACTTCTCCACTATCTCTTTTGGGATTCTTTCTCTTCTCTTCATTATGGCTTGAAAAGTTTTGAAATAACCCCATAGAGTGGATATCCTCATTGTGCCATCACCAATCCCCATGATCCCTTCCTTTATTTTCACAGAAACCAGCTTGTAATAGGCCCATTGGACCATTCCTTCAACACTAGGGATTTCATTCATGAAATATAGAGCTAAACAGATGATAAGGGTGTCAAACTTAAAGGTGTGCTTCTTGTCTTCTTTAATTTTATTCAAATTGCTTAGTAACTCATTCAAGAGAACCGTACATAAATCATACCTCTTATTTTCCTTCAACATCTGATAGGCAGAGTATATTGTTGTACCAGAGACAATGTTTTGTCTGCTTGATTGGTATACTTTATATCCAACTACCATTGATAAAAACTTGACATCATGCTCCATAATGTCATTGATTGACATCGCTCTACTATCAAATTTAGAATGAATGGCGACAATCATAGTGTTGTTTGATATTTTCCTTAAGCTAGGAACTTCACTGGATGTGCTGAAACAAGTCACAGTATGGATTGCTTGCTTAGTGATATTGTAAGGCTTATCCAACCACATAAATTCATCGTGAATTCTGCTGAGTATGAACTGAATCCATTCTTTCAAATCAAATGTTAGAAAGTGTATGAACTGAGAGAAACCCTTGGCCTACAAATAATCATATTCTATCTTGAGATTCCCCAAGTTATCTGCTAGATAATTATTGTACATGGTCAACATGTCAGAGTTGTCAAGTTCTTCAAGATCACAATGGATATATGTCTCGATTTCGTCATTATGAAGAACCTCATAGGGTATAGAAGAAAACACTTCTTCTAGATCATCCTCAACTGATTTGAAAGGTTTTTTCTTGAAAACGTGTCGAGCCCTATCCTTGATTTCCACAACTAGCAGGGTAGCAATTCCAGATACCGATGCCATTGAGAACTTAGGGTTTTCAAAAATAGATAGCTTGGAATGGATAAAAACCCCAATTCACAATCGAGGACATAAATTCTCTTTAGAATCACTATAGTCACTATTTAGATCACCAAATTACCTCACTCTACTTCTCTACACTTTCTCTTGATAACATTGAGAGAAATAAGGCTTTGAAATGCCTTTTTAACCTTTGAAAAGATAATTCTGCATTGTAATAAATTTTGCAACCGGTTACCTTGATTTTTTATGAAGTCGCTTATCGAAGTGTCAAATATTCAATATGTCTTCTGGATAACATTTTCTTATATGATTTGTGCCTTCTAAAACCTTCTAAAATTGAGTGTAGATCTCTGAAGAGGGGGTTCTTAGAATCTGCATGAAAAGGTCTCCCTAAGGCAAAAAGCCCTAGTTACCGAATGAAGATCTTGCACTGGATTCGGGTGTAGATCCATTTTTTGCCTTGGATTCATCCTTTTTGACCCACATCTTCTCATGCTTGTCTCTGATTTCCTGCACCTTTTCTTTTCCTTTCTCATCTGATTTGTTCTTGTCTACTGGAGCTCTCTTGTTCACATCTTTGCTTCTGCAATATTTTGCAATGTGATCAGTTTTATTGCATGCACGACAAACAAAATTCTGCATAGGTTTGAATTTCATCAAATTTGGTCTCACCCTATACTAGTTAGAGATATGTCCAAGCATAATATCTCTTGTTTTGAAAATTAATCATTACTGCTCTGCACATGTTTGACTTGTGACTAGAATTATTGCATATGAAACACTGACCAGTAAAGGTAGGACCATTTTTCGCATTATTCATTCCATTATTCACCCTACTTCTGTATTGATTCATCATAAGGCCAAATTTATTGAAATTAAAGCATCTACCATTGAATTTATAAGCATTAGGTTGTCTTACCAGAGGACTTTTATTCTTAGGCTTTGCATTTCTTTATCCAGATCCAGAGGATTCTCCTTTCTCAAATCCAATTCCTTGCATGTCCTTTCCATGTCTCTGACTTTCCAGCATCTCATTAAGCCTTATTGATCTAGCATTTAATTTTTCTTTGTATTCAATTTGTAGTAGCAAGTTCATCTCTTAGGGAAACAATTTGTCTTTCAAGTTCTTGACCATTATTCCTTGATTGTGTCAACTCAAGATTCAACTGATCATTCTCATAGGTAATCATCAAGCATTCATCTACTCTTTCCTTCAATTATTGAGTCAAATTCTCTTCATTATTCTTCTAGTCCTCAATCTCCTTAGGCAGCTTCATCACAATAGATTGCATCTCATTCTTCAATGCAACATTCTCTCTCTCAAGCTTGTCAACTTTGTCCTGATTTTCCATGCATTGATCTTCTTTCTCCTTTAGCTTGTCCATCAATTCTTTCCTCTTGTCTCTTGAAGTGTTCACTTGATACTTCAAATCATTAATGAAGTCTTCAGTTGCATTCAGGTTTCTCTTTAAGGAGATGATCTTGTTTCTTGTTGTATCAAGATACTCAGGTACCACACTAAGCTGTCTTTGAAAATTGAAATCCATTGATTCAATCTCCTAGACCTTCCTCAAGCGGTTAGGATTCCTTAGAGGAACTAGGCTCTGATACCAATTGTTGGAATCAAGGAACACTGAGAGGGAGGGGGGGTTGAATTAGTGTTCCACTGGTTAACAAATTTACAAATGTAACTTTAAACCACTAGAAGCATACACATGAAACTAAAATGTTGAAACTCAAAACAACCAACCACAAAAACATAACACCAATATTTTTACGTGGAAACCCAAATGGGAAAAACCACGGTGGGATTTGAACCCACAATATTATTCCACTATGGCCAGTAGTAAAATGATAATACATGCGGGGGAATGCACAAGCATTCAAGCACACTACCTAGAGCTCACTGCTCAATTACAATAAGGGCTACAACCCCAGAAGGCTCAGTGCCTTATTGATCAATTACAATGAAAGAAATCCAAAATAGCATCTAACAATTCCTGGATTAGTTTTGATTAATTGCCAAATCTTTGACTATATTTTCTCTACAACTCTACTATGTTTCCTATTTTAGTCAGCTATCGGATCAAGAATGCGCACGTGAAACTACACTACAAAGGATTATCGATCACCACTTGGTCTCATATCAATCATATCTCACACCAAAAATATCTTCTGCACCAGTCTTATATATCCACAATCGTAAAATAATCATTTATCATGTTGGCCTGCTAATATAACGTGTAGTCATATGTCAACTTGACCGTATCACCAAGATAAATGCAGATAACCAAATTGATGATAAAATGATTTGTCTATGTTGGCCCAATCATCCCATGCAAGATTCATAACACTAGAATCACCAGAAGGCTCCTGGACCGAAACTGCTCTGCTCAACCTAAATTACCAGTTAACTAGCTACTGGTTCACATCTACTTCTAGATATCAAGATCTGTGATTAATGGATAGGAATCTCAAGAAGAGTTGCCATCAATGACAACCCTAAACCACTAATCAAACATTGATAGCCACCAGATGAGTGTCAATTGCCAACATTCTAAACATCTTATTTTTCCCAAATCTTCATTGGTGGCTCCATGAGACATCTATAGCTTATTGTTTCTATTAGTTTACTTCAATTATTCATGGTTTTATCCTAATTTCAAAATTTTAATCCAAATTTAGCTAAAAAAGTGGATAATTAATTCCAACTAGTTGAATCCAATCAAAATCTCAAACCTTTCCCATTGGGATTGAGCCTAGATCTATCTAGTTCAATCCTCTTTTAATGTATGTTGTGATTATTAGGTTATTTAGTGGATTTACTCAGTGAAACCCTAGTTCCTTATTTTCTTTAAATTACATTTTAGTGAACCTAACATCCTTTAGGCTTAATTTTGATTTCTTATCTTAGATCTGATTTTGTATGCATTGTAAAATTCAACTTTTTACTCATAGTTTCTATTTTCAATTGAATTTCAGAAATTTAGAGGTTAAATTCACAAAAACCCTAATCTATTATTCTAAAATTAACTATTGGGTTGCATAATATTTTAAGCGTATTTGTAGATCTAATTATTATGACATGTTATATTATGATTTAAAGTCATTTATTGTTCAAAATCACAAATCAAATTGCTTAATTAATTGGTTTTAATCAATCATTATTACAACAAATTGCATTTCTTAATCATAGTTTTCAATTTTTGCATTCAATTTCCCTCCTTTGTGCATGAGTTTTGTTACAGTTAGTCCTACATAAAATATTCATGTGAGAAGAAGTTGTAGACATAAGGCTTTCCAAGGTTTAGCCACTAAGGATATGAACCTTAACTAGACATGGGAGCTTCACTTAGTGAACCTGGGTTATATCACCTGCCTTCATGGCATACTAAAGAATCCCCCTATTTTCAAAAAATATTGCCCTAAACTCCTTTTTTTCCACCCCCTCCCAATACACAGCTTGAATTAAAAGCCCCCTCTATTTGCACAAAATATTGCATTTTTCCATATCTCGAATTAAAAACCCCCCTATTTTCACAGATGGGCAATATTATTGCACCCTAATTTTTGGGATATTAAACACCCCAATATGAACGTACATGATATGATATTGCCTATTTAGTGAAGCCCCCGTGTAACTGAACCATTTGTTCCATGAGAATGTTGGTGTTTCCTCTAATCCAACAAATGACACCATTTATTCTCATTCTCCTCATAATTCTCATGATGTGGAGGGATCACTAACTAGGGTTACTATTTACCAATTGGAGAAGATTGACAATGAATTTAAAAATCTTTAACATTGGATGAGTCAAAAATACTCAAAAAGTGAAGCAATCCCTTTGCTTGAAGGACTAAAAAGAATGATGCAAAGCGATAAAATTGGTGTTGTTTTTTTGCGTGGCCTTACTCATACTGTTGATGCTAATATCATACTAATATAAATTTGTTCTGAAGTCTTTGTATACTCTCATCCTACTAGTCAAGTTAATCATTCCATTCCTATTCCTCCATCCTTGCCTAGTGTGCCTACATTTACATCTTCTATCATAGCTACTTCCACATTAAATGATAATCCTACACATGTTAGTCATGAGCGTAATCCCGTTAATCAATATTCTTACATACCTCTTTTCTTGAGTCTTCCATTTGTATCCCAATCATCTCCCATACCAACATACCACAATCTTCCACCTCCTTATTCTCAATCTCCACCTACATATAATAATTCCACTCCTCCATCAAAATCCAACATGTCCAATTTCAATCCATCCACCAAAGCAACCATAAAAAACCTACCCCAAACTGTTACATCCCTTCAACATCAATTGGCTTCCATTACTCAATAAAATTTCAATGTTTCCACATTTGATGTAGCAAGAAAATTATCTGAATGATATTGTTCATATGGTTCCCACTAAACATATCGAAGTACCTCAATTGGAGTTGTATAATGGAAAATGTGACCCCTTGACTCACGTGAAAACATTTCAAACTTTATGTAGTGATTTTCTCATGATAAAAAATTTATGGCTAAATTTTTTAGTTGAACCTTTAGGGATAAAGCTTTGCAATGATATTTTTATTGGTATCCTTATTCTATTATTTCATTTCAACAATTGGCTAATGCTTTCATTCAACAGTTTCAAAATAATATTGTTCCTAAGATTACTTTGACTAATTTGATTAATTGTAAGCAAGGAGTTAAAGAAAAAGTGACTAATTTTATTGGTAGGTATAAACATTTACATTCTAAAATTGCTTATCAAGTGCCTAATCATGATATTCAAAGAATTTTTATTGCTAATTTACAAAAAGACATTACAAACAAGATTCTATTTTTTGAGTTTACTTCCCTTATGCAATTATGTGTAGTGCTTCATAATTATCAGCTTCAAGTGAGCCAATTTGAATCATCTGCTTCAATGGCTCTGGTTGATAAGAATGAGAGTGATCAACAATCATTTGTGAAGTTTAAACCCAAAAAAGGTTACATCAATATAAATGACAACATCAACACTCAAGTGGTAGAGAAAACATCAAGTGTGGCCCCTTTATCCAAATATTTTAGAAAATAATTAACATATTACAAAGGAAATAACTTGGCATCTTCTATATGTCAATCTAGTAGGGTTTCTCCCATCCCTCCTAATTTAAGGGAAGGAAAGAAGCTTATGTCCATTGGTCCTCAACCTTCACAAGTCTTAGCTAAACCTAAAAGGAACCATTGTGCAAGAGAACATCGATCAAGACATCATACCAAGGCTCATGAGCTTTCTTCTCAAACCATTTCCTCCCTGAAGACATCAAATGTTGACTTGAGCACATTTTTCTAGCCTTTGCCTAACCCTAGGGAGGAAGTTTAGCTTAAATCACCAAGATTTAAAATTCTTTAAAAAATGATGGTACAAGTTCTTTTCCTATTAGAGATCCCTTTTTTAAATCTAGATGATAATAGGGGTGATGATGTTGTTAGGTCCCAGAGACAACTGAGAGGGAGGGGGTGAATCGGTTGTTCAATAAATTCAACCAAAATTAACTTAACCAAAACTTAATGCTTAATATGGGTAAACAAAACTTTATGCTAGTAGACAGTCCTAACAGTTAATTGCAGTACCGATAATTATTAATGCATGAAACAGAAAGACAATAGCATCCACAACACATAAAACCAATATTTGTACCTGGAAACCCTATAAGGGGAAAAACCACAGTGGGAAACCTTAACCATGACCAGATAATACTACTACATATAGTATGTGTGTATAATAGGGGGTCTACACATGCAGAAAGGCCAAGCGCCTAGAGCTCACTACTCAATCAGAAAATGAGAGTCACACTGACTACAATTGGATGGTTAAATCCAATGATAATGTACTGCTCAGAATAGCATCTCCATATGCTAGATTCAGTACTGGTTTAGCTTTGATATGCCTTTACAAAATCCTTCCTTCAACCTTCAAATGATGTATGTGTGTATAGCTCTGCTTCTTTTCACATATACCAAATTACAATATCTTTCCTTGCATATCTTAATCTCACAAACAAGATCTTACATTTATACCATAACTTAAGACCAATTATGTAGGTTGGCTCACTAAAAGATATTACAATAAAATTAATTACAAATAAATCAATACCCGACACATGATGTCGACTCAATGCATTTACAATAATACTAAATCATCTCCATAATGTGTCATGCTGATCTGGAATAGATATACCTGCCGGTGCATATCCTGGACCTATTTGCCGGTAACAACAAATATGCAAACTTGAATAAGCCAATGAAAAAATCACCAAAACAAAGTGTCCAAATGATATTTTAAACATAACCAAGTAGTCTCCAAGTGATTCCAAGTGTCGGTGAACAATATAACCTGTCGGTGAACCAAATACCAGTGACTGTGCATAAGTCACTTGCATGTTGGTGAACATAACCAATTTGGCTAGTATTGATAAGTGTTGACATCAATGAAAAAACCATATCAACATATCAAAAATACCAACAATCTCCCCCTTTGGCATTAATGGAAACACAAGATGGAAAAACCATCAAAGTGCCAAAATAGAAATGCCAAAAATTAAAAACCAACAATCTCCCAGAGAGATCATAACCAGAAATAAAAATACATAATATCTCTCCCAAAAGTAATAATCTCTCCCCAAGGGATAAAGTCTCTCCCCCTAGGAATAATATGTGTTTTACATGTTTTTTTCCATATCAATCTCTCCCCCGTTGACATCAAATGCCAAAGCATACAAAAACTAGGTTCAAATACAAAATACCAACTACTCCCCCTGAGAAGAAGTTCTCCTCATCAAGGCCAGAATAAAATATTTTTTTGTTAATTATGTTGGTTGATGACAAACATCAACTGTCTAAGTCTCTACTGGTGGGGGTACAACACCAAGTTGATCTCTAAGATATTCAAAAGTCTCCTTAGGAAAAGGCTTAGTGAAAATATCTGCAATCGGCTCTTTAGTATTCACATAAACCAATTTCACTTCTTTTGCTTCAACATTCTCTTTTAGAAAATTCAATTTGATAGAAACATGTTTAGTTTTAAAATGTAGTACTGGATTTTTAGATATATCAATTTGTGTTGTATTATCACAATAGATAGTTATAGGTTCCTTGCATTTTACCTTTATGTCTTTCAACATTTGCTTAA
Source organism: Cryptomeria japonica (assembly GCF_030272615.1). Classification (NCBI taxonomy): domain Eukaryota; kingdom Viridiplantae; phylum Streptophyta; class Pinopsida; order Cupressales; family Cupressaceae; genus Cryptomeria; species Cryptomeria japonica. The sequence continues at coordinate 156,449,408 of NC_081405.1, read as the reverse complement.
GCCATAATACTTGTGTGCAATTTGTTGTGGCTACAACATATTCTGATTCTACTATTGATAAAGATGTACAACTTTGTTTCTTACTCAACCAAGAAATTAATCTGCTACCAGGAAAAAATGCTCCACTGGTGGTGCTTTTCCTATCATCTACATCTCCTACCCAATTTGCATCTGTGTATGCACATAATTCAAAGTTTTCATCTCTAGGATACCATAAGCCAAGATTTGTAGTGCCTTGTAAGTACTAGAAAATCCTTTTTACTGTTGATTCATGATTTTCTTTAGGATTACTTTGAAATCTTGAAATAATACATACTGCATTCATAATATCAGGTCTTGTTTGTGTCAAATACAGTAAACCTCCTATCATAGACTTGTACCTAGTCGGATTAATAGGTGTTGATTCATCCCTTAGTGATAATTTATCAGTTGTATTCATAGGTGTGTTTACAGGTTTAGAGTTCTCCATACCAAATTTCTTTAGTAACTCCTTCAAGTACTTAGATTGACTCAAGAATATACCTTTATCAGTCTATGAAGAATTTTATCTCTCCAATCATAAACATTTCAAATTCTTGTTGCATTTCATTAGAAATGTCTTTACATAATCCATCTTCTCCTCCAAAGATTATATCATCAAAAAAAACTTCTATAACCAATATGTCATCATTAGTCACTTTGTAATATAAGTTACAGTCAACATTACCTTTAGAAAAACCAATCTTCAAAGGATACTTATCCAATCTAGCATACCAAGCTCTTGGAGCTTTCTTCAACCCATACAAAGCTTTCCTTAACCTGCAAACCATATCTTTGTCATCTGTCAAAGAAAATCCATCAAGTTGTTCAATATAAACTTCTTCTTCAATATCTCCATTAAGAAATGCACATTTAATATCCATATGATATACTTTGTAGTTCTTGTGTGTTGCAAAAGCCAAAAATAATTTGACTGCCTCAATTCTAGCTGTTGGTGCAAAGGTTTCATTATAATCAATTCCTTCTTTATGTGAATATCCCTTACACACTAGTCTTGCTTTATTTCTGATTACTTTACCATCTTCATTAAGTTTGTTTCTAAATAACCATTTTGTTCCAATCACATTTTTGTCTTTAGGCTGGGGAACTAATGTCCATGTATTATTCTTTTCAATTTGTTCTAATTCTTCTTCCATAGCTTTAATCCAATGTTTATCTTCACATGCCTCATTAACTGATGCTGGTTCAATTTGAGAAATAAGACATACCTCTTCATTTTCCCGTCTTCCTCTAGTCATAACTCCTTGATAATTGTTCCCAATTATCTGATCTTCAGAGTGGTTGAATCTTACATACCGAGGTGTCTTTGTTTGTTGTTGTTCCTCAGTTATTGTGGAATTTTCAGATGATGTTGGTGTAACTAGATCTTCATTTTGTACCAGTGTATTCAATGTAGGTTCATTTGTCAGTATTTCTGTTGTTGGTTTAGAGTCTATGTACCTTGAATTTCCTCTAAATTGTTCATCAATCTTCACATTTGTGCTGTCAACAATTTTCTGCAATCTCTTGTTAAAACATCTATATGTCTTGCTCTTAGATGAATAACCAAGAAATATTCCTTCATCACTTCTAGAATCAAATTTGCCAATATACTCATCTCTTCTAATATAGCATTTACTTCCAAATATTTTGAAATATTTAAGAGTAGGAGTATTACCAAACCATAATTGATGAGGGGTCTTACCAGTTTCACCTTTGATGTGACCTTTGTTAATGTGTAAACCGTTGTACTCACTGCTTCTCTCGAGTATACATGTGGTAGATTTTGTTCTGATAACATACTTCTAGCTGCATCCAAGATGATTTTGTTTTTCCTCTCTACAACTCCATTCTGTTGGGGTGTTCGGGGTACTGACAACTATCTTTTGATTCCATTCACTTCATAGAATGTATTAAATTCCTTAGATGTGAATTCACCTCCTTGATCTGATCTCAGACATTTCATTTTCTTGTTGGTTTCATTCTCTACCATCATCTTGAATAGCTTGAATTTCCCAAATGCTTCTGATTTCTCCCTGAGAAAAGTAACCCAACACATTCTAGAATAGTCATCAATGATTAGCATAAAATATCTATATCCTTGTAAGCTTCTAGTTCTTGTTGAACCACATAAATCACTATGAATTAAGTCAAGAGAATTATTGGATTTCTTTGGAATACTCTTAAAAGATGTTCTAACTTGCTTTCCAAATTGACATTCCTTACATATCGGATTGTGGGGTTTAACAATCTTAGGTAAATCTCTTACTGCATTGGTTGTACAAATTTTCACAATGCAATCAAAATTTACATGACATAGTCTCTTATGCCATAACCAACTTTCATCAATATATGCAATCAAGCATGTCTTTTCACTATTGTTCAAATGAAAGATATTACCTCTATTCTGATTATCGGTTGCAATTTCCAAACCAGTTTTGTTCATGATTTTGCATTTACCATTCTTCAATTGTAACTGAAATCCTTTTTCAACTAATGGACCAACACTCAAAATATTATGCTTTAAACCTTCAACATAGTAAACATTATCAGTATTGTGCTTACCATTAAGAGATATAGTGCCTTTTCCTTTGATCAAACAAGCTTTATCATCTCCAAATCTTACTAGACCTCCATTGTATTCCGGAAAGGTTAAGAATTTACTTTTATCACCAGTCATATGATGTGAACATCCTGAATCAATGATCCATTCATCCTTATCTTCAATTCTAGCTGTCAGGGCCTGCCCTATTGGTTGAATAGTAGGGTTCGGTTGATCTTCTGTTATAGCAACAAAACCCATCCATTGTCTTCCGAATCCTCATCAGAATCATCAGTGACTCCTTCATCAGCAAGATAACAAGAATTGTCTCTATTTTTCTTAAATTTGTATCTCTGATATTCAGGGTTAGGCTTGTATGTTCTTTTAGCTTCTTCTATTAATCTTGCATGTCTATCAGGACACCTAGATGCCATACGACCAATCTTATTGCAGTTAAAACATTTAAATGGTGCTTTACCTTCATACTTACTTCCAATAGGACTTTTAGGCATTTTCCTTCCAAATAATGCTTCAAGTTCTTCAAGTTCTCTTACATAAAAGGCTTTCCAATCAGATTTGTCAAATGATGATGATGTAGATGATGTTGATGCCTTGAAAGCTAAATCTATCTTTATAGTACTAACAAGACCAAATTCCTCAATTTCAAAGCTGAAAATTTTCCAATCAAAGTATCTCTAGTTACTGATGTATTAGGCATTGTTCTCAATTCATTTATAGCAGTTACTTTCATTTTATATGCCGGTGGAAATTCTCTTAAAAATTTTGAAACAATTTCATCTTCACTTAAGGTTCCTCCACAACATTGTATACCCAAGACAATTTCATTTACTCTTTCCATAAAAGCATAAATTCTTTCATCCTCTTCCATTTTCAAATTTTCATACCTAACTTGAAAGGATTCAAGTTTTGCAATTTTGACTGTGGTATCACCTTCATTCAATGTTTCCAATCTATCCCAAATAGATCTAGCAGTAGACCTATCTAATAATCCCACGATTTACTGATTTGACAATGCGCTCAAAAGTGCTTCTCTTTCTTTGCAATCATTTTCTTCATCTTTAGTTAGATTTGGTGGATTAGGTTGACCTTGAGTAGGAGAAGTATAACCATTCTTTGTAACCTCCCATATGTCTTTTCAAATGCAATTCAGATGTGTCTCTATCTTGATCTTCCATATGCCATAGTTGGTTCCATCAAGTTTAGGACTGTCCTTCCTGAAATAGTTAGAAGACATTGGATCTCCTCAAGCTGTTAAACTTCTGCAAAAAGAGGACTAGGCTCTAATACCAATTGTTAGGTCCCAGAGACAATTGAGAGGGGTCGGGGTGAATCAGTTGTCCAATAACTTCAACCAAAATTAACTTAACCAAAACTTAATGCTTAATACTAGTAAACCAAACTTTATGTCGGTAGACAGTCTTAACAGTTAATTGCAGTACCGGTAGATATTAATGCATGAAATAGAAAGACAATAACATCCCCAACACATAACACCAATATTTGTACGTGGAAACCCTGTAAGGGGAAAAACCATGGTGGGAAACCTTACCCACAATCAGATGATACTAGTGCAAATAGTATGTGTGTACAATAGGGGGTCTGCACATGCAAAAAGGCCAAGCACCTAGAGCTCATTGCTCAATCACAAAATGAGAGTCACGCTGACTACAATTGGATGGTTAAATCCAATGATAATGTACTGCTTAGAATAGCATCTCCATATGCTGGATTTAGTACCGGTTTAGCTCTGATATTCCTTTACAAATTCCTTCCTTCAACCTTCAAATGATGTCTGTGTGTATAGCTCTGCTTCTTCTCGCATAGACCGAATTACAATCTCTTTCCTTGCATATCTTAATCTCACAAATGAGATCTTACATTTATACCATAACCTAAGACCAATTGAGTAGGTTGGCTCACTAAAAGATATTACAATAAAATTAATTACAATTAAATCAATATCTAATGCATGATGTTCGCTCAATGCATTTACAATAATACTAAATCATCTCCATAACGTGCCATGTTGATCTGGAATATATATACCTGCCACTGCATATCCTGGACCTATTTGCTGGTAACAACAAATATGCAAAATTGAATAAGCCAATGAACAAATCACCAAAATAAAGTGTCCAAATGATGTTTTCAACATAACCAAGTAGTCTCCAAGTGATTCCAAGTGTCAGTGAACAATATAACCTACCAGTGAACCAAATACTGGTGACTGTGCATAAGTCACTTGCATGTCGCTGAACATAACCAATTTGGCCAGTATTGATAAGTGTTGACATCAATGACAAAATCATATCAACATATCCAAAATACCAACAGATGTTGTTCACAAATGTTGATTCTAATGATTTAGATGATATGTATGAGCTTCTTGATGTTAATCATGATTTATCTTCACATTTTTCAAAAGCATTAACCCTAGGTCCTAGTGAAAAACAAAGTGACTCATCATTAGAGCATGGTACTTGTTTGGAACTTGTAGTACCTCTATCTACTATGCTTGAGGTGCCTCCTCTTGCATATTTTCCACCATTTGTAAATGATGTTTAGTAAGATTGAGAGGCAGATGATTTGCTTAAATAGCTTCATTCATGTCGTAGATTCTCTTTTGTGTGTTTTCTTGTTCGTAATGTGCTACTTGATATGTTTTTGTTGAATATTAGGATCTCTTTGGATGACCCTTGTTACTCCATCGGTGAAATGTAATAAAGAGACCAAATACATTGTGACATTATTCTATTTGTATCTCTTTTCTTCTATATGTTATCTACTTGAGGGCGATGCAAAGCATTGAGATCTCTTTTTTGTCTCTTCCATGTTGACTCAAAAAGACAGTTGGGTAAGTGCACAAAGATGGTGGTCAAAAAGGGGGGTATAAGTCGACACTTTTTTTTTGAAATCAAGTGAATCTGAACTTGGAGGAAAAAATTGAAAGTCATCCATTCAAGATATGAAGATAATCAAAGAAAAAATATTGTAGTACTCTGAATCTAGTTTCCAAACTACTAAACTTATTTAAAATTGGATAAGATTAATGGGGCCAAATCCTTTGTGCATGAAAAATAGACCCTGATTTTTTTTTAAAAACATAACATAGTGTCTAATGTGCGCATTAAAAAAGTCATAGTTAGATTTAGTATTTTGACAAATCCTTTGTTGGAAAGATAAATAAGAGTGAGCACTAGAAGTTGTGCATTTATTTTGTAATTTTTGTTGAGTATTTTTTTTAATGATTTTTCCAATCAAGCACATCCTTAAAATTAGGTACCTATTCCTGCGTGGAGCATAACTTGCACTACAATAATTCAAAATACAATTTTTTTTTTCAATTGTAAAGAATCAAATGCAATAAAATAATATATAAAGTTTTTAAAATTTGGATAAGTAGATCATAAGTTATTAAAAAAATGGTACACGTATGTTTGTGAGAACTATGGAGACACTAGTAAAAGAAATTCAATAATAATATGTTATTGTTGTTAAAATTTTAAAAAATATTATATGGTTAGAAAGCTCAAAAGATGGGTGAAAATATGGTGACAATTTTAGAAATACCCACTTGATGAAGTGTAAACCTAATGATGACAAATTCGAGAAACCAAGTTGATAAAATAAAACACATCAAAAAGGAGGGAAATGGAGGGAAATCAAACTTCCAACCTGTAGCTTTGTCATCCAGGACTATTTCCAACCCTAAAAATTCAAAAGCGTGTACGGGGTACCTATGGTATAAGAAGCGCGTATGCACTGTCATTACTATAAATAGCTTGTACACGGTAATAAAGCTAAAACAATGCATATGGGCTACTTTTGTTTAAAATTTTAGAGTGTATAATATGTATAATAGGATATTGTATATATAATATGTCTATAGATATATAATATATAATATATGTATATAATAATATATAATATATTTAATATAATATATAATATATTAAGTATATATACACACGTGTGTGTATGTATGTGTATTGTCTCCCTCTCTCCCCCTCTCAAGTGCATACAGGGTGCCTCTCTCTCTCTCTCTCTCTCTCTCTCTCTCTCTCTCTCTCTCTCCCTCCCTCCCTCTCTCTCTCTCTCTCCCTCTCTCCCTTTCTCCTTTCCTCCATACCCCATCCCTCTCTCTCTTCCTCTCTCCCTCCCCACTCTTTCCCTCTTCGTACCCCCTTTATCTCTCACTTTATATTGTTGTACTACAATTAGGTCTTCCATGTAGGGGTCACCATTTGGATGAATAATAGACCTCATAATCCCAAGGTCCATAGTTTGAGTTTGAGAGGCTATGCTTTCCTTGACAGACTTAGCATTTGAATGAGTGTACAAAACCCATTGTGCATCATCCCTCCACCACACTCCTCCTGTGGTGGGCTTTGGGAAATCTTTGGTAATGCATATTTTTTCTTCCTAATTTCCTCCCCTAAAATTCTTAGAATACGAAGTGGTTTCCAAACTCATGGTGAGGGTAGCAATTTATAGCCATACCAAGGAAATCAATTCCATTGCATTTAACTATTTTATTAGCTTATGCAGTAAGATTGATTTGATAGGATACAATTTAATTGATCTCTCTCTCTCTCTCTCTCTCTCTCTCTCTCTCTCTCTCTCTCTCTCTCTCTCTCTCTCTCTCTCTCCTTCTCCCTTCCTCCATACCCCATCCCCCTCTCTCTTCTTATCTCCCCCACTCTTTCTCTCTCCCTACCCCCTCTATCTCTCTTACTTTATATTGTTGTATTGAAATTAGCTCTTCCATGTAGTGGTCACTATTTGGATGAACAATAGACCTAATAATATGAAGATCCATAATTTGAGCTCGAGGGGCTATGCTTTCCCTTATAGACTTAGCATTTGACTTAGTGTACAAACCCATTATGCATCATCCCTCCACCACACTCCTCCTCTAGTGGGCTTTGGGAAATCTTTGGTAATGCACATTTTTTCTTTCTAATTCGCTCCCCTGCAATTATTAGAATACAAAGTGGTTTCAAAACTCATGGCCTGGGTAGAAATTTATAGCCATACCAAGGAAATCAATTCCATTGCATTTAACTATCTTATTAGCTTATGTAGTGAGATTGATTTGATAGGATACAATTTAAATGTTTTATCTCTCTCTCTCTCTCTAATGTAGGAGTATCCCCGGTTCACAACAATCTTGCATCAACCAAAAACATTTTCCTTTCTATTTTGTTTGCAGTTTCAGTTTTATTTCTGTGTGTCCTAGTTTTAGCTCACCGGATCCTGTGGAGTTGGCTTCTACTTGAAGACTCTATCATCTTTCTTACTTTCAAACCGCATCTCTTTTGGATCATTTTCTGGCAAGATATCACCACCAGTTTCCATGATAGTTTCTTGTTACCAATTGCCTGAGACCTATTCTGGTGATCTACTCGAACCCATTTTGAAGATTGTGGAGCCTGGAGTGTTGATCTTGATGTTTATTGGCATATGGTTGACCTTCTACATTTCATCCTTTGGATTTTCTAGAGGAAACTCTTTGCGGAGGCTGACCTAGTTCATTTTGCATGTTAGGTCTTGTTCTTCAGATTTTGATCCCTTTGGATCAATATATATTTTTAATCATGCTTTAATTTAGAATATAATCAATTTCAATCAATCAGAGTATTATATAGATAAACTGTGCCTAGAAGATAGATCTTTCGATTCAGGGTACCGGTTGTGACCTATTCTACTAGGATTGTGTGTTGGTATGTTGTAATCCGGTTGTTACCAGTTGGATGTAATCAAATTCCATGCAATGAATCAATCTATTTTGCATTTCCTCCATCATATTTGTGTGTTTCCATTATGTTTACTCTTTCTGACTGGTTTGGATTGATCTCCATGAGGTCCCTCCTCACTGATGACTACTTCAAGTGGTATCAGAGCAAAGTTTCATTTCAGAGGTTGCGTAACCTTAATTTTGTTGTAGGGTGGTGGATTATGGATCCGACCTGCAATTGCAGAGGACTAGCTTGAATCGATGGCGCGAAGAGGAACTAGGAATGGTGGAGAGCATGGGAATGTAGGCCCTACTGTGATAGAGATGTTGCGAGGAATAGCAGCCTAGAGAAGAGGCTAACACATTGAATATGTGAGCAAAGATGAAGGAGAGGAAGCCCTGGTAGAACAAGTAAACCTATCGGTGGTTGACTCGAATGAAGAAAGGTTTTTAAGGGTTTTGAGTAGGGTGAATAATAAACCTTATTTTACCCCACCAAAATATAATGGGAAGTTAGATTCGGATGACTTGATGGATTCGATCCTGAAGATGGAGAAGTATTTTGATTTTGAAAACACTGCAAAAGAGAGGAAGGTGAAATATGGATGTGCCCGGTTGAAAGGTCATGCATCTCTTTGGTGGGAGAATTTGAAATTTGATAGACAAAGAAGAGATAAAGAGAAAATTAAGACATGGGATAGGATGATTGATAAGTTGAAATCAAAGTTTGTCTCGACGAATTATCAACTAGACTTGTTTCGGAAGTTGTAGAATCTGAGATAGAAGGAATCTAGTGTGAAGGAGTACATCGAAGCATTTTACAAGTTGAACATCAGATCCAGATATGTTGATGATGAAGTTGAACAAATTGCAAGATATTTGAATTGATTGTGGATGTCTATACAAGATGAACTCAGTATGAACAAATTAGAGACTGTTGAAGAGGCTTACCAGTATGCATTAAAGGCTGAAGAGAAATTGAATAAAAGACAAGAGTAGAGACAGAGAGGTAGAGGTGGATGTTGGCATTATGGATGAATTGATTATGTGTTGCATTGATGACTTGTCTTTGATGTCAACACTAGTTGTTATGGTTAGTTACTGACAGATAGGTTTTTGCTATCGGTAGAAGATCTAGAGTTACCAACAGAAGAGACTATATGTTGGACACTTCTGATATGTTTGGATCAATGGAGTATGTTTGATTTTATGTGTTACATGTTTCGGGAGCATATTTTGGTCAGTTGGTATTGACTTGGTAATCGGATGCTATCATACACTCTTGTAAACCCTTATTGACATTGGTTTAAGGTTTTATCGAGAAAGCTTTCAATGAGGAATCTTGATAGGATGCAAAAGTGGTGTTGGTGTAGCTTCTACATGGATTTTAGGATGCTAAAGATGTTCTTTGATCATGCTTCAAACAAATTGAAGATATTGCTTTAGCGTGGTGGACCCAGAATAGGTTCGGTGTCTATCTAGGTTATGGACTCATATCATGTTAACGTGTACTCTACACATTACCGAGATGTTTCAGGATGTTCTATGGATTCGTTATTGTTGTTTTGGTCTTAAGCTAACATGGACTATCATTGTAATATCTTTCACTTTATGTGTATGTACTGACTCAAATTGGGTAGGAGATATTGATGACAAAAAGAGCACTTCTGGTGGAGCTTTCTTTCTTGGAAAGAAACTGGTTTCATGGATCAGCAAAAACCAGTCATGCATTTCTTTATCTACTGCAGAAGCTGAGTATGTTGCAGTAGCAACTAATTGCACTCAAGTATTATGGATGAAGCAAATGTTGAAGGATATTAGGGTAAATTGTAGTGAACCGGTAGTTATCTATTGTGATAACTCTACAACTATTGGCATGTCTAAGAATCTGGTATTTCACTCTAAGACTAAGCATATATCAATAAAGTATAAATTTCTAAAGGACAAGGTAGAAGCAAAGGAAGTTAGATTGGTTTATGTGAACACTAAAGATCAGATTGAAAATATATTCACTAAACCACTATCTAAGGAATCATTTGAGTATTTGAGAGACGGGTTAGGGGTTTCTACCCCTCTGACAGAGACTTGATCGATGCAGTTTGTCATCAGTTTGACATGCATTATCAGAGATACTATTCATTCCGACACTAATGAGTGGTGCTACTACTTAGGGGGAATAGTCAGCTTTGAGATTTAGAGGTTTACATTCTTGCTTTGATATTTGTGTTAGATTTATGGCATTGATGTCAAAGGGGGAGAGATAGTGATGTGAAAAATAATTTCAAAACTTTACAGAGATATCATTCACAGGGGAAGAGTTACCGATATTGAGGACATTGTTGGTTGTCTTCCACAGGGGGAGTTTTGTTTGGCATTTCTTGGTACTTAGATGTTTTTCACATCTAGTGTTGCAATCAATGTCAAAGGGGGAGATTGTTGGCATTATGGATGAATTGATTATGTGTTGTATTGATGTCTTGTCATTGATGTCAACACTAGTCATTATGGTTGGTTACCAAAAGATGGGTTTTGGTTACGAGTAGAAGATCTAGTGTTACCGGTAGAAGAGACTATCTATTGGACACTTCTGACATGTTTGGATCAATGGAGTATGTTTGATTTTATGTGTTACATGTTTCTAGAGAATATTTTGGTCAGTTGGTATTGACTTGGTAATCAGATGCTATCATACACTCTTGTAAACCCTTACTGACATTGGTTTAAGGTTTTACCGACAGAGATTTCACTAAGGAATCTTGATAGGATGCATAAGTGGTGTTGGTGCAACTTCTACATGGATTTTAGGATGCTGAAGATGTTATTTGATCATGCTTAAAACAACTTGAAGACATTGCTTTAGTGTGGTGGACCCAGAATAGGCCCGGTGCCTATCTAGCTTATGGACTGATATCATGTTAACGTGTACTATACATGTTACTGGTATGTTCTATGGATTGGGTTTTGTTGTTTTGGTCTTAAGACGACATGGCATATCATTGTAATATGAATTTATGTAATGATCTTATTGTAATATATTTTAGGTAGCTAACCTAATTGGTTTAGGCCTTAGGGTTGGTATAAAATGATGTAAGATCTCATTGTAGATGATGGTATGGAAAGTGTGGAATAAGTATCATGGTCTTGAAATATAATATCATATGCGAAGGAGAATTGGTCGATCATAGGTGATCGAATTGGGATTAAGGAAGAGGTCAAAGACCTTCAGTATTGAGCTTAGTTGGGACTATAATCAGGCATGGTAGATGCTATCTCTGGAAATTCATTACTCTAGATTGTTGTCCATTTATCTTGAGGTGGTTATAACCTCTCTGTAGTTAGATAGACTCTTTTTTAATGAGCAGTGCGCTCTAGGAAGTGTGCCTTCTTGGATGTGCAGGCCCCTCATTGTATCACATACTTTCTGTAGAAGTATCATTTGACTGTGGGTAGGCTTCCCATCATGGTTTTTTCTTTTTTGGGTTTTCCACATACAAATCATGGTGTTCTGTGGTATGGTTGCTTTGCATTGATTATCTATTTAACTTTTAAGTAGTATTGTTTACCAATATCTGTTTCTGCTTTATCGGTACTTAATCTAGTTAAAGGTTATTAAGTGGATTAATTGATATAATCTTTTAACAATTGATTCACCCCCTCCTCTCAGTTCTTCACTAGTTATCCTAATAGTGGAAGGTTTACTGGAGGGAGATTTCAAGGAGGAAGAGGATATACCGAAGGAAGAGGGACTAGTACAAGGACAATGAAGAGGAACTAGAACAAGGACAAGGAAGTGAGAAAAGAAGGTAATTCATACCAGAAGGATGAGAAATTTCTACCAGAGGAGAGAACCAGATGGTTACCAGAATGAAAACTTTGGAAGACAAGACAAGAGGACATTTGGAGGAGCTTTCTTTAAGTGTGGAGGAGAAGGACACCATACATTAGAATGTAAGAAGACAAAGGCTACCATAAGAGCATGAGTGGTGGAAGAAAACCCCACTGGATCAGACAATAAACTAGAAGATGGAGAACTCTTGATAATGAGGAGAGATTTGTATCATACCCGAGGAGATGAGGAACCCTTGCAGAGGAAGAATATGTTCAAGACTAGATGTAAGGTATTCGGTAAGTGTTGTAAAGTTTTTATTGATAGTGGTAGTTCAGATAATCTTGTTTCATAAGAGATGGTGAATAAGTTGAAATTGGAAAGATTAAAACACCTTGTCTTATCAGATAGCATGGATTCAGGATGAACATAAGTTGTTAGTAAGTGAATAGTGTTTGGTAAAATAAAAAAATTGGGAATTATCATGATGAAGTTTTGTGTGATATTATGCCTATGGATATTTATCATCTTTTGTTGGGAAGAGCTTGGCATTTTGATAGACAGACAATACATGATGGGAGGAAGAATGCTTACACTATTGTGGCTAATGGGATGATGCAAACCTTGTTACCTTTGGAGGAACCTTTGAAGAATGAAGTCTATACAAATACCAGAATATGTTTAGTAGATGGAAGGAAATTCATGGATGGACTGAGACATGAGAATGTGTGTTTTTACTTAATTCCTAAGATGACTGAGAGACCATAATCAAAAGGAGAAAACCCGACAGAGATAAGAGATTTACTGACAGAAAATGAGGACATCATTTTAGATAATGTACCTGATGGATTGCCACATGTCAGAAGTATTAGTCATTGCATGGACTCGGTTCCCAGAGCTAGTTTGATTAACAAAGTTGCATAGTGGTCGACACTCGCAGAGAATGAAAAACTGAATAGACAAGTGCATGAGTTGTTGAAGAAAGGTTTGATCAAGGAGAGTTTGAGCCCTTGTGTAGTACCAGTGGTATTAGCACCGAAGAAGAATGGAGAATGGAAAATGTCTACCAATTAAAGAGAAATAAACAAGATCACAGTGAAATATCAGTTTCCTTTGCCTAGGATGGATGACATAATGGAGTGTTTGAGTGAAGCAAAATATTTTACAAAGATAGATTTGAAGAGTGTATATTATCAAATTAGGATCCAAGAAGGTGATGAGTGGAAGACAAAATTTAAGACAAATGAAGGACTATATGAATGGTTGGTGATGCCTTTTGGGTTGACTAATGCACCAAATACTTTCATGAGGCTAATGAATAAGGTATTGAAGAAATTCTTGGGTAAGTTTGTTCTTGTGTATTTGGATGACATTCTAATTTTCAGTAGAATAAAAGAGGAGCATTTGTTGCAGTTAAGACAAGTTTTATAGAGGTTGAGAGAAGAAAATTTGATGATCAATATCAAGAAGTGTACTTTCATGAAGAGTGAGTTGGTCTATTTAGGATTTGTGATATCTGAAGATGGTTTAAAGATGGACCCTGAGAAAGTGGATGGCATTGTTGAGTGGCCTACACCGGAAAGCATTATAGAGGTAAAACAAAAATTTTGAATTGTTAAAGCAAAAAGTGACTGAGAAACCTGTGTTAGCTTTACCTGATTTCAATAAGGTATTTCAAGTTGATTGTGATGCAAGTGGAACAACAATAGGAGTAGTTTTGAGTCACAAAGGGAGAGCAGTAGCCTATTTCAGTGAGAAATTGAATGATGCCCGAAAGAGATATTTAGTGTGTGATCAAGAATTTTATGCCATAGTTAAAGTCTTGAAGAAATGGAGACACTACTTGTTGCCTAAGGAGTTTGTGTTGTATACAGATCATCAAGCTTTGCAGTATTTGAATAGCCAAAGTAAGTTGAATTAGAGACATATGAGATGGGTAGAATTCTTGTAGAGTTACACCTTTGTGTTGAAGCATAGAAGTGGGAAATCTAACAAAGTTGCTGATGCATTGATTCAGAGAAGGAATTTGCTGACAGAGATGAGAGTGATAGTATTAGGTTTTGAAGATTTGAAGACCTTGTATGATGAAGACCCGAATTTTGTAGAACTTTGGAAAGCATGTAGAGAACTGATTATGGTTGATAGGAGAAAATGGTTGGATTATTTCATTCAGGATGGGATTTTATTCAAGGGAGTTCAGTTGTGCATACCTAAGAGTTCCATGAGAGAGAACCTAATAAAAGAGAAGCATAGTGGAGGTTTAGTTGGACATTTTGGCATTAACAAAATAGTTGCATTGGTGAGTGAGAAATACTTTTGCCCCCAAATGCATAAGGATGTTAAGAGATATGTCCAGAGTTGTAGAGTTTATCAAGTTGCAAAAGGTAGTAGTCAAAATGTGGAATTGTATAAACCTTTGATAGTACCAGTAAGACCTTGGGAGGATATAAGCATGGATTTTGTACTTGAATTTCCTAAGACACTAAGAGGGAATGATTCTATATTTGTGGTATTGGATAGATTCTAAAAGATGGCTCATTTCATACCATGTAAGAAGACATCAAATGCATTACATGTAGAAGATCTATTTTTCAAGGAAATGGTGAGATTGCATGGATTACCTAAGAGTATAGTTTCACACGAAGACACTAAGTTTGTTGGATATTTTTGGAGAACACTTTGGAAGAAGATGAAGACAGATTTGAAGTTTAGTTCTACTTTTCATCCATAGAATCATGATCAGACATAAGTTGTTAATGGGAGTTTGCGAAACTTGTTGAGATGTTTAGTGGGAAATAAAACTAGAAATTAGGATTTGATCCTTGCATGAGCAGAGTTTGCCTACAACAATTCAGTGAATAGAAGTACTAGAAAAGAACTTTTTTAGATTGTTACTGGAGTGAATCCTAGAGGAATAGAAGAATTGAGAGACATTAGCAGTGAAGACCAGAAGAGTTCAGAAGCAGAAGATTTTATAGATCACATGGCAGCATTGCATATTCAGGTAAACAACATTTGGAAGATATGAAAAACAAATATAAAGAGAGGGAAGATGAGAAGAGGAGACATAAGGAATTTTAATTTGGTGATGAAGTTATTGTGTGTCTGAGAAAAGAGAGATTCCCGATTGGAACTTATATTAAGTTGCAGATGAAGAAGTTTGGACCCTGTAAGATTTTGAGAAAGCTTAGTTCTAGAAATGCATATGAAGTGGAGCTACTAGATAGTCTTAAGTATTTCACCTATATTCAATACTGCAGATCTTCGTGAGTATCATGAACTATAATTTAGTGAGGATAGTGTTTCAAACTTGGAGAAACAATTGCCCTGAAAGGAACTAGATCAGATTGAAGAGATTTTGGACAGTAGGATTGGGCGTAGTACCTGGAACAGTCAGTACAAAGAATATCTTGTGAAGTGGAAGAGCAAACTAGTTGAAAATTCATCTTGGATTTCATAGGCAGAGGTAGAAAACCTTGGTTTCCCTCTAATCCCAACAAAGTGAGAGGCTCATTTTTTTATTAACCCCAGATGTCTGATGAAAGAGCATCCCCGGTTCATAGCAATCTTGCATTAACCAAAAACATTTTCCTTTCTATTTTGTTTTCAATTTTAGTTTTCTTTCTGTGTGTCCCAGTTTTGGCTCACCGGATCTTGTGGAGTTGGATTCTACTTGAAGACTTGATCATCTTTCTTTCTTTCAAACCGCATCTCTTTTGGATCATTTGTTGACAAGATATAACCACTAGTTTCCATGACAGTTTTTTGTTACTGGTTGTCTTTGTTACTGGTTGCCTAAGACCTATTCTGGTGATCTACAAGAACCCATTATGAAGCTTGTGGAGCCTTGAGAGTTGATCTCTATGTTTCTTGGTGTATGGTTGAACTTCTATATTTTATCCTTTAAATTTTCTAGAGGAATCTCTTGACAGAGGCCGACATTGTTCATTTTGCACATTAGGTCTTGTTCTTCGGGTTTTGATCCCTTTTGGGTTGACTGGATCCTTTGGGTTGATATATATTTGTAATCATGCTTTAGAATGTAATAATTTATAACAAATCATAGTATCAAATAGATAGAATGTGACTAGAAGATAGATCATTCTGCATTGTCTCCATCATATCTATGTGTTTCTGTTGTGTTTACTCTTGCTGACAGGTCCAGACTGATCTCCTTGAGGTCCCTCCTCACCGATGACTACTTCTCTCTCTCTCTCTCTCTCTCTCCACTCTTTCTCTCTCCCCCTCTCCCTCTCCCTCTCTACTTCTTTCTCTCCCTCCCTCTCCCTATCTCCCTCACTCTCCCTATCTCCTCCTCTCTCTCCCTCTTTCTCTGTCTCTCTCTGTCTCTCCCTATCTCTATCTCTCTCCCTCCCTCTCCATCTCTTTCTTTCCCTGTCCCCCTCTACCTCTCTCTCCCTCTCTCTCCTTCTCCCTTCCTTCATAATCCATCCCTCTCTCTCTTATTCTCTCCCTCCTCACTCTTTCTCTCTCCCTACCCCCCTTATCTTCCTTACTTTATATTGTTGTATTGCAATGAGGTCTGCCATGTAGTGGTCACCATTTGGATGAACAATAGACCTAATAATTTCTCTCTCTCTCTCTCTCTCTCTCTCTCCATACCTCATCCCTCTCTATCTTCTTCTATCTCCCCCCACTCTTTCTCTCTCCCTATCCCTTTATCTCCCCTACTTTATATCATTGTATTGCAATTAGGTCTACCATGTAGTGGTCACCATTTGGATGTATAGTAGACCTAATAATCCCAAGGTCCAAAGTTTGAGCTTGAGGGGATATGCTTTCCTTGATAGACTTAGCATTTCACTCAGTGTACAAAACCCATTGCGCATCACCCCTCCAACACACTTCTCCTGTGGTGGGCTTTAAGCAGTCTTTGGTAATGTACATTTTTTCTTCCTAATTTGCTCCTATGCAATTATTAAAATAGGAAGTGGTTTCCAAGCTCATGGTTTGGGTAGAAATTTATATCCATACCAAGGAAATCAATTCCATTGAAAGTAACTATCTTATTAGCTTATGCAATAAGATTGATTTAATAGGATACAATATAATTGATTTCTCTCTCTCTCTCTCTATCTCTCTCTCTCTCTCTCTCTCTCCTCCCTCTACCTCTCTCTCCCTCTCTCCCCTTCTCCCTTCCTCAATACCCCATCCCTCTCTATTCTTCTCTCCCTCCCCACTCTCTCTCTCCCTACTCCCTTTATCTCCCTTACTTTATATTGTTGTATTCCAATTAGGTCTTCTATATAGTGGTCACCATTTGGATGAATAGTAGACCCAATAATCCCAAGGTCCACAGTTTGATCTCGAGAGGCTATGCTTTCCTTGATAGACTTAGTATTTGAAATTGTGTACAAAACCCATTGTGCATCATCCCTACACCACACTCCTCCTATGGTGGGCTCTGGGCCATCTTTGATAATGCATATTTTTTCTTCCTAATTTGTTCCCCTACAATTCTTAGAATATGAAGTGGTTTGCAGTAAGATTGATTTGGTAGGATATATTTTAATTAATTACTCTCTCTCCCTCTTGCTCTCTCTCTCTCTCTCTCTTCATCCTCCCTCTCTCTCTTCATCCTCCCTCTCTCTCTCTCTCTCTCTCTCTCTCTCTCTCTCTCTCTCTCTCTCTCTCTCTCTCTCTCTCTCTCTCTCTCCCCTTCTCCCTTCCTTCATACCCCATCCTTCTCTCTCTTCTTCTCTCCCTCCCTACTCTTTCTCTCTCCCTACCCCATTTATCTCCCTTACTTTACATTGTTATATTTCAACTAGGTCAGCCATGTAGTGGTCACCATTTGGATGAATAATAGACATTATAATCCCAAGGTCCATAGTTTGAGATCGACGAGCTATGCTTTAATTGATAGAGTTAGCATTTGACACAGTGTACAAAACCCATTGTGCATCATCCCTCCACCACACTCCTCCTGTGGTGGGCTTTGGGTAATCTTTGGTAATGCACATTTTTTCCTCCTAATTTTCTCCCTTGCAATTATTAGAATACAAAGTGGGTTCCAAACTCATGGTCTGGGTAGCAATTTATAGCTATAGCAAGGAAATCAATTCCACTGCATTTAACTATCTTGTTAGCTTATACAATAAGACTAATTTGATAGGATATAATTTAATTTATTGCTCGCTTGCTCTCTCTCTCTCTCTCTCTCTCTCTCTCTCTCTCTCTCTCTCTCTCTCTCTCTCTCTCTCTCTCTCTCTCTCTCTCTCTCTCGCCCTTTGTCTCTCTCTCGCCCTTTGTCTCTCTCTCTCGCCCTTTATCTCTCCCTCCCACCCTTTCTCTCTATCTCTCTCCACCTCTCCCTCTCCCTCTCTCTCTCTCTCTCTCTCTCTCTCTCTCTCTCTCTCTCTCCTTCTCTTTCTCTCCCTACCCCCTCTCTCCCTCCCTCTCTCCCTCTCTCCCCTTCTCCCTTCCTCCTTACCCCATCTCTCTCTCTCTTCTTCTCTCCCTCCCCACTCTTTCCCTCTCCCTTACTTTATATTGTTGTATTGCAATTAGGTCTTCCATGTAGTGGTCACCATTTGGATGAACAATAGACCTCATAATCCCAAGGTCCACAATTTGAGCTCAAGAGGCTATGATTTCCTTGATAGACGTAAGATTTGACTCAGTGTACAAAACCCATTTTGTATCATCCCTCCACCACACTCCTCATAGAGTCGGCTTTGGGAAATATTTGGTAATGCACATTTTTTCTTCCTAATTTCCTCCCATTCAATTCTTAGAATACGAAGTGGTTTCCAAACACATGGTCTAGGTAGCAATTTATAGCCATACCAAGGAAATCAATTCCATTTCATTTAACTATCTTATTAGCTTATGTAGTAAGATTGATTTGATAGGATACAATTTAATTGGTTTCTCTCTCTCTCTCTCTCTCTCTCTCTCTCTCTCCTTCTCCCTTCGTCCATACCTCATCCCCCTCTCACTTTTTCTCTGCCAGACTCTTTCTCTCTCTCCCTACCCCCTTTATATCATTTTATATTGTTGTATTAAAATTAGGTCTGCCGTGTAGTGGTCACCATTTGGATGAATAGTAGACCTTATAATCCCAAGGCCCACAGCTTGAGCTCAAGGGGATATGCTTTCCTTGATAGACTTAGCATTTGACTCAGTGTAGAAACCCAACTGTGCATCATCCCTCTACCACACTCCTCATGTAGTGGGCTTTGCACAATATTTGGTAATGCATTTTTTTATTCCTAATTTTCTCCCATGCAATTCTTATAATACGAAGTGGTTTCCAAACTCATGGTCTTGGTAGCAATTTATAGCCATACCAAGGAAATCAATTCCATTGTATTTAACTATATTATTAGCTTAGCTTATGTAGTAATATTTATTTGATAGGATACAATTTAATTTATCTCTCTCTCTCTCTCTCTCTCTCTCTCACACACACACACACACACACACTCACTCTCTCTCCCCCTCTCTCGCCTTCTACCTTCCTCCATACCCCATACTTCTCTCTTCTTCTCTCCCTACCATCTTTATCTCCCTTACTTTATATTGTTGTATTGAAATTAGGTCTACCATTTAGTGGTCACCATTTGGATGAACAATATACCTAATAATCCCAAGGTCTACAATTTTAGCTTGAGGGGCTATGCTTTCTTGATAAACTTAACATTTGACTCAGTGTTTAAAACCTATTGTGCATCATCCCTCCGCTACACTCCTCTTGTGGTGGGCTTTGGACAATCTTTGGTATTGCACATTTTTTCTTCCTAATTTCCTCCCCTGCAATTCTTAGAATACGAAGTGGTTTCCAAACTCATGGTCTGGGTAGCAATTTATAGCCATACCAAGGAAATCAATTCCATTGCATTTAGCTATCTTATTAGCTTATGCAGTAAGATTGATTGCTCTCTCTCTCTCTCTCTCCACCCTTTCTCTCTCCCTCTCTCCCCCTCTCCCTCTCTCCCTCTCTCTCTCTCCCTCCCTCCCTCTCTCTCTCCCTCCCTCTCCCTCTCCCCGACTCTCTCTCTTTCTTTCTCTCTCCCTCTCTCTCCCTCTCTCTCTTTCCCTCCCTCTCCCTCTCTCTCCATCCCTCTACATCTCTCTCCCTCTCTCCCCTTCTCGTTTCCTCCATACCCCATCCCTCTCTCTCTTCATTTCTTCGTCCCCACTCTTTCTCTCTTCCTACCCCCTTTATCTCCCTTAATTTATATTTATGTATTGCAATTAGGTCATCCATTAGTGGTCACCATTTGGATGAACATTAGACCTAATAATCCCAAGGGCCACAATTGAGCTCGAAAGGCTATGCTTTTCTTGATAGAATTATCATTTGACTTAGTTTAGAAAACCAATTGTGCATCATCTCTCCCCCACACTCCTCTTGTGGTGGGCTTTGGGAGATATTTGGTAATGCACATTTTTATTCCTAATTTGCTCCCTTGTAATTCTTAGAAAATGAAGTGGTTTCCAAACTCATGGTCTGGGGAGCAATTTATAGCCATACCAAGGAAATCAATTCCATTGCATTTAACTATATTATTATCTTATGTAGTAATATTGATTTGATAGGATACAATTTAATTGATTGCTCTCTCTCTCTCTCTCTACCTCTCTCCCCCTTTGCCTTTCTCCATACCCCATCCCTCTCTCTCTTCCTCTTTCCCTACCCCCTTTATCTCCGTTTATATTGTTGTATTGTAATTAGGTTTGCCATGTAGTGGTTACCATTTGGATGAACAATAGACCTAATAATCCCAAGGTCCACATTTTGAGCTCGAGGGTCTATGATTTCCTTGATACACTTAGTATTTGACTCAGTGTACAAAACAAATTGTGCATCATCCCTCCACCACACTCCTCATGTGGTGGGCTTTGCACAATATTTGGTAATGCACATTTTTTATTCCTAATTTACTCCTCTGGAATTCTTAGAATACAAAGTGGTTTCCAAACTCATGGTCTAGGTAGCTATTTATAGCCATACCAAGGAAATCAATTCCATTTCATTTAAATATCTTATTATCTTATGCTGTAATATTTATTTGATAGGATACAATTTAACTGATTTCTCTCTCTCTCTCTAGTGCAAGGCACCTGGCACTCCAAGAATGTAAGCTTTGATTTTTTTTAGTTTGTGTTAATGTTAGATGTAATAATGGATCAACCATTGAGGACTCAGTAGAGCCATGGTCGAGTGGTCCAAATTTTCATTTCAGTCAATTGTGTTGAGGATGCTGCTAGCCTAAGAAGTGAGTTGCTTAGGTAGGTCATAGGCAAATACTCTAGATGAATTTATTCACGGATTAGGAGTCAATTGAGTTCTATTTATGTCTTGGAAGGTGTTTGAGGACCTTCAAGAGTCTTAGAATGCAATAGAATGCAAAATTGCATCCTGGAGCAAAAGTTGTCAAAAGTTGTTGAGCAACATTTTGCAATTTCTTGCAAAAGTTGCATTTTTTTGGTTATGAGCGTTAGGTAGTTGGTTGAAATGAATAAAATAGTGGGTATAAGACAAATTTCACTTCATTGTATGGTTTGGAGGAATGGAAATGCAAGAGAAAGTTTTTGGTTTGTGAAACAATCTTGTTTCCACCAATTTTTTGATAGTTTTGTGTTGTTTTTCATTGCTTGTACGGTCCAGTATGGACTAGATGGTGTATACTCATTGCAATATTTGTATGTTCATTGTATTTTCTTTCATTAAGGTTGATTTGTAGGTTTGATTGTTCTAGGTTCTGAATATTTATGTCATTCTTTGTAGCTAGGAGCAAAACCCTTGCAAGTAGGGTTTAAGAGCAAGAAATGGCTCTAGCCTAGGCATTCTTTGATGGCACTTATTGTAATCATTAAGAATTATAGTTTAGGGTATGTATATAGTTTTGGAATAGGGTGTGTGATGTTGCAGGTCCAAGAGGAGGAGAAATAATGAATACCTAGGCTCACACTGGGAGTAGGTGAGTTAGGACAGTACGCAAAGTGTGATTTGTGAGCACTTGGAGATTGATGCAGGCCCTAGTGGCATATATATGGAAAGCCCTCAGAGTTTCCTTGAAGGTTACTAAGGTTTTTAGAGAAGTATTTTTGACTGGTGAAAGGTTCTAGACCAAGTTTTTCAATCCACCAGTTAAGCCTAAAACCCCACAAAATAGTGCAGCATTGCAAACCACAACTGTATGGATAACCCAGATGCACTTTTCCAGTAGAGGCCTAGTAGGCTTGAGAAACCATGGAAATGGAATTGGTGAGTCTTAAACTTTAAAAAAAAATGAAGATACCTTATTAATGCATTGGGAAACCATAAGGGGAGTTGGTGTGTTAAAATCCTAGCAGGAGTGGTTGGAGCCCAAGAGAGGTGAGTGTGGGTAGCTAAGGTGACAACCTCAAGTGGAAGAGTTGATTGTCTAGAAACCATTGGCTATACCTAGGAGGAAAGTCAAGAAGGTTTAGACCTTGGAGGTCTCATTGTCATAACCCTTACCAAGTGCCATAGGAAGGACTTGAGTATTTGTAGGGTTGAGTAGGACAAGTCACTCAAGAAGGTGAAATAAACAAGGCTCCAAGACTCTCTGCATCAAAGTGGTATCGGAGCCATTCTTTGAAAGATTTGGTGTATGTCAGATTGTGAAGTATCAAAAACAAGTTCAATGCCTCCAAAGGCAATGTCTCCGGAAGCCATCTGGTAGATGGTGGCAGAGATGATAGAAGGATTGAAGGATGCAGAAGTAACTAGAGGAACCAGAGAGGTAAAGAAGGAGAAGGGAAAGGTTAAGACAGAATTGGGTGATGAAATTGATGAAGAAGTGGAAGATGGAGAGGAACCAGTAGCAGTAGCTATGCCTCAAGACCAAAAGTTATTCCTAGATGTAGTCAAATCCATTTGTAAGGACAATCTGGATGGATTACCCACATATGGAGGAAACATCAATGGAGAAGAGTTTCTAGATTGGATAGAAGCTCTCAATAATCATTTTGATTACAAAGAGGTAGCAGAAGAGAAAAGAGATAATGTGGCCAAATCAAGAATGAGAGGATCAACATTGGTTTGGTGGAATATGATGCAAGAAGAAAGGATACAACAGGGCAAAAATAAGATAACTTCATCCGAGCATATGAAGATCAGACTTAAGGCAAAATTCCTTCCAGGAGATTATGAAGTTCAAATTCATAAGAGACTGCAAAATCTTAAACAAAGGGAGCTAGATGTCAATGCATACACTGAAGAGTTCCATAAGCTCAGTTTGAGGGCTAGGAAGCATGAGAATGAGGTAGAGAATTTGGCCAAGTATATGAATGGCCTTAGAAAGAATATACAAGATGAAATAAGTATCCTCACATCAGACACTATCCATAAGTGTTTTCAATTGGCCCTAAGGGAAGAAGGGAAGATCAAAAGGAGTGAGCAAAATCAGAAACATAGGTGAGGAAAGAATTTCAGAGGTAGAGGGAACTTTGGTAGAGGACAAAAATCATCAAGAAGTGAAGAGTAGCAAGGCCAAGAAGGCAATGGACACTCTTAGAGAGAAGCATTTAGAGGATCCTATAGAGGAAGGAGCAATTTTAGGGGCAAGTTTGGAAACTTAGGTAGAGGAAATAAAGTTTTCACTAGTAGGTGTTATCATTGCAATCAAGTTGGGCATACCATGAGTAAGTTCCCAATAAAAGCCTCAAGCTCTACAAGTTCATACATGGGGGAAAGAAGAACTCAATTGTTGCAAGAAGAGAATACTCAGAGTGTAACATCTTCAATCAGAAAAGAAGGCCCAATTACTGAGGGAGAAAATTTGATGATGAGAAGAACAATGTTCAAGATACCCCAAGCTCAAGAGCCACCACAAAGGAAAAGCTTGTTTAGGACCACTTGTAGGTCACATGGAAAGATTTGTAAAGTTATTGTAGATTTAGGTTCCACTAAGAATATTGTCTCAGTTGAAATGGTGGATAAACTCAAACTAAAAAGATTACCTCACCTCATACCCTACAAGGTGTCATGGCTCAACCGGGGTCAACATGTATTGGTTTATGAACAAGCATGGGTGGATTTTGAAATTGGTGAGTACAAGGATAGATTATTATGTGACATATTTCCTATGGATGCTTGTCATTTTCTATTGGTCCATCCATGGCAGTATGATGTGAAAGATACCCATGATGGGGAGAAGAACAACTATCTTATCACCAAGAATGGGAAAATGTATCAAATGGATCCACTACCTGAACCAAAGGAAGAAAAAAAAAAGGCTCAAGTGTGATGTTGGTGAGTGGAAAAGAGTTTCTCAAAGTGTTGAAACAAGAAGGACATCAAGGCCATGCTATAGTGTTGAAACTTAATGAATAAGCTAAGGCAGATCCAATGGGTGAAGTGCCTCAAGAGGTGCAAAAACTACTCAAACATTATGTATAAGTGATAGGGGATGACTTACCCGATTCCTTGCCTCCAATGAGAGATGTAAATCATCAAATAGACTTAATACCAGGGGCCAATCTACCGAACAAAGCTGCCTACAAAATGACACTTAGTCAAAATGAAGAGATCGACAAACAAGTGCAAGAACTCTTAGACAAAGGGTTTATCAAGAAGAGTTCGAGTCCATGTGTTGTTCCTATTGTGTTAGTTCCTAAGAAGGGAGGCAAATGGAGAATGTGCATGGACTCTAGAGCAATCAACAAGATTACCATAAGGTATCGGTTTCCTATGCCAAGGATTGAGGACTTATTAGACAATCTAGGAGGTGCAAGCTACTTCACCAAGGTGGAATTAAAGTCTAGTTACCATTAGATCAGAATCAGACCTGGAGATGAATGGAAGACAACCTTTAGAACCAATGCAGGCTTATATGAGTGGTTGGTAATGCCATTTGGCCTCACCAATGCATCTAGTACCTTCCAAAGGCTCATGAATGAAGTATTAGTTGAGTTTATTGGTAGATTTTTAATTGTATACCTTGATGACATTCTAATCTACAACAAGTTCAAGGAGGAACACCTAAAGAATTTGGAGATGGTTTTGAAGAAGTTGAAGGAGGCTCAACTCAAGATTAACCTTGAAAAATGTGAGTTATTGAAAACAGAGACGATATATCTTGGTTTTGTTATTTCTCATGGATGTTTAAAAATGGATCCAGGTAAGGTAGAAGCAATACTTAATTGGCCTGTCCCTAGGGGCATAAGTGAAGTTATAAGCTTTCATGGAATGGAATCTTTTTATAGGAAGTTTGTGAGAGACTTTAGCCATGTTTGTGCTCCGATTCTCAATACTATTAAAGGAGGGATTAAATGTCACTTTAAGTGGACAGAGGAAGCCAATAAGGGGTTTGAGATGTTGAAAACCAAGATAGCAGAGCTACCAACCCTTAGATTGTGTAATTTCAATTAGTTGTTTATAGTAGAATGTGATGCAAGCCAAAGGGCAATAGAGGCGGTTTTAAGCCAAGAGGGATATCCTATAGCTTTCTTCTCAGAATAGTTAAAT
This sequence comes from Cryptomeria japonica, assembly GCF_030272615.1. Lineage (NCBI taxonomy): Eukaryota > Viridiplantae > Streptophyta > Pinopsida > Cupressales > Cupressaceae > Cryptomeria > Cryptomeria japonica. Next base: position 156,423,799 of record NC_081405.1, on the reverse strand, counting down.
GAAGCTAAGAAAAGGTACTCCACATATGACTTGGATTTTTATGCAATGGTCCAAGCATTGAAAAAATGGTGTCACTACTTGCTACCCAAAGATTTTGTAGTCTTCATTGACAACCATGCTCTTAGTTTTCTCAATGGGCAAGAGAAGTTGAACCAAAGCCAACTAAAGTGGGTGGAGTACCTACAATATTATACATTCACCATTAAAAACAAGAAAGGGAGAGCCAACAAAGTTGTTGATGCACTAAGTAGGAGAATCATTACCATGTAGGAGATTCAATTGCAAAGTGTGGGTTTGAGTGAGTTAAAAGACCTCTACAAGGATGATAAGGATTTTGCAGAGATATATAATATTTGTATTGATTTTTCTAATACCTCACATGTCTCTTATTCAGAATACATGGCACAAGAGGGTTTTCTATTCAAAGGTCATCTTCTTTGCATACCTCAATGTTCTATGAGACAAAATATTATTCAAAAGAAGCATCAAGGAGGTCTAGGAGGTCATTTTGGCATTGATAAGACTTTGGAGTAGGTTGGTAGGTTTTATTATTGGCCCAAGTTGCAATCAGAAGTGAGAAGGTTTGTAGAGAAATGTACCATCTTCCAAAGAGAAAAAGGAACCTCAAGCAATGTAGGTCTATATCAGCCCTTGGTCATACCTCAAAGGCCTTGGGAATGTTTGAGCATGGATTTTGTGTTAGGCTTTCCTAGGACACCTAGAGGATTTGATAGTGTGTATGTGGTAGTAGATAGGTTAAGAAAAATGGCACATTTCATACCTTGCAAGAGCACCAATGATCCCACTTATATTACAAGCCTCTTTTTCAAGGAGATAGTCAAAATTCATGGTCTTCCAATTAGCATTGTGAGTGATAGAGATGTAAACTTTTTGAGCCACTTTGGGAGGATACTATGGAGGAAGTTGGGAACCAAATTATCTTCTTCATCTGCCTATCATCCTCAATCAGATGGTCAGATAGAGGTAGTTAACTGGTCATTGGGTAATTTGCTAAGATGTCTTACCAAACAACATGGGTAGACTTGGGATCTAGTACTTGGATAGGCGGGATATGCATATAATGACTCAGTGAATCGTAGCACAAGTAAAAGTCCTTTTGAGATAGTGTATGGATTCCATCCTAGGGGCATACTAGAGCTCAAAGATCTTAGTTAAATGGCACCCAATAGTGCACAAGGGGAGAACTTTGCAAAAGGCATTAAAGAGGTGCATGATAAGGTAAGGTCGTCCTTACAACAAAAATTTGAGCAGTACAAGGTTCAAGCTGATAAAAGAAGGAGGAAGCTACAATTTCAAGTAGGAGACTTAGTGTTGGCATACCTCAAGAAGGAGAGACTTCCAAAAGGGTAGCTTATCAAGCTCATGATGAAGAAAATTGGACCTCTCAAGGTGGTACACAAGTGTGGGCAGAATTCCTATGAGGTTGAACCTCCACCTACCTTGGGAATATCTCCTATCTTTAATATATGTGATCTCTATCCATACAAAGGAGAGTCACCAATAAATCAGAAAGACATGCTATCACCAGTTCAAGAAGATTGGGTAAAGGATTTGCCACCTAGTCAACAGGTTGAGTTGGAGAGTATCTTGGATACCAAGATAGTAAAAAAGACAAGGAAGAGAGCTTACAAGAACTATCTTTTGGTATATGTGTAGAGTTTGATGACACGATGGGATTGTATGTTGTCATTGATGTCAATATGCTGAAGTATGAACTGGTATATTGAAGTAAGCAAATTGGTAAGTGAACCGATATGACAGTATGAAGTGAACCAGTATGTTGGAGTGTGAACTGATATATGCAAAGTTTGAATTGGGGTTTCATTTGATATGACTACCAGTTAGTAGTCTCAGCTTCAGGGTTTCTGGTTGATGTATTCCAAGTGTATGTGATTCGACTGACGATATCCTATGATGATTTAGCATTGAAATGAAGATTAGATCACATTTCCATGTCAACATTGTGTGTGTGAAGAATCTCATTGAGGATCTTGCATGAACAAGATTGATTCTATCTACCTCGGGAATGTGCAAAATCTTAGTAAACGGTAGAGAGCGCATGATGGGTTATCAGATTCCAAAAGTGCTAAAGAACAGATGATGGAGAACATCTTGAGATTTGTTCAAGATTGTTTTTTCTCTATGTAATGTGTTTAAATGGCCAGGATTGGATCGACTGTATTGTTAACCTAGATGCTTAGTGTTTTAGGTTTTGGCCACTGACCTAATTTTTGTCTATAAGGTCGATGATGATTTTCATTTGAAGTTGTTGGCAAATGAATGTATGTGAGGTAAGTATTGCCAGACAAATGGAGTAAGAAGAGATTTGTAGAGTGTGATTGCAGAAGTAAAAGAACTGAAGTGGATTTGCCTTCGCATTAAGTGTTGTTATCAGATCAGTGTATTACCTGTTGACTTCTAACCATTTCAACAGTTGGAAAATCCCTTTATCGGGTAGCTTTAACAGGCTTTTTGTAAATCCTTTAACAGGGTGACTCAAAATCATTGAGTTCTTTAAATCCTCTTACAAGGTAACCTTTAACAGGGTTTTAACCTCTAACTGGGTATTTAGCCATCCCTTAACCGGGTGATCCCTAGAAGGATCGGTTCCTAGCAAAACCTGTTGTAAAGTCTTTAAACGGACTAGGCTCCTAACAAAGTGGACTTTAGAAGAGTTCAAGAGAAACTTGTGGGTATTCATCCCCACCGTGGTTTTTCCCAGTTGGGTTTCCACGTGAAAAAAATTAGTGTGTTATGTGTGATGCCTTTTTATGTGATGTTTTAGTGTTTTCTGTTAAGCGGTAATGCAAGCTAATCCAATGGTCATTGTATTTCTGATGTTTTACTTGCTTAAGCATATGGGTGAAGTTAAGATGAGATGTTAGGTTTTGAGATGATCTAGATGTTACCGGTTTATGTCTCTTGTAGTCATACTGTGTTCTACCGGTAGTGCCTTGATTTAGATCGGTGATATTGTTTACCAGTTAGTGCAGTCTTTGCAATTTAAGTTGTTGGAGAAATTTTTGTCTATACTGATTCACCCCCCTCTCTTAGTATCTGTTGGATATTTACTGTTCATCATTATTCATCAATTGGTATCAAAGCATCCTCCAGGTCCTTTGTGTTATAAGCTTAACCGCTTGAGGAAAAGATCTTATTCTAAGGATGAAGAGGGAAGGTCCAAAGTTCAACAGAGATAACTTTAAGATATGGAAGGACAGAATGAAGATATACATTAAAAGCATGGGTTCTCAACATTGGAACTATGTTGAGAATACTTATTTTGTCCCTACTGGTACTCTCACCGATGATCAAAGAAGAGAAATTCAGGAGAATGGGAAATTCAGGAGAATGGGCAATTCATGGAAGCTCTTATCAATAGTCTATTTGATATTGAGTTTATAGATGTTCAAGATAAAGACAATCCCAAAGATGTATGGGATACTCTGGAGTCTATCTATGGTGGTGATGAGCATGTGAAGAAAGCTAAGGAAGAAAGCCTTAGAGAAAAAATTGAAGACATGCAGATGGTTGAAGGAGAGACCATTCAACAATATGGGATAAGGATTAAAACTGTTGTTGGAGACATCAAGAGTGCAGGAGGTACAATGGAAGATTTTTTCCATTATTAAAAAAGTTTTGAGATCCTTATAACTAGTCTATGCAATAAGGGTTGTCGCTATTCAAGAGTTGAGATCTATTAACAAGACAAAGGTATCCCTAGACTCCATCATTGCTAAGTTGACCACATATGAGCTAAATAGTTATGATGGCAGTGTTCAGAAGATTGATTAAGCCGTTCGAGCATTTGCTGCACTAACTAGAAAAGGAAAAGAAGTTAGTACTAGTTGTGAACCTAGAAAAAGCAAGGATATGGATGATGAGGAGATCCTGATGGAATTTTAAGCTCTTCTTGCCAAGAGATTTCCTAAAGGAACTAGAAAATACAGAGGTAAGCTCCCTTTGAAATGTTTTTCTTGCAATAGGATAGGACACATTGTTGTCAACTGTCTCAACAGTGATAATAAGGACAAACTGGAGAAGTTAAAAAATTTCAAAGGAGGAGATAAGAGAAACTGTCTTGTTGCAGTTGATGAAGGTGTCACTGATGACGAATCAGAAGATGAAGAAAGTGAAGGCATAGTGTTTATAGCCATTAAGGAAGATGTGTCAGACAAGAAGGCTCTTGTCTCCCGCTTTGATAATTCTAATGAGTGGATTATTGATAGTGGATGCTCTCACCACATGACTGGTGACTAGAGAAATTTTCTATCACTGGAAGAGTACAATGGAGGTGTAGTCCGATTTTGTAATGATGCACCATGTATGGTAAAAGGCAAAGGGTCCATCTCTCTAAATGGAAAAGTAGTGCTGATAATGTGTATTGGGTAGAAGGTCTCAGGAATAACCTTTTGAGTGTTGCATAGCTAAATGATAAAGGACTCACTCTGGAATTCAAAGATGGAGTGTGTAAAATAAAAGGAAAGAGTGGTGAACTGATGGCCACCGGTATGCAGACCAAAGGTAACTTATTTCAGTTAAATACAAATATCAGTCAATGTCTAATGACTAAGTTTGATGGCAGTTGGATATGGCATAGGAGACTTTGCCATGTAAATTTTGATAATATTGTGAAGGCCAGTAAGATCAAGGCAGTAAGAGGATTGTGTGTGCTGAACAAATCAGAGAATCCTTTGTGCAGAGAATTTCAACTGAGGAAAATGTCTTCCTCAACCTTCAAAGGTAAATATTTAACAGCAGATAATTTACTTGATCTTGTGCATATTGATTTGTGTGGTCCTATGAAAACTAGGAGTGTTCAGGGAGATACATACTTTATGATTCTTAATGATGATTGCTCAAGAATGATGTGGGTCACATTCTTGAAAGACAAGTCTGAAACTTTTGGAAATTTTAAAGCCTTCAGAGCACTAGTTGAAAAGGAAAGCAGTAAGAGGATTAAACGTTTTAGAACTAACCAAGGAGGTGAGTTCACTTCTGGTGAATTCAATAAGTACTGTGAAGAGAATGACATGAAGAGGAAACTATCTACCCCTAGACTCTATAGCAGAATGGCCTAGTAGAAAGAAACAACCAGATTATAGTTGAAGCTACCAGAACGATGTTGGTTCAAGGGAAGGTTTCTCACACTTTTGGGAGAGAAGTGGTGAGCACTGCAGTCTACACTATGAACTAGGTACTCATCAAGAAAGGTAAGGATAAAACTCCTTATGAGTATTGGACTGGTAAGACTCTAATAGTAAGCTACTTTAGAGTGTTTGGTAGCAAGTGTTATATCAAGAGAAGTGAACACCAAAGAAAGTTTGATGCAAAATGTGATGAGGGAATATTCCTAGGGTATTCCACCAAGAGCAAAGCTCTCAAGTATTTTAATAATAGGACTCAAAGAAATGTTGAAAGTATTAATGTTAGAGTTGATGAAACCTCTGAGAAATCTGAGGAAACCAACAACGAGTGAGCGGTAGATGAACCAAATGTAACCTTCTAGGAACCAGTTGCAAAATAACTAAGTACAAGTAACAGTGCTCCTACACCTGTAGATGTTGATGAAGATGAGGATGAAGAGGAAAAACAAGAGGAATCAGTTGATATCATTCCTACGTATGTAAAGCTACATCATGATCCAAAGCAGGTCATAGGGGATAAGGATGCAAGAATACTTACAAGAAGAAATGTCAAAGAGAATTCTTGCATGATTTTTGAATTTGAGCCCAAAACATTTAAAGAGGCACACAAAGATGAAGACTAGATTAAGGCTATGGAAGAGGAACTTGACCAGATAGAAAAGAATGGTACATGTGATAGTTCTGATACTTAATGTTAAGTACAGATGCCAAGCTGATAAGATGAGAGGGGGGGGTGAATCATACAAACTTAATCTTCCATAAAAACATCAGATTCAACCTCGGTAACATATACTTAAGTGATATAACCAAAACTATTAAACATGCAAACTCAAAAGAATATAAACATAATAAACCTCATAACACCAGATTTAACATGGAAACCCAAATAGGGAAAAACTACTGTGGGATTTCGGACCCACTAAGAAATATACTCTTCTAGAGTGTGCTTGATTAAAAGCAAATCCTGTTAAAGATTACAAACACATTGCTAGATGTGATCCAATTAAGGGATTTCCCTCAGATTTGTTAGGATCTTCACCTTGTTAGAAGTGACCTTGTTAAAGGATTTCAAACACTCAATCAGAATGTCACCTTGCTAGAGGGTTTTACAAATAAGACTATTAAGTCCACTCGGTTAAGAGATTTTCTGTCACTTCACAAAATAACAGTAATAAAAATCTATCGGCAACTTCACATCTAAAATGCTAAAGTAAATTCTTATTTGCTCAATACAATCTAGACATAGAACTAATCTTGTCCATCTGTTGGGCTCTATACTCTATTATACAAATAGTTCTTCAAGCTTCTGTGCTCGGTAATCACTATGTATCATCCATGTGCATACACTTGCCCGCATATATTGTTTATCAATAGTTCCCTATTTATAAACAATTGCCAATTGCTTAATCTCCTTGATCACATTTCCCATGATCAATCATAGCCATCAGATCTTCAAACTTTGACTAGGTTCAATGTATTCTTTGATTTGAAAAATGTTTTACCCTGCCTTGGAACTTGCATACATTTCTTGGAACTTGTGCTAGGGTATGCGGTTCAATCTGCGCTATAGATCTTCATGCCGATTTTCCTTTGCCATAGATTCTTTAACAAACTTTATGCATGGCATACCAATCATTTAATCAATTCTAGCTCATCAACTCCCTTCATTAAATAACTCATGTAGCCATTTGATGCATTCTATTATAGCTCGGTTACAACTCGGTAAATACTAAAATTTACTCGGTAGACACTCTGTCTTCATTAACCGATAGCGATAACCTTAGGGTTTATCGGCTAGGTTCTTTTCTCGGTAACATAGTATAGTATTAACCTTACAATAAATAACATATGTATGATATCAAAACAATCTAAACATCATGATCTCATCATTGTCTAACTCGGTAATAGCTACCCATTGAATAACTTATTCATCCCCTTATTCATCATATTCTTTCTGTGTCTTTTACCGACACCTTTATACTCATCAAATCATACTTCTCAAGATATGGCAACATCATACTGATTTAGAAAATCAATTTCTTGACATCAATGATAAAATAATAATATTAAGGTAGTAAATCATCTTTAATCAGTTATATCCATAATCATCAACAACCTTCTCAATATCCTTATTGAAATCCCAACAATCTCCCATTGTTTGTTATAATGCCAACAATCTCCTCCTTTGGCATTTATGGCAAAACCAATTGATTTGACCTAATTAATTTGAATTGTTATGATATTCTGAAATGTTGAAATGCTCTCCCCCTATCATCAGTCTTCTCCCCCATACATTATACTTCTCCTCTTTCCTCAGTCTTTCTTTTCTTCAGTCTTCTCCAGTCTTCTCCAGTCTTCTCCCCCTTTGACAACAATGCCAAAAAGTAAAGAACTAAAACATAATTTCTTCTTGTATGAAGTGATTTCCTGCTATGATGTATCAACTTAGTCTCGGTCAGAGCATTTTGTCTTTAATTCCTGTTTCCTATATTGTTTCCTGCACACCTTTAGAAAACCTCCTAAAGTGTGTAAATCAACATCCACTCCTAAAAGATATTTTGTAGAGTCATTGAATTGATGCTTTCACCGAACTCGGTCAGTGAATGGAAGATAGGGGTAGGACCCGTAACTTACTTCTGAGATACTCAAAAGTGTCCCTCGGTAGTGGCTTGGTGAAGATATCTGCTATTTGTTCCTTTGTACTAACATACTCCAACACCACTTTCTTATCTTGAGCTTCTTCTCTAAGACAATGATATTTGATAGAGATGTGTTTCATCTTAGAGTGCATAACAGGATTCTTTGAAATGTTAATGGCACTAGTATTGTCATAGAATATAGTTACTGGCTCGGTAACTTTCTCATTTATACCATCCAACAGTTGTTTGATCCATGCTATGTTGGTACAATTTAATGCCACAACAACATATTCAGCTTCTGTTGTTGACTGTGAAACACATCCTTGTTTCTTGCTAAGCCAACTTACTAGTCTTTCTCCTAAAAAGAAAGCTCCTCCACTTGTGCTTTTTCTATCATCAATGTTGCCTACCCAATCAGCATCAGTATAAACTTTTAAATCAAAGTCATTTCCTTTCTGATATACTAAGCCATAATCCTTAGTGCCTTTCAAGTATCTAAAAATTCTTTTGATTTCTATCATGTGTGTTTCCTTAGGATCTGTAGAGAATCTTGCAACTATACCTGCTCCATGTGCTATATCTGGCCTACTATGAACAACATATTGTAGCTTTCCAATCATGGATCGGTAAAGTGTCTCATCAACATATGCAGATTCATCATTCTTTGATAATTTACAGATGGTAGTCATAAGAGTACTTACTGGTTTTGAATCCTCCATTCCAAATTTCTTCAAGATTTCCTTTATGTACTTGGATTGAGTAATGAAAATCTCATTTTTCATTTACAATATCTATAAACCTATAAAATACTTTATCTCACCGATTAATGACATCTCAAATTCTTTGTTCATTTCATTTCCAAAGTTCTTTCATAAAGAGTCATTTCCACAAAATGTGGCTGAGATCAGTATTCCATTTTCATCATTCTTCATGTACATATTGTTGTTCTCACTTGTCCTTATAAAACCAATCTTAATCAAATAAGAGTGCAATCTTTCATACCATGCTCTAGGTACTTGTTTCAAACCATATAATGCTTTGTTCAATTTACATACCTGATTTTTACTCTTGTCTTCAACAAATCCTTCAGGTTGTTCAATAAAAACTTCTTCTTCTAATATACCATTCAGAAATGCAGATTTGACATCCATTTGATATACCTTGAAATTTTTGTAAGCAGCATATGCCAACAATGTTCTTACTCCTTCTAGTCTAGCCATAGGTGCAAAAGTTTCACCATAATCAATTCCTTCTTCTTGGGCATAACCTTTGCAAACTAGTCTTTCTTTATTTCGAATGACCTCTCCTTTTTCATTCGGCTTGTTTCTGAAAATCCACTTTGTACCAATTACATTTTTGTCCTTCGGTCTTGGGACCAGTGTCCATGTGTCATTCTTCTTGATTTGATCAATCTCTTCTGTCATAGCATTTATCCAATCTTCACTGTTAAATGCCTCTTTCACTATTCTCGGCTCAATTTCAGATATTAGACATGTGTTCTGTCTCAGTTTGTTCCTTGTCATAACTAGATCATCCTTATCTCCTATAATCTGACTTGACGCATGATGTCTTCTGACATATTTGGCTAATACAGGCTCGGTAGGCTCTGTATAATCTTCTTCATCACCTGGTAACTGGATATTCTCTTCATTTTCTTCAATAGTTTTCTCAGTAAGACTTGTCGGTTGAACATAGAAAAATTCATCATAGTCTTCTGGTTCCTTGGAATTTCCTTCATCATTTCTTTCTAATCAATTTTCACATTTGCACTTTCTACTATTTTGTTAGATGATTCGATCAGACATTTAAATGCTTTGCTTCTAGAAGAATAACCAAGAAATGTTCCTTCTTCACTTTTTTGATCAAACTTGCCATTTCTATCATCTTTGTGTACATAGCATCTACTTCCAAAGATTTTGAAATAACTTACATTAGGTTTCTTGTCATACCAAATTTCATATGGTATCTTCATAGTTCCTTTCTTTAGTTGTACTCAGTTCAAGGTGTAAACTGTTGTGCTTATTACTTCTCTCCAAAATGTTTGTGGCACTTTCTTTTCAATCATCAGGGTTCTGAAACAATCCACAATAGATATGTTTCTTCTCTCAGCTATTCCATTTTTCCATGGAGTTCTCAGTGCAGAGACTTGTCTTTTAATACCATGATCATTGCATAATAAGTTGAACTCATTAGATGTGAACTCTCCTCCTCTATCTGATCTAAGACATTTCAGTTGTCTTCCTATTTGATTTTCAACTCTTGCCTTGTACGATTTAAACATTTGAAAAGCTTCTGATTTTTGTTTTAAAAACATAACTGACATCATCCTTGAGTAATCATCCACAAATAATATGAAATATTTATCACCATAATAACTTTGAACTTTCATAGGACCACAAAGATCGGTGTGCACAAGATCTAAAATTCCCTTAGAAGTGTAAGACTTACTTGTAAAACTTGATCTTGTCATCTTACCCATCTGGCATCCTCGGCACATAGCATTCTCAGGTTTTTCCAAACTCAGTAGACCTCTTACTCGGTGCTTCTTACTTATTTTGATCAGATTATCAAAATTTAGATGACAAAACCTTTTATGCCATAACCAGGTATCATCTATCTTTGCATACAGACACTTATTCCGAGTTGAGTCAAGGTGAAATGTGTTACCTTTTGTTTGTGTCTCGGTAGCAGCTAACTTTCCATTCTTGTCATGAACTTTGACAATTCCTTTCTGAAATTCTATTCAGTATCATGTATTGTTTAGTTGTGCTACACTCAACAAATTGTATTTCAAACCTTCAACCCAATAAACATCATTGCATCTTGCATTGTCAAGAAGTGTTATAGATCCTTTACCTTTTACTGGACATGGTGCATCATTACCAAATCTTACATAGCCTCCATCATAATCTTCTAACATAGCAAACTTGTGTTTATCACTAGTCATTTGATGTGAGCATCCACTATCTATGATCCAAGAATCATTAGTATTTATGTGAGATATTAGGGATTTTTCTTCATACCTTTCTTTATCTGATCCATCTTTGATAGCCACATAAACTACTTCCTCTGTATTAGTTTCATCTGATTTATTATCATTGGATTCCTCATCAGCTATTAAGCATGTCTTTCTATCTCTTCTTCTGAAGTCTCAGTGTCCTCTATAATGATTGTTTTTTTGTCTATTATCTCGGTAATCTCTCTTTTCAGTAGAATCTTTGTCAGGACAGTTAGAAGCCATATGTCCTATCTTATCACAATTGAAACATTTCAAAGGTAGTTTTCCTTTATACTTACCTTTGCCTCTCGGTAACCTTCTGGCTAATAGTGCTTCAAACTCTTCTTTCTTTCTGATTTCCTCATACAGTTTGTGTACTTCCTACATGTTCTTATGAAATCTTTCACTTTCTCCACTGTGGTCTTCTTCAGAGTACTTATACTTTCTTTCATTGTAATTATTAGATTCATCAAGATGAAAAGAACTAAATGCAGATTCAACTTTATTTACCGAAGACCCACTGTTATCAAAATTACTTAACTCAAATGCATGTAGCTTACCAATAGTAGCATCTAAATAAACTGGCATATTGGGTACAGACCTTAATTCATTGATTGCAGAGACTCTGATTGCATAAGCTGGTAGAAGTGTTCTTAACAACTTACTTGTTATACCCTTTTCTTCAATGGTTCCACCTGCTCCTTTGATTTGGTTGACAATCTCCTTTAGTCTTGTACTGTACTGAGTTATGTTCTCACCTTCATCATCATCATAGATTCAAGTTGCCCTCTTAGACTGTCCACTTTTTCTCTTTGAACATGTTCATCACCGCCATATATAGATATGAGCTTGTCCCACATTGCCTTCACATCATTACAACCTTCTAGATCATTAAACTCTGAGTTGGTCAATGCAGATGTTATTTCAATCATTGCTTGGATATGTTCTTGCTTTGCCTTTATCTCTTCCATTGTCAATGGATAGATACTTGGTGTAATGAAATCATTCTCCAGATAATATACAACATATTCTCCAACTCCTGATAGGTGCAACTTCATCCTTTTATGCCATGTAGAGAAACTTGAATTGTTCAGCTTCGGTGCATCCCTCTTATACATCTTTGGATCTTTGCCTCAAGTACCTTTAAAATTTTCTTTCGGAGTACAAAGCTTTGATTCCAATTGATAGTTCTAATACTTAATGTTAAGTACAGATGCCAAGCCGATAAGATGAGAGGGGGGGGGTGAATCATACAAACTTAATCTTCCATAAAAACATTAGATTCAACCTCGATAACATATACTTCAGTGATATAACCAAAACTGTTAAACATGCAAACTCAAAAGCATATAAACATCATAAACCTCATAACACTAGATTTAACATGGAAACCCAAATAGGGAAAAACCACTATGGGATTTCAGACCCACTAAGAAATATACTCTTCTAGAGTATGCTCGGTTAAAAGAAAATCTTGTTAAATATTACAAACACATTGCTAGATGTGACCCAGTTAAGGGATTTCCCTCAGATCTGTTAGGATCTTCACCTTGTTAGAAGTGACCTTGTTAAAAGATTTCAAACACTCAATCAGAATGTCACCTTGCTAGAGGGTTTTACAAATAAGACTGTTAAGTCCACTCGGTTAAGAGATTTTCTATCACTTCACAAAATAACGGTAGTAAAAATCTATTTGCAACTTCACATCTAAAATGCTAAAGCAGATTCTTATTTGCTCAATACAATCTAGACATAGAACTAATCTTGTCCATCTGCTGGGCTCTATACTTTGTTATACAAACAGTTCTTCAAGCTTCTGTGCTTGGTAATTACTATGTAGCATCCATGTGCATACACTTGCCCGCATACATTGTTTATCAACAATTCCTTATTTATAAACAATTGCCAATTGCTTAATCTCCTTGATCACATTTCCCATGATCAATCATAGCCATCAGATCTTCAAACTTTGTCCAGGTTCAATGTATTCTTTGATCTGAAAAATGTTTTACCCCACCTTGGAACTTGCATGCATTTCTTGGAACTTGTGCTAGGGTATGTGGTTCAATCTAGGCTATAGATCTTCATGTCGATTTTCCTTTTCCATAGATTCTTTAACAAACTTTATGCACGGCATACCAATCATTTAATCAGTTCCAGCTCATCAGCTCCCTTCATTAAATAACTCATGTAGCCATTTGATGCATTCTATTATAGCTTGGTTACAACTCGATAAATACTAAACTTTACTCGGTAGACACTCTATCTTCATTAACCGATAGCAATAACCTTAGGGTTTACCGACTAGGTTCTTTTCTCAATAACATAGTATAGTATTAACCTTATAATAAATAACATATGTATGATATCAAAACAATCTAAACATCATGATCTCATCATTGTCTAACTTGGTAATAGTTGCCCATTGAATAACTTATTCATCCCCTTATTCATCATATTCTTTCTGTGTCTTTTACCAACACCTTTATACTCATCAAATCATACTTCTCAAGATATGGCAACATCATACTGATTTAGAAAATCAATTTTTTGACATTAATGACAAAATAATAATATTAAGACAGTAAATCATCCTTAATCAGTTGTATCCATAATCATCAACAACCTTCTCAATATCCTTATTGAAATGCCAACAATCTCCCATTGTCTGTTATAATGCCAACAACATGGTCTTTGGTACCCAGAACTGAGCACAAAAATGTTATTGGCACCAAATGGGTTTTTAGAAACAAGATGAATGAAGATGGCACAGTGGTAAGAAACAAAGCAAGATTGGTATGTAAGGGATATGCTCAAGAAGAAGGAGAACACTATGGAGAAACCTTTTCTCCAGTAGCTAGATTGGAAGGAGTTCGAATGCTACTTGTATATGCAACCTTCAAGGGATTCAAAGTGTATCAGATGGATGTGAAATCTACATTCCTAAATGGAATACTTGAAAAGGAAGTGTATATAGAGCAACCCGATGGGTTTTCCCTATAAGAAGACAGTGATATGGTGTGTAGACTACATAAAACCTTGTATGGGTTGAAGAAAGCACCTAGACCATGGCATGAACATTTACACTCCCATATTGTGAAGATAGCAATATCTATGAAGACAGAAGAAGATCAGATTTTGATCTGTGAAGTGTTTGTTGATGACATAATTTTTGGTAGAGATTACAAGATGAGCCATGCATTTGCAGATGAAATGAAGAAGGAATTTGAGATGTCACTAATCAAAGATATTAAGTTCTTCATTGGACTACATATTCAACAAATGAAAGATGGTATTTTTATCACTCAGTCCAAGTATGTCAAAGAGGTGTTGAAGACCTTTGGCATGGAAGACTGATTGTAAATTGTCAAAAGAAGATGACTCAGTGTTGGTGAATGAGAAGGAATACTAGTCAATGATTGGTAAGTTGCACTATGTAGTATACAACAGACTGGACATTGCACATGCAGTGGGCATTGCTGCACATTTCCAAAAAATTCCAAGAGAATCCCACTTGGTAGCAATCAAGTGGATTCTTAGATATCTGAAGGGAACTACAGATTATGGATTGTGGTATCCATACAGTAATGATTTCAATCTCAAAGTGTTTACTGATGTCGATTGGGCTGGTAATGTGGATGACCAAAAGAGAACAACCAGTGGTGCATTCTTTTTGGGTGGTAGACTAGTCTTATGGATGAGAAAGAAGTAGAGTTGTATCTCTCAGTCCACAACAAAAGCAGAATATGTAGCAACATTTATGAATTGCACTAAGACAATTTGGATGAAGCATGTATTAAGTGGTTTCAAAGTCCCTGTATCTGAACCAGTGAGTATATTTTGTGATAACACAAGTGCAAGTAATATTTCCTAGAATTCGGTATTGCATGCTAGAACCAAGTGCTTCGATCTCAAGTAGCATTTCTTGAGGGAGAAAGTTAGGAACAATGAGGTTGTATTGGAACATGTTTCTAGTAAAGAGTAGTTAGTCGATATATTCACCAAGCCTCTACCGAAGGCTACATTTACTTATCTAAGAGGCAAATTAGGGGTGACGCCCCTTCAAGAAGTGAACTAAAGGTATGTGCTCCACATCAATCAGGTATTTCATTGTCAATGTTTTTTTAGGATTTATGTGTTGAAGGATGCTACTCCTTAGGGGGAGCAACATAGTAGATCATGGATGTTTGTGCCTCCACTTTGGCATTGTTGTGAAAGGGGGAGAAGATGTGAAGCAAAGAAGATATCTGCAGTATTGATGACATATTATATGGAATAATATTTGTGTATTGCCATCAATGCCAAAGGGGGAGATTGTTGGCATATGTGCAGAGTTTGATGACATGATGGGATTGTATGTTGTCATTGATGTCAATATGCTGAAGTATGAACCGGTATATTGAAGTAGGCAAACTGGTAAGTGAACCAGTATGACGGTATGAAGTGAACCGGTATATTGGAGTGTGAACCAGTATATGCAAAGTTTGTATCGGGGTTTCATTTGATATGACTACCGATTGGTAGTCTCAGCTTCAAGGTTTCTGGTTGATGTATTCCAAGTCTGTGTGATTCGACCGATGACATCCTATGATGAGTTAGCATTGAAATGAAGATTAGATCATGTTGCCATGTCAACATTGTGCACATGAAGAATATCCTTGAGGATCTTGCATGAAGAAGATTGATTCTATCTACCTCAGGAATGTCCAAAATCTCAGTAAACGGTGGAGAGCACGTGATGGGTTATCAGCTTCTAGAAGTGGTGAAGAATAGATGATGGAGAACATCTTGATATTTTCTCAAGATTATTTTACTCTATGTAATGTGTTTAAACGGTGAGGATTGGATTGACTGTATTGTAAACCTAGATGCTTAGGGTTTTAGGTTTTGGCCATTGACCTAATTGTTGTCTATATGGTCGATGATGATTTTCATTTGAAGTTGCTGGAAAATGAATGTATGTGAGGTAATTCTTACCAAACCAAAGGAGTAAGTAGAGATTTGTAGAGTGTGATTGCAGAAGTAAAAGAACTGAAGTGGATCTACCTTGGCATTAAGTGTTGTTATCAGATCAATGTATTACCTGTTGACTTCTAACCATTTCAATAGTTGGAAAATCCCTTTACCGGGTAGCTTTAACAGGCTTTTTATAAATCCTTTAATAGGGTGACTCAAAATCATTGAGTTCTTTAAATCCTCTTACAAGGTAACCTTTAACAGGGTTTTAACCTCTAACTAGGTATTTAGCCATCCCTTAACCGAGTGATCCCTAGCAGGATCGGTTCCTAGTAGAACCCATTGTATTTCTTTAATTGGACTAGGCTCCTAATAGAGCGGACTTCAAAATATTTCAAGAACAACTTGTGGGTATTCATCCCCATCATGGTTTTTCCTAGTTGGGTTTCCATGTGAAAAAAATTAGTGTGTTATGTGTGATGCCTTTTTATGTGATGTTTTAGTGTTTTCTGTTAAGTGGTAATGTAAGTTGATCCAATGGTCATTGTATTTCTGATATTTTACTTGCTTAAGCATATGGGTCAAGTTGAGATGAGATGTTAGGTTTTGAGATGATCTAGATGTTACTGGTTTATGTCTCTTGCAGTCATACTATGTTTTACTGGTAGTGCCTTGATTTAGATCGGTGATATTGTTTACCAGTTAGTGCAGTCTTTGCAGTTTAAGCCGTTGGAGAAATTTTTGTCTATATTGATTCACCCCTTCCTCTCAGTATCTATTGGATATTTACTGTTCATCATTATTCATCACTATCTTGTTAAGTGGAAAGGATTACCAGATTCAAATGCCATGTGGATGTCAGAGGTAGATATACTTCAACATGGAGTAGAGATTTCAGACCTTATAACTCAAGGGACTTGAGTTCTTTGACCTAGGGGAGTATGGTGTAGGGCACCTAGCACTCCAAGAATGTAAGCTTTTATTTTGTTTTAGTTTTTGTGTTAATGTGTGATGTAATAATGGATCAACCATTGAGGACTCACTATAGCCATGGTTAAGTTGTCCAAATTTTGGTTTGAGTCAATTATGCTCAGGATGCTGCTAGGTTGAGAAGTGAGTTGCTTAGGTAGTGTTCAACCCAACAATAAGAATAATAACTCTAGTTGAAGTCTCAACCCGAAGTTTGGACATTCATTTGGTAAAGTCATTATTTTCATAGCTAGTGTTCATATGATTGTCAACCCAGGGATGTAATACTTGAAATGGGTCTGCACTATATATGCACTAAGTTCCTACAATAGCTATTCTACATTACTGCACAAACTAACATTATGCAGAAAAGATAAGCAAGAATTGAAACTATAGAAAGGCTACAGGAAAACTTCTGCATAAATTCATAAAAGCAATACTGGTTAAATTCAATGCTGATAAATAGAAATTACTCTGTTATGGTTTTGCTACAGGAATAGTCAGTGGATTTGTTTCCAGTGGCTATAGGAACAGTCAATGCAAGAACATCTACTATAGCTAAGGAAAGAAAACTAATCTTAACAAATGCACAGGAACACTCACCAAGTGGGCCCCCTTGTATGAGCAATACTAGGCTTCCTAAAAACAACTCTAAAAGCTTAGAATAACATATTTTTATTCATCATTCTTTGGGAGTCATTACATGATTCAATATGAAAAGAAAATTCAAAAATACTTAGGAAAAATCCTCTTCTCTATTTCTCTTCTCTTTCTATCTAACCCCCGAGAAGATAAAGAGCTTATTATTAAAAAGAAATCATCTACAATAGACAACACAAATCATGCCAAAAAGAGGAGGCAGATAATTGACTGAGAAAGGAGATAGCTAGAGTTATGTTGCAGGAAATGTGGATCTAAACCGAACCACAGTCATAACATATTGTGGCAGTATTTACAACTTCAATGTCCACCTAAGTTAGACTACGGTACTATCGCTTGATTGCTCCACTTATGCCATTCCTTACGCTTCTCATCTTTTTTGCAATTTGATCTTTAGTCATCTTCTTAAGTATCATTTCCTTCAACTAGAATGAAAGGAAAACATCCACCACAGCATCCTTTATTCCCTACACTACAAAAGAAATAACATGCATATGCATTTTATTTAATCAGGACATCTATTAATTTCACATATGATATTGCCCTAAACAATCTGCATGGAAACATGAATAAATCACATGGCCATAGGAATAAATGGCATGGTTGTAGGAATAAACTAGCAAAGATAAAACAAGATTTAATAGGTTTAGGCTAACATATAGAATACATATATTAAACTTTCAATGCATCACTACTACTTATGCAAATCAAAAGATGACAAAAACTCAAGAGTTCTGAGGATAGAAATATGACAATGTCAAAACTCATCAGGTAGGTCACAGGAAAATACTCTAGATGAATGTATTCATATATTAGGAGTCAATTGAGTTGTGTTTAGGTCTTGGAAGGTTTTTGAGGACCTTCAAGAGTCTTAGAATGCAATAGAATGCAGAATTGCATCCTAGAGCAAAAGTTGTCAAAAGTTGTTGAGCAACATTTTGCAATTTCTTGCAAAAGTTGCATTTTTTTGGTTATGATCGTTAGGTAGTTGGTTTAACCAACTAAACTAGTGGATATAAGGCAAATTTCACTTCATTATATGGGTTGGAGAATTGTAAATGCAAGAGAAAGTTTTTGCTTTGTGAAACAATCTTGTTTCCACCGGGTTTTTGATAGTTTTGTCTTGTTTTTCATTGCTTGTATGGTCTAGTACGACCTAGATGGTGTAAACTCATTTCCATATTTGTATTTTCATTGTATTTTATTTCATTAAGGTTGATTTTGAAGTTTGATTGTTCCATGTTGTGAAGATTTCTGTCATTCTTTGCTACTAGGAGCAAAACCCTTGAAAGTAGGGTTTAAGAGCAAGAAATGGCTCTAGCCTAGGCATTATTTGATGGAACTTGTTGTAATCATTAAGAATTCTACGTTAGGGTCTGTATATAGTTTTGGAATATGAAGTGTGATGTTTTAGGTCCAGGAGGAGGAGAAACAATGAAGACCTAGGCTCACCGCTGGGAGTAGGTGAGTTAGGATAATAAGCAAAGTGCGATTTGTGAGCACTTGGAGATTGATGCAAGCCCAAGTGGAATATGTATGGAAATCCCTCAGAGTGTCCTTGAAGGTTTCCAAGGTTTTTATAGTAGGATTTTTGATTGGTGAAAGGTTCTAGACCAAGTTTGTCCATCCACTGGTTAAGCCTAAAACCCAACAAAATAGTGCAACATTAGAAACCACACGTATATAGATAAACTAGATGCACTTTTCTAGTATTTTCTACAAATTCCAAAAGGGTATCCGAATCCATGATTTATTCCTAGCCTTGTTTGGGACTTTTTCAAATTAAACACCAAAAACTACTTAAGGAGGGCTAATGCAATTAGGCCAATTTAGGTGTCGGTAGAGACCTAGAAGGCTTCAGAAACCATGCCGATGGAATTGGTGAGTCTTAAAATTAAAAACACAATGAAGATACCTTATTAATTCATTGGGAAACCATAAGGGGATTTGGTGTGCTAAGATTCTAGCAGGAGTGGTTGGAGCCCAAAAGAGGTGAGTGTGAGTAGCTGAGGTGACAACCTCAAGTGGAGGAGTTGATTGTCCAGAAACCATTGGCTATACCTAGGAAGAAAGTCAAGAAGGTTCAGACCTTGGAGGTCTCATTTTCATAACCCTTACCAAGTACCATAGGAAGGACTTGAGTATTTGTAAGGTTGATACCCCATCCCTCTCTCTCTTCTCCTCTCCCTACCCCATTTATCTCTCTTACTTTATATTCTATTGCAATTAGGTCTTCCAAGTAGTGGTCAACATTTGCATGAACAATAGACCTCATAATCCCAAGGTCCACAATTTGAGATAGAGAGGCTATGCTTTTCTTGATAGAACTAGCATTTGACTGAGTTTAGAAAACTAATTATGCATCATCCCTCCACCATACTCCTCTTGTGGTTGGCTTTGGGCAATATTTGGTAATGCACATTTTTTCTTCCTAATTTTCTCCCCTGTAATTCTTAGAATACGAAGTGGTTTCCAAACTCATGGTCTGGGGAGCAATTTATAGCCATACCAAGGAAATCAATCACAGTTTGAGCTCAAGGGGCTATTATTTCCTTGATACACTTAGCATTCGACTCAGTGTATAAAACCAATTGTGCATCATCCCTCCACCACACTCCTCATGTGGTGGGCTTTGGGGAATATTTGGTAATGCAAATTTTTTCTTCCTAATTTTCTCCCTTGCAATTCTTTGAATACGAAGTGGTTTCCAAACTCATGGTCTGGGTAGCAATTTATTGCCATACCAAGGAAATCCATTCCATTGCATTTAACTATCTTATTAGCTTATGTAGTAATATTTATTTGATAGGATATAATTTAATTGATTGCTCTCTCTCTCTCTCTCTCTCTCTCTCTCTCTCTCTCTCTCTCTCCCCTTCTGCCTTCCTCCATACCCCATCCTTCTCTCTCTTCTTCTCTCCTTGCACATGTATCTCCCTTTATATTATTGTATTGTAATTAGGTCTAGCATGTAGTAGTCACCATTTGGATGAACAATAGACCTTATAATCCCAATGTCTACTATTTGAGCTCGAGGGGATATGATTTCCTTGATACACTTAGCATTTGACTTAGTGTACAAAACCCTCTCTCTCCCTCTCCCTCTATTTCTCTCCTTGTCCCTCTCTCTCTCCCTCCCTCTACCTCTCTCTCTCCCTCTCTCCCCTTCTATCTTCCTCCATACCCCATCCCTCTCTCTCTTATTCTCTCTATCCCCACTCTTTCTCTCTTCCTACCCCCTTTATCTCCCTTACTTTATATTTTTGTATTGCAATTAGGTCTGCCATGTAGTGGTCACCATTGGATGAACATTAGACCTAATATCCCAAGGTCCATAGTTTGATCTCGAGAGGCTATGCTTTTCTTGATATAATTATCATGTGACTTAGTGTAGAAAACCAATGGTTCATCATCCCTCCACCAGACTCCTCATGTGGTGGGCTTTGGGAAATATTTGGTAATGCACATTTTTTCTTCCTAATTTTCTCCCCTACAATTATTTGAATATGAAGTGGTTTGAAAACTCATGGTTTGGGGAGAAATTTATAGCCATAGCAAGGAAATCAATTCCATTGCATTTAACTATCTTATTATCTTATGTAGTAATATTGATTTGATTAGATACAATTTAATTGATTGCTCTCTCTCTCTCTCTCCATCTCTCTCTCCCTCCCTCCCTCCCTCTCTCTCTCTCTCTCTCTCTCTCTCTCTCTCTCTCTCTCTCTCTCTCTCTCTCTCTCTCTCTCTCTCTCTCTCTCTCTCTCTCTCTCTCTCTCTCCCTTATGCCTTTCACCATACCCCATCCCTCTATCTCTTCTTCTTTCCCTACCCCCTTTATCTCCCTTACTTTATATTATTGTATTGCAAATAGGTATGCGATGTAGTGGTAACCATTTGGATGAACAATACACCTAATAATCTCAAGGTGCATAGTTTGAGCTCAAGGAGCTATGATTTCCTTGATACCCTTAGCATTTGACTCAGTGTACAAAACCAATTGTGCATCATCCATCCACCACACTCCTCCTATGGTGGGCTTTGGGCAATCTTTGGTAATGCACATTTTTTCTTCATAATTTCCTCCCTTGCAATTCTTAGAATATGAAGTGGTTTCCAAACTCATGGTCTGGGCTATAATTTATAACCATACCATTAGCTTATGTTGTAAGATTGATTGGTCTCTCTCTCTCTCTCTCTCTCTCTCTCTCTCTCTCTCTCTCTCTCTCTCTCTCTCTCACCACTCTTTCTCTCTCCCTCTGTCCCCCTCTCCCTCTCTCTCTCTCCCTCTTTCCCCCTCTCTATCTCCCCCCTCTCTCTCTCTCCCTTTTTCTCTCTCTCCCCCTCTTTCTCTCTCTCCCACTTTCTCTCTCCCCCCTCTCTCTCTCTCCCTCCCTCTCCCTCTCTTTCTCTCTCTCCCACTTTCTCTCTCCCCCTCTCTCTTTCTCTCTCTCTCTCTCCCTCCCTCTCCCTCTCTTTCTCTCCCTATCACGCTCTCTCTCCCTCTCGCTCCCTCCCCCTCTCCCTCTCCCGCCCCCTGCCCATCTCCCTACTCCTCTCTCTCTCTCTCTCTCTCTCTCTCTCTTTTCATTCACATTCTATTTACTATAAATTGTACATACGGGTAGTGAGCCTATTAGTTCTCTACCCTGCCATAACATTTTTAAGTCCTAGGAGTGCGTACATGATATTTATGAGTTCTAAGCATGTACAGGGTGCAAAAAAAATACTTTTGGGCTTGCAAACATTTTAGATACTAACAATGTGTACGAGGTTATTAATAGACCGTGTACATGGTACTTAGACATAGTTTTAGTTCCCCAACACTCTCAACGGCCTGAAAAGAAGTTTTTGAGATTGTTTAAGGCCCCACTGCAACTGTGTATGCACTTGTCACTATTAGAAGTAAGTGAATTTTCTATTTTTGTATGATTTCAAATGATTGAATTTTTGTTCTTATTAGTTTATTCAATATTATTGTGATTTTTTAATAGCTTTGATTCAAAAAATAATAAGAAGAAGCATATTTATGGTTATTTGATTTTTTATGAACTTTTGTTTACATATATATGTGATATGATTCTATTTAGGACAACTAATATCAACCATGGGAAGGAACAAGTGAGGAACGATGGAACAATGAGAGGTTGAAAAGGAAAGAAAAAGGAAACATATGAAGAAATTACGTGACATAAGATCAATGGGACAAGAAGGTATATCATCCTCAACATCTCAATTTGATTTACCAAACAAACATAATGCACCTAATGCAATTGAAGAAGAGACATTTGGTTTACCATGTGAACCTAATACAATTGAAGAAGAGATCACATTTAATAGTCAATTAAATGATGAACATACACCTGCTCTATTTGATGAATTGAAAGTACACAATGCATGCAATGCACCGATGTTAACACCTCCTAGAATCATTCGTAGGAAACCAAAGTATCTAATTGACATTGATGATAATATATTGAAGCCAATGCCTGATAAAATGAATGAACTAAATTGTAGGAGAATGGTTAAAATAATATGGCAAAACTATTTTGAAAACTTAAATCAAACTGCAAGATGTCAATTAATTGTTCAAATGAATAAAAATTTGAATTTTAGAGAGACAATGAAAATTATAGGCCTAAGATCATCTTAAAGTAATAACAAAAGAACTATTGTGAGAAATATATTTGATTAATATCAAGCTATTGGTTCAAAATCACATACTAAATATTCTAATGTTACATGATGTATCATTACATTAACAATAATGAGCAAGAAAATAAAAAAATATCGTTTGTTAAGAAAAACAAGTAAGTCATTAAACCTTAGTAGAACAACATTAAGTAAAGCATTACAAAGGCAAGAAAAAATAGAGGAACCCAACAATAATTCTCTTTGGGCATTCTTGGGTAGACTACTGTTGGCATTTTGATGATGTTTTGATTGTCATTGATGGACACACACTTTCTTGATGTATGAGTTATGCTCAACTGATAATTGTTCCAATTGGTATTGTGTATTATTGAATGAATAGTCTTTATACTATCGGTATTTTGCTGAAGATGTTTACCAGTCATAGATTGACTGAAGAGCTCAAGCGGTATGGAGTTCCCAAGTGGTTCAAGGATCACAAGCGGTACGAAGGACCCAAGCGGTAGTTAACTTTTGATCGGAACACTATGATCTACCAGTCTTCATTTTTGAAAACCGGTAATTGGTATATTGTATTAACTGGTATTACTCTGTGATGAATTACCAATCGGTATTACTGTAATGTGTGATGAGTTATCATCCATCAACACTTTGGTGGTGATTTTGTGTCATGTTACCAAATGTGTCTAGATGCACTGAACCTAGGAACTTGTAGTCTAATCCTATTGAACCGACATGAAATCAGTTTCCTTTATAAGGACATCATGTCTAGGGTTTTCATTCATGATATGTGAGAGATGTGTGATAGAAAATGTTATGTGCGATCATTGTAGAGCAGATTAGGTCTGTGTGAAGAGATAGAGTGTGGAGATATTGAAGACTGAAGTAATGCTAAAATGCATTAACAATGAGCTGTCAAGGATCTAACCAAGCATATTGTGCTAGTATCTAGATCATTTACTTGTTGATTACTAATATCTTCAACAAGTCTGAAACCCTTAACCGGGTAGACCCAACAAAGCCTTTGTAAATCCTCTAACAAGGTGGTTCACAACTGTGGATCTGAAATCCTTTCACATGGTAGTCTTTAACAAGACTTACAGAAATCCTTTAACAAGGTAGTCTTTAACAGGGCTTATCTCCTAATAGAGATCTAGATTCCTAATAGGATCTATTCTGGTGAAGAACATTGTATGACCTTAACCGGTCTACTTTCTATTCTGCAGATAGTTACTTGTGATTTTTTGCTCACCATGGTTTTTCCCATTTGGGTTTCTATGTCAAATATCTTGTGTTATGGTGATTTTTCTTTTGTGGGTGAATGCTTTGTTTTCTATTTGGTTTGCATTTGTCTTAACCGATTTATTAGTGAATCTATTGTACCGATTATCTGCTAAATTGTTCAAAAGTTTGTTTCTAGTATTTTTTGGCTTTATAATTCACCCCCCCTCTTAGTATTCATCAATTGGTATCAGAGCCAACCATTCTATAAGTCTAACCACTTGGAAGGAGATATGGGGGAATACAATGTAAGGTAACTTACTCATCATCTCACTCAGACTTAGAGAGCCTATGATGAACTCAAAGTCAAGTATAAAGCCTCTTTCACAAAAAGAAGAGAGCATGCTAAGAAACTGATGGAACTCACTGAAAATAGCCCTTCTGATGAAGCAAACATGGATGCCCTAGTTGAAGAAGTTGAAAAACTGAATGAATCTAAAGCTTATCTGAGAAGAGAGTTGGAAGGACTAACTATCAGAATGAGTTACGAGATTGAGAATAGGAGGAAAGCTAAAGATCTAGTAAAACACAAAGATCATGAGATCTCCAAGCTGAAGCAAGAAATCAGTACCCTTACCACTCATCTCCAAGACAGTAAAGTGGAAATAGAAAAAATGCAAGGTAAACTAAACATGGCTATTTTTAAGAGTGCAACCTTAATGGAATCTAATGCTGCTATTTCCAAGGAACTTACTGAGTCAAAGCAGATACTTGCTAAATTCAATCAGAGTACTGCTAAGCTAGAGCAAAAGCTAGAATCGACAAAGCCAGTAAAGAATACCACTGGACTTGGTTTCTCTGGATATGAGGAAGGAGAGACCTCTGGAACAAAAGTTGAAGCATCAAAGAAACAACCAACATCCAAAGGAAAAGGTAAGAAAAAATTTAAACCTGTTTGCTTTAATTGTCTCAAAGGACATACTACTAATGTGTGTAGAAGCAAGGCCTACAATAATTTTCCTTATTTTCAAAACAATATGCCTATATCCAATAGATTCAATGGAAACTATTATGCATGCAACAAGTTTGGGCATAGAGCATTTGAATGTAGGTCAGTTTTGCACAACACTGGGAGATTTCCTCTAAGGACTCAAGGAGTTATTCCAGAATTTCCTATGAACCGAAATCCCAACCTATACAATACCTATGACCATCTGTCAGGTGGTTATCAAGTGGCTAATAGTTGGAGAACAACTTGTTTGATCTATTGTGGTAGCGGTTACACTGCTGCAACATGCAGAAGGAAGAACAGAAGTATGAATAATGGACCATGGAGAACACCTGGAATGGTATGCTATCATTGCGACAACCCGGGACACACTACCAGAACTTGTAGACTAAGAAAGAACCTATCGGATGATATACCGATCACTCTTGAAGGGAAGATTTATGTTGAAACTGTTCAAACAGAAATGAATAAAACTTGGAAAAATAAATCAGAAGAAGTGTCATAGGATGAACCAGTTTCTACACCTAGTGTGGAAGTCTCTGAACCGGCAAACTGAGCTTCAGAAAAGCTGAGGGGGAACATATCGGTGAAATATTTCAAACCCCCAGTTTATATTGGTAAAGACCTTAACTGGTATATGTTACCTGTCAATTGACAGAAGATTTGAAGTGGTAAAAGGCAAAATTAGGGTTTGTGCCCTAGCGGTAATGCATTTATGATGGTAGGTGAAAGTCTGTTTAAAAGGGTTTTTCATTGTCATTTTCACTTATCTGTTTTCGAGAGAAGAATTTTCAAGAGCAGAGCGACAAAGAGCGATTCGTCTAGCGATTCAAAGAGAATTCAAAAATCTTGCAGAGGAATCCAGAGATCTTTTTCAATCTATCAGTGAAGAACACTAAGTGGTAATCTAGCAACCGAAGTGGTGTATTGAGGGTGACATTGGCAAACCCTAAATTTTGGATTATGAAGGTATTTCTTGAATTTCTTTCTTATCATGGCTTCTGCATCGCACTCTAGTTCTAGTGCACCTATAGATTCAACTTAATTTCTTCAAAATAAAATGAAATAAAATGCCCTATCCCAAATACCCGTCGGAGTTATTGTTGAGGAAGATATTTCAGGGTATATTGACTATAAATTGGAAGACCTAGGATCCCTAGTGATTCATTCCCAGCTAAGTCTGTTCTATGGGGATGATAAGAAGATCAAACCGGAGTACACTGTCCTTGAGAAGATGAAACTGCATAATGCAGTATATTTTATGGAAGAGTTCATAGAAGATCATATCCGCATTATCCTCAACAGAGTACATGGTGATAAGATGTACCTCGAGCGGACGCATGACATCACACCGGAAGAAATTCATGTTGTCATCGGTTTCTACAATATTGGAGAGGTACCAGCTCTATGAAAGGTCACCAAAACTGAAATGACCAAGCTCACCATTTTTGTGAGTGACCAATGGGCGATGACCGTCAATACCATCTTTGATGATCTAGTTAAATATGCTTACATGGTGATTGGTTACTAGATGTTTTATGCTAGCAGAATAAACTCTATCCCTGTTGCTGCGATGAATGTTGCTTACAGAATGATCAAGGAAGACACTACATTTGACCTATGTACCTATCTACAGAAGCAATTGCTATTGAATCTAAAGTCCATCAAATAGGACAATTCTCTAAGGTTCAAATTTGGCCAACTTCTGGTCAGTTTATTCTTCTACTTTCAAGGTTATTTATCTAGAGTAGGTGATGTGCAATGGTCTACTGACTTACCAGTCTCCAGACAAATCAAGGAAAGTCTACAAATAGTGGGAACTAGATATCCTGAGGTTCTTAACAAGTATTTTGTTGAATTCAAGCAGAAAATGAGCCAAAGAATGAGGATATCTAATGATATTGTGAAGAAGTATGAAGATGACATTTGCTTCACAATAAGGATAGATGACTGCATAATGGAAGCAGTGGAACCAAGAAAGGAAGTAGTTGAACCAATGGGGTATGAAGTAATGAATAACATGTTGATTGGGTATGCCTCTACCCTACTTGCCTCACCATTGGATGCTAAGAAAAAGAGAACCGATGCCTACATGGAAAGGGTCACACTAGTTGAAGAACCAAAATAGAAAAAGGACAAAGTAGTACCATCGATATCTACACCGGTTACCTCTACCAGTCCGAAAATGACCAAGCTGTCACCAGCTAAGAAGAAACCTAAGATTATTCCAGAAAAGGTATTTGAGAGGAAGTGGAAAACCAAAACCAACTCACCGGAGTCAAAGGACACTGAACTGGAAATTCAACCAAAGAAGACAAGGAAATTAAGCAAGAAGGCGAAGTCTACCGGTAATGTTCCTGCAACTTCAGCACCGGTAAATATAGATATTTCCTCTTATAAACCAATGACACATTGTCAGAGGACAATTAAGAATATTAGGAGAAAAGTGCTTGATGATCTAAAGGAGTATTTTGATGATTTAATGATAATGAAAGAGAGGAGATAGAATAGGAAGTCATTAAATATTTATGTGTTAATGACTGGTCGCCATCTGAGATTAGATTGGTTACAATAGATTCTTTGTATAATTCTTTGGATAACAAATGGTGCATTACCATTGAGAGAGAATAGGAGATCAGAGAGAAAAATTTTCCACAATATTTTCCTGATTCTTCTAATTTTGAGTTGTTTGAAATAATGGATAAGAACAAAGGCATCTTCTTCATGAGAAGGAGAAGACTCAAGCTACTAGAAGGTAAAGCTTCTGAAGTGGAAAAGGATACTCACATACATGTGAAAGATGCTGTCAATATGCACTGAGTATTTAAAGCCAATAAGAAGGCTAAAAAAGCACTAGACCTATCATTAGGCAAACCAGATGAAGTATTTGATAGTGAAGGTGAAAGAGTGACAGAGAAAATTGACACTATTGATGTTGATGCATTAGATAGTGAGGATTTCACTCTGGACAAAGAGGAAGAGAAGAAGAAAGAGGAGGAAAAGAGGAAAGAATAGGAGAAGAGGAAAGAAGAGGATAAGAGGAAAGAAGAGCAGAAGATGAAAGAAGAACACAAGAAGAAAGAAGAACACAAGAGGAAGGAAGAAGAAAGGAAGAAGGAGGAAGATAAGAAAAAAGTAGAAGAGGAGAAGGAAGCAAAGAAGAACACACAAGCTGAGACTCCTAAGGCAACCAGTGATCAAACCAAACTAGTTGATACCACTAGTCCTATTGATCTAACTCTTGCAAATGAGTCTAAGCTACTGCGTAGCATCAAACTTGCATAGGAAAGATTGGAAGAATTACAAAGGAAGAAAGAACAGGATGTCATACAAACTGCAGTTGACACCCTCACTAGTCTAATTCTCGGTACCAACCTCCCCAGTACCGATTACTCTCTATCCAAGCTTAAAATTCTATGTATCGTAGTGGAGAACCAGGTACAATGCTTGGAAGATGTTGCTGAAGCCACTGCAAAGAACAACCAAGAAAAGGCACTCAACACTTCCTTAGTCAAGAAAATGAATGAGCTCTAGACACAATTACTGAAATAGCAGAAGGATATCAGTGTTACTATGGATGAGGGCAAATTACTTTTGAGTAAAATCTGCCAACCCCATCTATTTTGTGATGATGTGCTTAAATAGAAAGATAAACTCCAATTGAAGTTCCAGGCATATATTAGCATCTTCAAGATGCCTTATGATCTCTTCACTACATATGGACAAACGGTTCATCACTTTCAGTGTTAGACAGCCAAGATGGACTCAGAGATCACTAACTGGACTAAAGATTTGTAGGAGCTTCAACTGCTCTTGTTGCCAAGACTACAGATTCTTCATAAATGTTTTCTCAACCTGGAAGCTATCACAGTAACTCAAGAGATGAGTACCATTGATGCAATGGAAGAACTAATATTCTAGATGAAGACTGAAAGTGAGGTTGCTACCTCATTACTTGATTCATGGACATTGGCCATGAAAATTTTTTTGCAGGACTTTAAATCTATTTTTGAGAAATTTCATTCCTTACTGTCATGAACATTTACTCTATTTTTTCTTATATAAGGAAATAGGGGTTACTTTGCATTACTTTGTCATTGTTGGCAAAGGGGGATTAGTGTACTTAAAAGTTTGGTGAACGTTACCATTTCATGTATACTTTCATGTTACCATTGTGGGAAGTAGTGTACATTGTAATTTCTGCAAAAGGGATAGTGTATATGCTTAGGGGGAGTAATTTTAATTATGGCATTTTTGTTGTAAAAACACTTAGATGTCACAATTTTCCTAAGTGTTGCCATCAATGCCAAAGGGAGAGATTGTTGGCATTTTGATGATGTTTTGATTGTCAATGATGGACACACACTTTCTTGATGATGGACACACGCTTTCTTGATGTATGAGTTATGCTCAACTAGTAATTGTTCCAACCAGTATTGTGTATTATTGAATGAATAGTCTTTAGACTATTGGAATTTTGCAGAAGATGTTTACCAGTTACAGATTGACTGAATAGATCAAGCGGTATGGAGATCCCAAGTGGTTCAAGGATCGCAAGCAGTACGAAGGACCCAAGCGGTAGTTAACTTTTGATCGGAACACTATGATCTACCAGTCTTCATTTTTGACAACCGGTAATCGTTATATTGTATTAACCGGTATTACTTTGTGATGAGTTACCAACTAGTATTACTATAATTTGTGATGAGTTATCATCCACCGACACTTGGGTGGTGATTTTGTGTCATGTTACCAAATGTGTCTAGATGCACTGAACCTAGGAACTTGTAGTCTGATCCTATTGGACCAACATGAAATCAGTTTCCTTTATAAGGACATCATGTCTAGGGTTCACATGCATGATATGTGAGAGATGTGTGATAGAAAAGGTTATGTGCAATCATTGTAGAGTAGATTAGGTTTGTGTGAAGAGATAGAGAGTGGAGATATTGAAGACTAAAGTAATGCTAAAATGCACTAACAATGAGTTGTCAAGGATCTAACAAAGCATACTGTGCTAGTATCTAGATCATTCACTTTTTTATTACTAATATCTTTGATAAGTCTGAAACCCTTAACCAGGTAGACCTAACAAAGCCTTTGTAAATCCTCTAACAAGGTGGTTCACAACTATGGGTCTGAAATCCTTTCACAAGGTAGTATTTAACAGGACTTACAGAAATCCTTTAACAAGGTAGTCTTTAACAGGACTTATCTCCTAACAGAGATCTAGATTCCTAACAGGATCTGTTCTGCTGAAGAACATTGTATGTCCTTAACTAGTCTGACCTTAACCAGTCTGGTTTCTATTCTACAGATAGTTACTTGTGAGTTTCTTCTCACCGTGGTTTTTCCCATTTGGGTTTCCACATCAAATATCTTGTGTTATGGTGATTGTGTTTTTGTGGGTGAATGCTTTGTTTGCTATTTGGTTTGCATTTGTCTTAACCAGTTTATTAGTGAATATGTTGTATAGGTTATCTGCTAAATTGTTCAAAAGTTTGTTTATAGTATTTTTTGGCATACTGATTCACCCCCCTTCTTAGTATTCATCAACTACCATGCAAGGACAAGGTTGTTGATGCACTAAGAGCATTAATTGAATTTTTTTGGCATGACAACATAAGAGTTTTGCCCAACCAAAGAGATGTTGTTAGAAGGTGAATCGGGTCTACAAATCATGAGCCACATGCCAAAAACTATTTGGATATGACTCAAAATTTTTTTTATGAAAGATTCCTTGAAAAGTTTCCTCAAATAAGAATTTCTCAAAGATTTTTTGAAATGGAAAAACCTTTTTATACTAAGATTAATCATGTATGCACCACGTGTTGTTGTAGGATGCATATTGAATTTTCCATGCACTATGATATTTTTTGTCATATTTGTTCTACTTTGCACACTAACGATGTTTTGCAGGAATGCAATATACAAGCACCTCCTAAGTCGGTAAGAGAACTTATTTCAAGTGTGCTATATAATAGGCATGATGGTTGCATTTATTATAAGATGCCTTGTTTGGAAGGTTCTTGTACTATATGTGGTGCTTTGCAATGTTTACCAAGATGTGTACATTTGGTAGACACACATGAAATTGGTAGGAAACTATTTTCTTTTGGAAAATACAAGATAGTCACATATGGAGTTAAAGATGGAAAATATTTGAAGAGATGTGAGTTAGTCAAAAATGATATATGTGTAGCTAAATTTATGAAAATGTTTCAAGAGACTAGTTTATGAGTACATAATGCATACACATAGAGCTTGATGGTTAGATGAGAAATTCACGTTATGTATGGACACATTTCCTCTTGGCACCATTTTCTCTATTGTTGATTTTGTTGAATATTATACATGACAACCTCAAAATGATGTGCAATATATGCATTATCATTCTACACAAGTTTCTATTTTTGTATACATAGCATTCATGCATACAAATGATAGCACAGAAGAGGATAGAAAGGTTGTAAGAGAGTATCACTTCTCCATAAATGATGATCGTACTCATTCATCAGAGTTTGTACAAAGATCCTTTAAATTTTTCTATGATAATTTAAAAGAAAGAAACATACAATACAACTGACACTTAATATGGTTAGATAATTGCACCGAACAATTCAAGAATGCAAGGATGTTTTATAGGTTGACAAGTGGTATACAACATTTTTGGAATTTCATTGAGGTTGGACATGGTAAGGGAGAGCACAATTGTGTAGGAGCATGTGTAAAAAGATCCCTAGCTAGAGAAGATTTGAAGTACAAAGGTGGTGTTGAGTTGAGAGATGTAGAAACAATTGTGCGATGGTGTAACTCTATGATGGGTCCAGGTAATCTAGGTACGCCAATGATTCATAGATATTTTTGGTTGATCACTGAATCTAACATTGAAAACTATCTATATTTTTGTAAAGTTATAGGATCGAGTGACATGCACTCATTTATGACTTCAAATGCAAGTTCACTGGTAATTTATACAAGATAGATGGTATGTTTTTGCTCTTCATGCATGCATTATTTGTGGGAAGAATGTGAATCACAAGAGTGGGTTGACAAATGGTCTTGTAGACCGTTGGTTCCCATTGATACATATCAAATTCCCAAAGCAATACAATTGAGCTAGATGGAGACATCGGTGGATTCTGACCATGCATCTGACCTAGTGGATTTCGGTGATTTTTTGGGTTATTTTTTTTGCAAGTATTCTTTTTGGTTCATTTTGTTGTACATCACACTTTATTTTTGGTATTAATTATAAAATTCAGGTCATGTATATGCAGTTGTTGTAGAAGAGAATAATGAAGGAAGGGATTACTATTTGTGTCATTGTGTTGAGCCTAAAAAAAAATTGAGAACCACAATCATTGATGGAGAGGGTATTGAGTACTCAATAGGGTCTGTTGTCATGACAGGAACATGGCTTAGGAGATACCCTATCAATAATTCTAATGTTTGGTTGTTCAAGAATTTTGAAACACAGAGACATATTCTTTATTTCTCTAACCTTGTTTTTGCAACAAATATTCATTTGATGAAGTATCGTGGTAGACCTCATAACAAGATTTTATGGAAAGTTCCCGAATTTGACCACGAGGAAATACTTGACTTAGAGTCGATCATTAAGGCTCACTTGATTGATTCTATGGTTCAGAGTAGAATGATTTTGATAATTTTTTATATATCATCGACAAATTGTTCTATATTCATTTTTTGTATATAAATACCCATAAGCTGATTTGTACATATTTATGGGCATAAGTTTGTATATTTAAATGGCAATGAGCTGATTTGTACATATTTAGATGCCAAATTTTGTAAATTAAAATGGCGATGAGCTAAATTGCACATATTGTAATGCCAAATTTTGTATAAAAATCCCATGAGATGATTTGTAAGACATTTTTTTGTATATTCAAATAACCAAGAGCTGATTTGACCATATTTAGAGGCAAATTTTTGAATAATATGTTATAATGTTTTGTGACTATTTTTAGTGTTTATGTTTTGTGACTATGTTTTGAGTTTATGTGATGTGATAAGGTCAATCATGAGAATTATTGATTCTTGTATAATCATGGAGAATTAGTTAAGTCATTATCAAGTCATAGGAGTCATAGATTGAGTCTAGATAGAATTTGAGCAAAAATTGTCATTATTTTCAAAAACATTGTCAAAAAAGTTGTCAAGCAACTTCTAAATCACATCAATAGGGTATGGCTCTCAATGTTCCAATGCTTTAGGATGCAAGAGAAGATAATTCCTAGCATAAACCTACCCACCTGGACATGTCCGTGATGTCGATTTGTGCATAGGACGAACTGAATCAATTCCAGCCTATCTTGCAACTTTGCATTGCATGCAACTGAGAGTTTTTACAACAGGGAAAAAATGCTACCAATTAAAAATGGCTCTAAGTCGTAAAAAAAAGAGATAAGACATTATAGAGGAGCCTCATGCAACCCCATAGATTCAAACAGATCAATCACATCTGTCCTGGATTGGAAGAAACAGTTCGTCAAAGTTTGACAATTATTTAGACTTAGGGCACTTGAGAGATCACGCTGGTAGGATATGACTCTCAATGTTTTGACACTTTGGGATGCATGAGAGGAGCATGCCTAGCGTAAAAATGCCCACCTAGATGTGTTTGTGACATCAATTTGTGCATAGGACGAACCGAATCAATTCTAGCCTATCTTGTAACTTTGCATTGCAAGCAACTTACAATTTTTGCAGCAAGCAAAAAAATGCTACCAATTGAAAATGGCTCTGAATCGTTAGAAACTGAGATAGGTCATTATAGAGGAGCCTCACATGACCCCACATGTTCAAACAGATTAATCATATATGTCCTGGATTGGAAGAAATAGTCCGTCAAAGTTTGACATATTTTTGGACTTAGGGCAGTTAAGAGATCATGCCGGTAGGGTATGGCTCTTGACGTTCCGGTGCTTTGGGATGCATGAGAGGAGCATGCCTAGCATAAATCTACCCACCTGGATGCATTTGTGACATCGGTTTGTGCACGAGTTGAATGGAATAAATTATAGCCTATCTTGCAACTTTGCATTGCATGCAACTGACAGTTTTTGTAATAGGCCAAAAAATGGTACCAATTGAAAATGGATCCAAGTCATCAAAAAAACAAGATAGAACAGTGTAGAGGAGCCTCATATGACCCCACAAGTTCAAACAAATTGATCATATGTGTCCTGGATTGGAAGAAACGATCTGTCAAAGTTTGACAATTTTTTGGACTCAGAGCACTTGAGAGATCGCGCCGGTAGGGTATGACTATTGACATTCCAATGCTTTGGGATGCATGAGAGGAGAATTCCTAGTGTATAACTTCCCACCTAGACGTGCTCATGACATCAGTTTTTGCATAGGATGAACTGAATCAATTCTAGCTCATTTTGCAACTTTGCATTGCATGCAACTAACGGTTTTTGTTGCAAAAGAAAAAATGCTACCAATTGAAAATGGCTCCGAGTCCTCAGAAACCAAGATAGGCCATTATAGAGGAGCCTCATGTGACCCTACAGGTTCAAATGGATCGCTCACATATGTCCTAGATTGGAAGAAATAGTCTGTCAAAGTTTGACAATTGTTTGGACTCAAGGCACTTGAGAGATCGCGTCGGTAAGGTATGACTCTTGACATTTTGACCCTTTGGGATGCATGAGAGGAGTACTCCTTGTGTAAACCTTCCCACCCAAATGTGCTTGTGACATTGGTTTGTGCACACTATGAATGAAATCAATTCTATCCTATCTTGCAACTTTGACAACTTCGACTGCAACTGAGCAACTTTGACAACAACTGAGCAAATTTTACATCTTTTATCCAAATGAAGCCAAACATTGACAATTTTGACAACTTTGACAATAATTAAGCAACTTTGACAACAATTGAGAAACTTTTACATCTTTGATCCAAATGACCCCAAACACGAGAACCAAAATTTGACCATTGTGAGCATGATGGTGCTCTCGCACCACACACATATTGTTGTTTATATTCATATTATTGATTACATAGGAAAATATTCATTTAAATTTATAAAAGGGAAGCCACCAAATACAAAAAATACACAATAATGAACTAAATACAAGGAGTTTTGTAGGGTTAATTCAACATTTTAGAAATTTTATCAAATCATATTCCATGATTGCAATGTTTTATAT
The DNA here is from genome assembly GCF_030272615.1 of Cryptomeria japonica. NCBI lineage: Eukaryota > Viridiplantae > Streptophyta > Pinopsida > Cupressales > Cupressaceae > Cryptomeria > Cryptomeria japonica. The sequence goes on along the minus strand of NC_081405.1, from coordinate 156,388,343 downwards.
CATAGATTTTTGTTGTTTATATTCATATTGTTGATTACATAGGTAAATGATAAATTAAATTTATAAAAGGGCAACCACAAAATACAACGAATACACAATAACAAACTCATAACACATTTATTGGATCGAATATCAACATTTATATATATTAAAAAAAGGCATGTCTGCCAACTCAATACAAGTATTACAAAAATGTGGCATATGTCATGTCCAAATTGATATACAATAAAAATTTATAATACATCTACATGTATTGATCATTCTATGACCACAACTAACACTATATGATCCTAAACTTGTGGTGGATCATCAAAATCGAGCCTCTTCGATGTAGTATGCGGCTCTATAGATGGATGCAAAACCACAATTCAAAAGCCAAGTTAGAATTCTTTTGTAGGAAATGGTTCACAATTAACAACATAACTATGCATTTAAATATAATTTTTTGCAATTGAAATGTAGATTATCTTATTGGCTAATCTCGGATCTAATGTCTTCACTCTCCTCTCCTTGTTAGTCTTAGGAGTTTTCTTGAAGACAAACTTAAAAGGATCCACGTTATGGACGAACTGAGAAGGGGGCTATTGTAGATTAAATGTACAATTAATATAACGCACTAACATAAATACATCAAAAACAATTAAAAACTATAATATAGAGAACAATGACGTATTGGTGCCTGAGATGCTTCTCCAATGGACTGAGGATGGCTCACCATCGATGGAGAAACTATCACTATTACCTATACAAAAAATGATCAAATATTAAATACAATTAATATAATGATAAGTATTGTAGGTTAAAAACAATCAATGTAATATATCAAATAAAAGTGTATTGGATCCTGAGATGCTTCTCCAGTGCATGGAGGAGGGCTCGCCATTGATGAAGTAGCTATGGATATTTCCTATATGAAAAAATTATAAATTATAATTTATCACAAGTTCACATGGACATGTGCATATAATCATGAAATCAAGAAAATAAAATAAAGATGCATACCTCGGCCCTCTCTCGATCCACGAGTTAATCTGGTGCATTCAACAAATCCACATAGCTCAATGGCCATTGTACATGTAAGACAAAAAAACACTAATCAAACTACAAATCCCAACTAAGACAATTTCAACATTTTCAAACAATTATACAACTAAAAATGTGTCAAATTACCTTCTTCCCATGTTTTGGCATCTTTGAGGAATTCTTTTGCTTAGGACGATGCCTAGATGTGGAGGGGGTAGCCTAAAAAATCAAAATTAACATGAGATATTAGTACAGATAATATATTAAATATAATTTTAAAAATCTAAAATGAAAGGACTTTCATATTCCATCAAAACAATACATAAAAAATGGTGTACAAAATATGATACCATATAGCCTTGTAGGCCAAAATCGATTGCTGAGAGTGTGATGTCATGAATCTGTGACATTTGGTGCCCTATCAACACCTACAAACCAAAAATTGGACCAATCATTAAAGACAGTTAGTATATCTTGTAATTTTTTTGAATTCAAAGTGTACTATTCTATTTTAACATGCTACAAAATTTACACCTTAGGCATCGAAGTTGCAGCTGTAGTAATTGCGGGAGGAATATGGGATACCGCTACTGCGTCCTAAAATACATATTATTTGTATCATTTTTAATCAATGTATAAATTAAAATTCATTTATGTAATTACAAATTTAAAGTGACTGATAAATAAAATGCTATGAATTCAAATCAACACACCTATGTCTGTAGCTGATGGCCAAACGACATGTCCATCAACTCGTCTGTCAGCGCCACATCCTCAGTCATGCAGGTCTAACATCTACTCCCAAAAATCATGCATGAATGAGATGTGGATCCATCTACAGTGGCCTCATCATCCTTCCCTGTGCATATCCTTGAGCAACTGACACACATATGTTGAATGGGCTCTCTGTCACCACCTAGAGGAACTAATGGCTCATCATCCAGTACAAGAGGGTGTGCTAACTATGTCCCATGATGGATGATGGCACCAGTCAATGTTGTGGCAAGTCTGTATCTTTATTGAATCTTTTATCTCTACAGGGACAACTTGATGCACCTTGGGTTTGGGTGCTAGGGGGCTGCAACTCTCCGGGGACAATCGCCTAGGGGCTCCAGGTCTATCTTGGGCAGAGCCGCCACCTCTACCATGGAACTCTCTCATGTCAAAATAGTTTGGCCACACATTGAGGACAAAATCACAGTATACTTTCTCAAAAAATACAATGGCACCTCATAATTATTACAAGGTGGATAATCAAAGACCATCCACCAATGTATGGGAAACCTCTTTGCATTAAGAGGTAACGACTGACCAGTTTTAGGATCAATAAAAAGGGCACATATTTATTGTTTACTAATATTTTTGTTTTTCACTCCCTTGTATGATGACCCACTAGCATAGTATTGATGACACATATCCCTAAAGTTTTCCAATTTTGTAATTTGTGTGGAAATGGCTCTAGCACCACTAGCTAATGTTTCTAGGCTAGTGGTGAGGGATTTGTGATGCTCAAGCTCAGATGTTTTCAATTTATTAATCAGACTATTTATTTTAGACATGTTTTGCCCTAACAGATTAATCAATTTCTCCTATGTATCAGGTGTACGGTCAAAAGGAGGAGCTCAAGGTGTATCTTGTGGGTTTTGTTCGGGGTTTTCAAGAGGTGCATCATGTTGTTGTTTTTTTGGATTATCAAAATTTGGTTTTTAAAACAAAAAATTAAAAAACCTAATAAAAATAAATGAAATTAAATTCAAAACATAAAAAAATTGAATAAAAGAGAAATAAAAACAAAAATTAAGCAAAACTAACCTTGATCCATAGCATTGGCTAGAGAAATGTGGTAGCCCATTTGCAGTTTAGTGGGGAAAATGAAGAAAAAAACGTTGCGATCACAAGGAAAATAAGACCCAATTGTTTTTAGAAAAAAAAAATTTGACAAGTACTGCGTATGCGGTTTTTTAGGACTAAAAACCGTGTACGCGGTCACTTTCCTAAAAACACCATGTATGCGGTATCTTTGCTTCAAGCTCGGGGACAACGGACCTAAGCGTTTACGCAGTGATTGCAAATTTTAATACCGCATACATGCTGCTTGTTTTTTCACATTTTTTTTAGGTGGTATCCACTTTTTTGACCACCATCTTTGTGCACATACCCACTTGTGCTCTTCTTTCATTGTTTTTGTTATTGCTTTACATTTAGGGGATGTGGTCAATTCAATATAAATATCCTTGATATGCATTATTTATCATAAGAGTATACTAACCCCAGACTTAGTCTATCCCTTATATACTTTTTCATAAATGTTTTGTGACCATTATCCTCTGAATTGTCTTTTCTTGGGGGAATCTCATTGTGGCAACGTGATTGTATTTTGGATGCATGCTACTTTAAATAGATTTATCCTGATAAGGCGATTGCAATCGCTTTAATGTGGGGGGATACACTTCACTCAGTGTTTCACTCTTTGCACACTCCATGACATGTTTTCAATTATCAAGTTACCTTTTAAACTAAGCCTTTTTCTTTTTAATTTGGTATTTTTCATTTTAAGAAAATCTTACTAGGCTAGTACAGTCATGTGTTCTTTCATTTCTCCTTTCTTATGCTATCCCTTTTATCTCAATATTAGAGTAGTAAGATGCTAAGGTCCCTGGGGACTTAGTGTGTCTTATCTCTTTGATATCTTGATGAAAGTGTTTCAATACAACTTCGTACTTTATTGTGTGTATGCTTAGTCTCATACTCCCGCTAAAGTGGGGATTAGATGTAGTGTCCTAAATTGTACTCGCATAAAATTTCGTCCTCACCTAGGACTCACTTTGGTGTTCCAGCTTCTGATGCTCGATTGCACTGTGGATCAATTCTGTACACACCCCATTTCAATCTTATATTTTCATTACCTATCCATTTCCCTCCCCATTATGGAGTTTGAAATCAAGACTAGGGAATACCACACTCTAGTCGTCCTAATTACACCCTAAATCGGGGCCTCATAATGATCATTTCACTTGAGCAAGAAATTTGATCCTGTGTCAGCCTATTTTGAAAATTCAATTTTTTTTTTGGATGACAAGTATTAAAGGAGGTCCACCCCTCTCATTTGAAATCCTAAGCTAATAAATCCTATAATCAAATTGAAGATCTCAATTACATTCAAATCAGCAAGTGATCAATCATTCATCAAGCATTGGAGAAGCAGTGAAGTCAAGTTCAAGTATTGACGATTCCATCCATGATCAATGTTTTATGAAGACATCCTACATGAAACCCTAAAACCTTTGTGCAAAGATCATACAAAACTTCATCAAGGTATACATTATTGGTTCAAGCATTTCAACCTTACTCTCAAAAGGTAAACTTATTTTGTTACAATCTTTCATTATATATATCATTTTAATTTCATGGTTCATTCCAAAATTAGGGTTTGACCTAAGGCAAAGCACTATTCCAAACATATTTTCCTCTCTTTCTATGTGTAGTAAATAGGTACAAGAGTTGTACTTAGGAAATCCAGTAGATTTGATAGTGATGAATAGGTTCAACTTTTGATGGTGGAAAATTCAGTGGACTAGGGAAAATTTGTGTTACAAGTGGTTCTGAAAAATCAAGTCGAACTTTTGATAATAGGTTATAAACATCTTCTTTTGTCTAGATCTTTGTTTGTGGCTCTGTGGGACATCTATATCTCACTGTTTCTATCAGTTTAGTTTAATTATTCATGGTTTTACCCTAATTTCATTCCCAATTCAACTAATAAAGAGGATAATCAACTCTAACTAGTTGAATCCAATCGACACCTCAGATGTTTCCTCATTGGAATTGAGCCTAGATATATTAGATTCAATCCTCTTTCAATGTATCTTGTAATTATTAGATTATATAGTTGATTTAAGTAGTGAAAAACTAATACCTAATTTTCTCTACATTACAATATTAAAAAGAATGTATATACATATAAATAAACATGTATGTATAAATATTTAAAACTCACATGTCCACTAGTTGCATCAATTGAGTGTCGCCTGTGTACACACTTCATCCCCAAGTTGGAAGTAATATGAGCTAACTACACTTAGAAATATATAGAAATTTGTAACATGTATATTTTAGGACTATATAAAAAATAAAAGTAAAAATTTAATTTAATAGTTTTTTAATCAAATTATGCATGTTTGCATGCATGTACCTAGGTATCAAGTTGTGTAGGATCATCTATAGCCATCATGTTCACCATAGCTATGCCAACATATCTATCCTTGACTATCTGTAGTAATGATGAGTGAAGTGCACTATTTAGGTTAATGGGCATCAATGTGGAGTCTAAATGTAGAAGCATATCCATATAACCAAAGGATCCCCTCATAGGTAGATAGTCATCAAATGAATCCAGGCCTTTAGATGTGTGAATCTTCTCAACATTTTGTAAGGGATATGTAGCTTGTATATTCACCTTTGCAACAATAGAGTGATATGTAGGTGGTTTTGTTGGCAATTGACACTCATTCGGTTTAGTTGTGATTGTCATTGATGGCAACACATATGATTTTGGGTTGGTCACTTAACCAATACCCACCAGTCTTCATGATTCAACAACCAACATTCAGGGAAACTAGCAAACTAGGAATCGATATATGAGGCTGACATAGAAGATTGATCCGACAGGTCTACACGGTAGCAATTAGCCACATCGGTCATGAACTTTAATGTATTTATTTTTGTCTAGGCCGACATGCAAATAAATTATAATATCATTGTAAGCCGACATAAGGCATTTATGTTTTTGTTTGGGAAGGGTATTTAAGTTAGTCCGATTAGGATATTTAATATATGGTATTGAGATATATACATATGATGTGAGATATAGTGATGTGATATTGTGCGAACAATATTGATCAAATGTATGTGAATATAATATTCTGTAGTCGGTCTTGGTTATTGGTTTAAAGGTTTGGTATGTAAATCAAGTTACCAGTAAAGGAGGACATAGTGGAAACCGATACAGATAGTGTTTAAACTAGAACTCATCTAGCATAGCAGATGCATTCTCTAAGTTTATAATTTTTCTTGTAAACTATTATTCGGTGTTTGTAGTCAATGGGGCTCCTTTTGTGATGAACAATATGCTCTAGGTTGTTGGACTTCCTACATGTGCAGACCCCTATTGTAATATTTATTCATTTGGCTAGTGGATGGATATTGTTGGTCACCAATCCCACTATGGTTTTTCCTCTTTGAGGTTTTCCATGTATAAATCTTTGTGTTATGGTGTATGTTCTTGTGGTGACATTATTTATACTCGTTGTTCTATTATTTTATGGTTACCGATTACTAAAACACTTTGTTAATAAGGTTAAAATTTATCTCACCGTCAGTACACTGATTCACCCCTCCTCTTAGTGTTCTTGGATTCCAACCATTGGTATCAGAGCCTAGTGCCTTGGATTAAGTCTAATAGCTTAAGGAAGATCCTGAATCTGGAATCCATGGAGATGAGTATGGAGAAACAACTTGAAGGAGCTCTTGAAGACTATGATGATGAAAGGATGAAAAACTTGAAATTGCAAGATGAGCTGAACTTTACAAAGTAATTCATTCTTATCTTGTAGGAGAGGTTGTCATCTACTCAAGCTAGAAGGAAGGAACTTTTACAAAATCGAGATGATGAAGAGAAGAATTCCCTTAAAGAACAATGTCAGAAGATGAGTCAGGAGAACAATATCATGAAGAATAAAATGCAAGCCCTAACTATGAGGATGTCCAAGGAGATTGAAGAACGGAAAAAAAATGAAGAAAATCTTGGCAGATATCTTAAAGACAGATCCAAGGAATGCATTAGGCTGGCACATGAGAATGATATGTTGAGAACTAAATTGGTGCAATCCCAGAATAATGAGCTAGAGTTGGAAAGATTGATAACAGTCCTAAGAGGAGATCTAGATACTATAAACTAATACAAAGATAAGTTCAAGGATAGTTCTACAAAGCTTGATGAGCTATTGAAGGATCAAAGGCACAAGGGAGACACTAGAGATCTTGGATTGAATAAGGAGAAAGCTCTGGTACTACAAATAAAGTTGAAACAATTGGTTAGAAGGAGAATCCACCTGTCAACCAAAAACCGCCGGTAAGGCAACCCAATACACATAAATTAAATGGTAGATGTTTTTTTTCAATAAATTTGGTCAAATAGTGTAGAAATAAAGCAAATCAGGATAATAATGTAGTTCCCAATCAATATTCAAATTGTAAGAAGTATGGTCATCAGACAAAAGATTGTAGAGAAAATGTGAGATGTCATGCATGTAGAAAGTTTGGACATATGGATAATCAATGTAGGTCAAGGAATGATCAATGATATAGTAAGGCAATTCAGAAAAATAATGTCACTTGCTATGCATGCAACAAAATAGGACATATTGCTAAATTCTATAGAAGCAAGAACAATCTGATAGGAAATAATGAAAAAGGAAAAAAAAAGTTGATGATATCCGGAAGGAGCATGAGAGGAAATGGGTTAGGAAATCTGAAGATCAACCGAAAGAGACAATCAACCCAGTTACTCAACCGATAGAGAAAAATGTTCCTACACCAACAGGAAACTCATCCAGTAACTAAGAAATTAGCCTTAGGAGGAGGCAAATTAATGATAGATCTTGCATTACCCCTGGTAGCGATTTGAAATCTTATTTCAGATCTTGGAGAAGTCAGTCTGAAAGTTTCCCAGCACTGATGTCATCGATTTTCAATCTGGTATGATAGACCAACATGCATTTATGTAAATGAGAAATTAGGGTTTTTCATAGAATAAAAGAGAAATGTTGGTTCATTTCTAATCACATAACATTTAGAGTGAAGTAGAGCAAAGAAGAGCATGTTTAAGGTGATTCAAGGTGATCAAAAGAATTTTCAAGTGAATTCCAGTGTATCTGGCGTGAATTTTTGAGAATTTTCATCGACAAAAGTTGTGAGGTATTTTATAAGTTTCTGGACTATCTTTTGTTTGCAATGGCTTCTGGATCTTCTCCCGCACTGGTAGGTGTGGCTACCCCTATTATTGTTGACATCAAGGATCATCCACGCCTGATTTTCATGCAATTACCTCATATTGCGAAGGTTGATGATTCAGTCGGTGCATTTTCTAGGGTTCCAGATGAAGTTCTATATGTTGAAGATGTTCATGCATATATCCACTGCACTCTAGAGGATTTAGGTTCAGCTGAGATCAAAACAATGTACATGAAAAATCTGCTAGATAGGAGGGGATTGATGAAACTAGAATTTCAAATTTTGAAGGATTAGGGTTTCACAGACATTTTGGAGATGCCAAAATTTAAAGATGAAATGATCTGGTATGTACTGAGCCATGTCCACGGGGAATTCATATGATTGAACCAACCTTACAAAATCACCAAGGAGGCTATTCATGCAATCACCAATTTGCCCCAAATTGGTCAAACTCCCAGAAGGAAGAAAATACCTAACAATGAGGTTGAGAAGTTAACTGGTGCAACGTTTGACAACTGTTTAATGAGGATAAGAACTATCAGAGACAATGTTGTTCAATTTGCAAGCATGATAATTGGTTACAAGGTAACCCAATCAAACCGATTGAACTCTATTTCCAATTCATGCATTTATTGTGCTCATCAAATGGTCAAAGAAAATGATAGGTATGATCTCTGTCAATGGATGTGTGAAGAGCTTATTTTAAAACTAGGGAAGATTGAGGGTAAGAAGAAAGGTGTTTTCTAGTATGGCAATCTTGATGTTTGCTTGATGCTTTTATTTTTAAATGAGTTACTAGGATCTAGTAAAACTCAATGGGCATTTGATATGCTAGTAGGAAAGAAAATAAAGGATTCTATCATTGGTATTTTGGATATGTTGACATGGTTTTTTCATTGATGTCAACACCTGTCATCACTTGTCAACACTTATCAGCACTTGGAGATCTTTGATTATGTTCACCGACAAGTCAGAGACTTATGCACAGTCACCGGCATTTGGTTCACCAACACTTGGACTTACTTGGATACTACTTGGTTATGTCGAAGACATTATTTGATCACCTAGTTTTGGCAATTTGGTTATTTGTTTATTTGGATTTGCATATTTGCTGTTATCGGCAAATAGGTCAAGAATATACACCGGTGGGCATATCTATTCCAGATCAGCATGACACGTTATGGAGATGATTTATTATTGTTGTAAATGCATTAAGCCAACATCATGCATCAGATATTGATTCATTTGTAATTTATTTTATTATAATATATTTTAGTGGGTCGACCTATTCAATTGGTCTTAGGTTATGGTATAAATGTAAGATCTCATTTGTGAGATTGATAAGAGATTGGAAAAAGAATTGTAATAAGGTATATGCAAAAATAAGCAGAGCTATACACGCAGACATCATTTGAAGGTTGAAGGAAGGTTTTTTTAAAAGGCAATCAGAAATAAACCGGTAATGAATCCAGCATATGAAGATGCTATTTTAAGCAGTACATTATCATTGGATTTAACCATCCAATTGTAGTCAGTGTGACTCTCATTTTGTGATTGAGCAGTGAGCTCTAGGTAGCTGGCCTTTCTTCATGTGCAGAATCCATATTGTACACACATACTATCTACAGTAGTATCATTTGATTGTGGGTAAGGCTTCCCACCGTGGGTTTTCTCCTTACAGGGTTTCCACGTACAAATATTTGTCTTGTGTTGTGGATGTTATTGTCTTTCTGTTTCATGCATTAATCTTTACTGGTACTGCAATTAACTGATAAAACTGTCTATCGACATAAAGTTTGGTTTAGTAGCATTAAACATTAAGTTTTGGTTAAGTTGATTTTGGTTGAATTTATTGGACAACTGATTCACCCCTCCCTCCTCTCAGTTGTCTCCAGGACCTAACAATTAGTATCAGAGCCTAGTCCTCTTTTTGCAGAAGTTTAATAGCTTGAGGAGATCCAATGTCTTCTAACTATTTCAGGAAGGACAGTCTGAAACTTGATGGAACTAACTATGGCATATGAAAGATCAGGATGGAGACACATTTGAATTGCATTGGAAAGGACATATGGGATGTTAAAAAGAATGGCTATACTACTCCTACTCAAGGTCAACCTAATCCACCTTAGCTAAAGATGAGGAAAATAATTGCAAAGCAAGAGAAGCACTTTTGAGCGCATTATCAGATCAGCAAGTCATGGGATTATCAGACCGATCTACTGCTAAAGCTATTTGGGAAAAAATAGAAACATTGAATGAAGGAGATTCCATAGTCAAAATTGCAAAACTTGAATGCTTCCAGGTCAGGTATGAAAGTCTGAAAATGGAAGAAGATGAAAGAATTTCTGCTTTTATGGAAAGAGTTAATGAAATTGTTTTGGGTATACGATGTTGTGCAGGAACCTTAAGTGAAGATGAGATTGTTTCTAAAGTTTTAAGAGCTTTACCACTGGCATATAAAATGAAAGTTATTGCTATAAATGAATTGAGAACAATGCCTAATGCATCAGTATCTAGAGACACCTTGGTTGGAAAACTTTCAGCTTTTGAACTTGAGGAGTTTGGTCCCGTTACTACTATTAAGACAGATCTAGCTTTCAAGGCATCATCATCAACTGCATCATCATCATCATCATCATCTAAAAATCAAATTGGAAAGCCTTTTATGCAAGAGAACTTGAAGAAAGAAGGAGAGAAAATGAAGAACTCGAAGAACTTGAAGCACTATTTGCAAGGAAAATGCCTAAAGGTCCAATTGGAAGTAAATATGAAGGTAAAGTACCCTTTAAATGTTTTAACTGTAATAAGATTGGTCTTATGGCTTCTAGATGTCTTGATAGACATGCAAGATTAAGAGAAGAAGCTAAAAGAACATAGAAGCCTAACCCTAATTATTAGAAATACAAGTTTAAGAAGAATAGAGACAAATCTTGTTATTATGATGATGAAGGAGTTACTAATGATTCTAATGAGGAGCCGACACACAATGGATGGGCTTTTGTTGCTATAATAGAAGATCAACTGGCACCTATTGTTCAACCGATAGAGCAAGCCCTAGCAGCTAAAGTTGAGATAAGGATTAATGGATTATTGATTCAGGATGTTCATATCACATGACTGGTGATAAGAGTAAATTCTTAACCTTTCAGGAATATAATGGAGGTTTAGTAAGATTTGGAGATGATAATGCTTATTTGATCAAAGGAAAAGGCACTATATCTTTTGATGGTAAGCACAGTAGTAATAATGTTTACTATGTTGAAGGTGTGAAGCATAATCTTTTAAGTGTTGGTCAATTAGTTGAGAAAAGATTTTAGTTACAATTCAAGAATGGTAAATGCAAAGTCTTAAACAAAATTGGTTTGGAAATTGCCACTGATAATCAGACTAGAGGCAATATCTTTCATTTGAAAAACAATGAGAAAGCATGTTTGATTGCACATATCGATGAAATTTGTTTATGGTATAAGAGACTTTTTCATGTAAATTTTGATTGCATTGTGAAAATCAATACAACTAAGGTAGTAAGAGATTTACCTAAGATTGTTAAACCTCACAATCCAGTATGTAAGGAATGTCAATTTGGAAAGCAAGTTAGAGCAACTTTCAAGAGTATTCCAGAGAAGTCTAACAATGTTCTTGATTTGATTCATATTGATTTATGTGGTCCAGCAAGAACTAGAAGTATACAAGGAGATAGGTATTTTATGTTAATCATTGATGAATATTCTAGAATGTGTTGGGTTACTTTTCTTAGGAAAAAATATGAAGCATTTGGGAAATTCAAACTATTCAAGGTGATGGTAGAAAATGAAACCGGCAAGAAAATCAAATGTTTGAGATCATATCAAGGACGTGAATTCACATCTAAGGAATTTAATACATTCGGTGAAGTGAATGGGATCACAAGACAGTTATCAACACTCCAGACACCCTAGCAAAATGGAGTTGTGGAAAGGAAAAATAGAACTATCTTGGATGCAGCCAGAAGTATGATATTAGAAGAAAATATACCTCATATATACTAGAGAGAAGTGCTCAATACAATAGTTTATACATTCAACAGAGTTCACATCAAAGGTGAAACTGGTAAGACCCCTCATGAACTATGGTTTGGTAATACTCCTACTCTTAAATATTTTTACAATATTTGGAAGTAAATGCTATATTAGAAGAGATGAGTATATTGGCAAATTTGATCCTAGAAGTGATGAAGGAATATTTCTTGGTTATTCATCTAAGAGAAAGGCATATAGATGTTTTAACAAGAGATTACAGAAAATTGTTGAGAGTGCAAATGTGAAGATTGATGAACAGTTTAGAGGAAATTCAAGGTACACAGACTTTGAACCGACAATAGAGATAATCACAAATGAACTTACTGTGAATACACCAGTACACAATGATGATCCTATTACACTGACATCATCTGAGGATTCAATAGTCACTGAAGAATAGCAGCAAGTAAAAACACCCCGATATATAAGATTAAATCATTTTGAAGATCAAATAATTGGAAACAAATTTCAAGGAGTTATGACTAGAGGAAGATTGGCAAATGAAGAGGTGTGTCTTATTTCTCATTTTGAACCTACATCAATTAATGAGGTATGTGAAGATAAATATTGGATTAAAGCTATGGAAGATGAATTGGAACAAATTGAAAGGAATAACACTTGGTCATTAGTTCCCCGGCCTAAAGACAAAAATGTAATAGGAACTAAATGGGTTTTCAGAAATAAGCTTAATGAAGATGGTAAAGTAATTAGAAACAAAGCAATATTAGTGTGTAAGGGATATTCACAAAAGGAAGGAATTGATTACAGTGAAACCTTTGCACCGATAACTAGAATTGAGGTAGTCGGACTTTTATTGGCTTTTGCAGCACACAAAAACTATAAAGTATATCAAATGGATGTTAAATGTGCATTTCTAAATGGAGACATTGAAGAAGAATTTTATATTGAACAACCTAATGGATTTTCTTTGACAGATAACAAAGACATGGTTTGTAGGTTAAGGAAAGCTTTATATGGTCTAAAACAAGCCCCTAGAGCTTGGTATGCTAGATTAGACAAAAATCTTTTGAAGCTTGGATACACTAAAGGTAATGTTGACAACAATCTCTACTACAAAGTGACTAATGATGACATCTTGGCTATTGAAGTTTTTGTTGACGATATAATCTTTGGAGGAGAAGATGGATTGTGTAAAGACTTTTCCAACAAAATGCAGCAAGAATTTGAAATGTCTATGATTGGAGAGGTAAAATTCTTTTTAGGATTGCAGATTTCATAGACTGATAAAGGTATATTCCTATGTCAATCTAAGTACTTGAAGTACTAAAGAAATTTGGCATGGAAAATTGTAAACTGGTAGGAACACCTATGACTACAACTGATAAATTATCTTTGAAGGATGAATCAACACCTATTAATCTGACTAGATACAAGTCTATGATAGGAGGTTTACTGTATTTGACACAAACAAGACCTGATATTATGAATGCAGTATGTATTATTTCAATATTTCAGAGTAGTCCTAAAGAAAATCATGAATCAGCAATGAAAAGGATTTTTTGGTACCTACAAGGCACTGCAAATCTTGGTTTATGGTATCCTAGAGATGAAAATTCTGACTTATGTGCATACATAGATGCTAATTGGGTAGGAGATGTGGATGACAGAAAAAGCACCACCGACGGAGCATTTTTTCTTTGTAGCAAACTAATTTCTTGGTTGAGCAAGAAACAAAGCTGTACAAGTCTATCAATAGCAGAATCAGAATATGTTGCAGTAGCAACCAACTGTACACAAGTATTATGGATCAAACAAATGTTGAAGGACATAAAGGTAAAATCCAAGGAACCTCTAACTATTTACTGTGATAATATGACAACAATTGATATATCAAAGAACCCGGTATTTCACTCTAAGACTAAACATGTTTCTATCAAATTCAATTTTCTAAAAGAGAATGTTGAAGCAAAAGAAGTGAAATTGGTTTGTTTGAATACTAAAGAGAAGATTATAGATATTTTTACAAAGCCTTTGCCTGAGGAAACTTTTGAATATCTCAGAGAGCAACTTGGAGTCCTACCCCCACTGATAGAGACTTAGACGGTTGATGTTTGTCATCAACCGACATAATTAATAGAGAAATCTTTTATTCCAGCTTTGATTAGAAGAGCTACTTCTCAGGGGGAGTAGTTGGTATAACAAGTTGGTATTTTTGTATTTGAAACTGGTTTCTGTAATGCTTTGGCATTTGATGTCAAAGGGGGAGAGATATTATGGAAAAACATTTGAAATTTTTTTTGGGAGAGATATCTTTTGGAAGAGATTATTCCTAGGGGAGAGACATTATGTATTTTGATTTCTGGTTAATGATCTCTTTGGGAGATTGTTGGATTTTGGTTTTTGGCATTTCTGTTTTGACACTTTGATGGTTTTTCCATCTTGTGTTGCCATCAATGCCAAGGGGGATATTGTTGGTATTTTGGATATGTTGATATGGTTTTGTCATTGATGTCAACACCTGTCATCACTTGTCAACACTTATCAGCACTTGGAGATCTTTGATTATGTTCACCGGCAAGTCAGAGACTTATGCACAGTCACTGATATTTGGTTCACTGGCAGGTTATATTGTTCACCGACACTTGGAATGACTTGGAGACTACTTGGTTATGTCGAACACATTATTTGATCACTTGGTTTTGGCGATTTGGTTATTTGTTTATTCGGGTTTGCATATTTTTTGTTACCGACAAATAGGTCCAGGGTATACACCGGCATACATATCTATTCCAGATTAGCATGACACGTTATGGAGATGATTTGTTATTATTGTAAATGCATTGAGCTGACATCATGCATCGGATATCATTTCATTTGTAATTTATTTTATTATAATATCTTTTAGTGGGTCGACCTATTCAATTGGTCTTAGGTTATGGTATAAATGTAAGATCTCATTTATGAGATTGATAAGAGATTGTAAAAATAATTGTAATAAGGTAAATGCAAAAATAAGCAGAGCTATACATGCAGACATCATTTGAAGGTTTAAGGAAGGTTTTTTAAAAAGGTGATCAGAACTAAACCTGTATTGAATCCAGCATATGAAGATGCTATTTTAAGCAATAAATTATCATTAGATTTAACCATCCAATTGTAGTCAGTGTGACTCTCATTTTGTGACTGAGCAGTGAGCTCTAGGCAGTTGGTCTTTCTGCATGTACAGAATCCATATTGTACACACATACTATCTGCAGTAGTATCATTTGATTGTGGGTAAGGCTTCCCACCGTGGTTTTTCCCCTTACAGAGTTTCCACGTAAAAATATTTGTGTTATGTGTTGTGGATGTTATTGTCTTTCTGTTTCATGAATTAATATTTACCGGTACTACAATTAACTGATAAAACTGTCTACCAATATAAAGTTTGGTTTACTGGCATTAAGCATTAAGTTTTGGTTAAGTTGATTTTGGTTGAATTTATTGGACAACTTATTCACCCCCTCCCTCTCAGTTGTCTCTGAGACCTAACAATAAGAGGTTTAGGATAGGACAAGGAGAGAGATCCCATTCTATGGGGTTATTTCAAATCATTTCAGAAGGTTATGAAGAAAAGAGAGAGAGTACCTAAACATATTGTTGATAAGTACTCTAGAGAAATCTACTTTATGGTTAAGAAGGATGAAACATTGATGGAAGCAGTGCAACCATGAAAGATCTTGATCACTAAGATGGGTTATGAAGTTGATGCTAATATCTTAGACTTATATGCCAAAACTCTTATTGATGCCCTGGTTGATGAAACTGAGAAAACCTTTGGGACAACAAAGAAAAAGGAATCTAAAGTTTAGATAGGTTTCAGTCAGAAGAAGAGGGAAGGAAAAATCAAGAAGGTTGGGGAAGTTGTGGAGAAGATGTTCTCTGAAATCAAGAAGATCATTGGACTAGTTGAAGGGTCATTTCCAGCAGTAGTTCTAAGTCCACTGGTAGCAACAACCAACACGGGTATATTGAAGAGGAAGAAACCAGAAACTTATATTTCTCCCATTGAATCTAGTTTTGATACTGATGTTGTGCCCCCAAAGATTCCCTAAACATACATCAAGATACAGAGGAATAAGCCTATGGAAGGAAAAGTACATAAAGTGAAGGTCACTCCTCTAATAGCCCCAAAGAAAATTTTGAAGGAGAGGAAACCAATAGAGAAGAGTAAAATGGTTAAAGAATCTACTTCTACTCTCAACAAGAAGAATAAATCAGATATAGATGTAACTCTTGAATCCGGTAATAGTATTGAGGTCACTCCTCCGCTCCCAGTTGCTGAATTTATAGATCAAATAACTAGAGATGGAATTTTGAGTAATATCCAACATTATTATGAACATATGGACGATAAGGATCAAATGGAGATTGAGGAAGCAATTTTGTTATATTTAGATATATATAAGAAGGTATTACTTGAGATTGAAAATCAAATACCAGGAGACTTGTACAATAAGCTAGATGCTAGGAGATTATCTGCAGTTGAAGAGGATAAAAATATAAAGGTACATGAGTTATTAACTATTTGTGGTGCTATAAGTGATGAGGAGTTGCAGAAATGTCTTTAATATGCTAATAGAACAATTTTTCAAAGCAGACACTGACATGTGAGTCTCATGGTAGGTAGAGTAAATGAAATAGTTAAGGAGGCCCATGAGGAATGGGTAAAATTCTTTGTAGATAAACCAGATTTGTTTATAGCACCGATATTTCAGCCTAAGTGTGGTATTAAAGACATATCTATTGATGGTAAGGGAAAAGGTATATTGGGTATGGATTCACCTGTTTTGGGACATAAACTAACAGAGGATATTCCTTCGGTAGTATCACATGTACATAATATAGAGAAATCGATAGATAACTTTGAAGTTGTGCATGATAAGCAGGATACATCATAATAGAACATTCCAAATGTAGAGGTTATTGATGTGGATACAGATAATAAACAAGTTGAGGATGTTGAACCTTCAACAACAAATGTACATACTAAAGAGGCTAAGGTTGAGATGGTTACTGAACCAAGTGGCAAAGCCACCAGTGCTAGTTAGTAGGTTGGAGAGTTCAATCATTCATTGTTGGCACTTGGCTCATCCGGTCAAGTTCATTTTAGGCAGAAGAACATTGAGCATCTGAGCAATTTTGAATTAATGTTTGTTATAGCTCACAAGTTGAGGAAGGAAGGATCAGAAGACAAGCAAGTCATTGAGCAGGCCATTCCAATTTTGCAATAGCTAGTTCCAGGATACACTAGTCCAGTAGCTAGCCCCTCTGGTAAGCTTAAGAGTTTGACTAAACATATTGCAAAAGAGTTTCAAACTCTTCAACAAATATCAAACTGACAATTGATAGAGAGATACAATGCAGCTAGGAAAGTCACCTGTGACAATATGACCATATCAGACAAGGTCAAGATGACAAAGCAAATTACAAAGATGGATGAGGCTCTTAATCAGTGCAGTTGTATATATAGATCTTGTACTAACACTAACAAACTTACAACTACCTTGGAGGTGAAAACAAAAGCGGCAAAGACCCGGTTGGAACATTTGGCTAACAATTTTGATGGTACGTAGTCATTGACCAACACTATTGATGGTCAAATTTTGGTTATAGAATCTGAGATATCAACCTTGGAGAAATATATGGATAGATTAATTCAATGAGCTAGGTAATTGAGAGGATTGGTAATTCCCCGGTTGAACACTTTATTACTTCATAAGTAGGAAAGTCTATAATTGATGAATAAACCCACACCGATAGATATAAGTGAAGAAGAACTTTATGCATACATTCTTAATGGGTTTGTATCTATTTTGGGAACTTTGAAAATTGGTTGGGATACTTAGGATTTTTTAAGGGTGCTTACCTGTATATATTCAAGTACATCTAGATCTGGTAAACACATTTTTATTTCATTCTTTTGACCCGCCTTTATCATTGATGTCAAAGGGGGAGTGGTTGTTGTGAAAATGGTCAAGGGATATAAGAAGTAATGTATATCTTAGGGGGAGCAGGGTCAGTTTTGGTCATCAATTTTTGGAGGAATTGGGACAACACTTCAGCGATTCATTTTTTCACATGAGTGTGGCCATCAATGCCAAAGGGGGAGATTGTTGGCAATTGACATGCAATGCCCGCCAAAATAACCTAGAGAAATATAGCTAAATACACACTAATTTATTTATTTTTTTAAACAATACAACACATAACATCACTTAAGCAATGTAGTGAGCACACAACAACATTTAAGTGTTATGAACATAGAATAATTCACTCAAATTATTCAAACAATTATGCCAGCAAAATATAATAAATCATTACTACTAACTTCTTAGGGTATCTCAACGCCATTACTTAATCTACCTACATAAGCAAAAAGCATTTACTTCATCCAAATCAATACCTCATAATCTTAATCATTACACACACATAAGTACAACATAGCAATACCTAACACTCATGATATGCAACCTACTTAATCTTTCATTTTATATGAGATTCTATCTTTCAGTGCATAGCTTATTCCCTTTTTCTCTTAGGTTCATTTTATACACCAAGTCCAAATGTTCCTATTACCATTAACCAACCTTCGACTATGATCATCACCATTCACATACCAAGATTAACCCTTACATTCCATTAGCATAATTTCCATTTATGATTAACTTCCAGATAGCCATTTATGATTCTATACTTCTAGTAGGTCTATTACTTCATCATGATTCCTAAAGTACATAAGGCAATAATCACAAAGTATCCTTAAACATTTAATCCATAGCGCATCTAATTCTCAAAAAATCTCTTACACTATATCAATTAACCAACAATCATCTTATTACAAATTAAGTAACCACGTGAATTCATCTCAACATAACTAAGATACAATATTGTAATTCCATAACAACTAATAGCATCCACCAAAAGGAGATATAATATTAAACCATAACACATGATACATTCTAATCCTTTCCTAAAAGACAAGCATTCATTTTACCGTCTATCCATACAGTTACAAGTAATTTCCATTAATAAGATTAGTAATTCATTAATTAAGAACATCCATACCATATTTTCATAAGAAACATTCAACTACATCCCAAGCATTATAAGATTTCAATTCAATCATTAAATCACTAACTACAAAGTATGATACTATAAGTTCAAATTCTTCAACCACAACTCATAAACATTTCTTAAGATATCTTCCAATATTACTCGTACTCATACATCCTACAAAGCCATAGCATTTATTCTAGTCAAGCATTAGTTAAAGACATCATTTCAAGACTAATACCATTATCATAACATTTACACCATTTCCTTTTAACATGGCTCATCAAGAATACAAAATGCATCATTTAATTCCAATCCATAATACTTATTCACATCTCATGCATCCATTTCATTTAATATAAATATGTTACAATATAAATCAAGGTTCGTCATTACAATCACATACCATAACCAAAATCTATCATTATAACTAGAACAAAATAACCATTTCTCATAAGCATGATTTCTTTTACAACCATTACATAATAATTTCATTACATAAATCACATCATCATAATTTACATTCTTGTTGCAATTATTATCCATGAACAATTTGAAAAAGCATCCTCATCCATGCGAGAAGAATCCAAAGACATGAACATCCCAATGGTTTAAAAGCACCAACCACCCAACCATGTGGAACCAAAGGAACCACCCCCTGTGCTAGGAGATGACATAAGGTCCCAACACACACTCTACATCTAGGCTGACACTTAAAACCAAAGAGACTAAACAATACAAGGACACTCAAGCAAGAATCATCACAAGATAGCACAAATAGAAAACTCCTAGAGCTGCACAAATCAACAAGGCATCAATACATCTCAAGAAAAGGACACATGTAGGAGTGGAGTGTCCTCACATTCTATCCTCCATGATAATATTTCCAAACACAACTCTTCGTGACATAACCCCGATATACATGTGGAGCCATTTCTACCCATGAGAGAATCAAGGGAGATTTGACTTACCATCTTCATGGCCTTCTCATGCTTATCCTAAAACATCCTCCCTATGAATAAGTCATGAGGCTTAAACTATTAATTATCTCATTTAAATGAGATCTAATTACCCATTATAATTAATTCATTATTAATGTTATCACTTGTTTAAAACAAAGGAAAACCCCCATGTGCCTTGGCAGTCTAGACTTCATGCATCCTTACTAGGAATCCTCATGCAAACCTATCTCTCACGACTCCGGTTATCACATGAAAGCCCACTCCCCTACCATTCTCCAAAAACAACAATAGAAAAGAGGCTCCAATTCAAATTCCAAGAAGAGATCCATAACTTCATCATGCATCCCAACAACACATGAAACATACAAGGAAAAACCATAGCTAAAGAGTGCAAAGGGTTTAAATCCATTAAAAAAAAAATATGAGCCTCAAAGTGGAAATCCATATCATATAAGAAATATTCCATCAATAAAACAAATGAATTATGTTGTCTCCACAACAATACCATTTTTTCATTGCAACATCTCAATATAAGAAAAGAATCAAATCTTCAACAATAAATAAGTCAAGAATGTTACAACATAGAAAACATAAAATCACATCAAACTAATAAATAATAGTAGCTTGAAAACATTTGTAAAAACCCCAAAAAGCCTCTGTAATGAAACTGTTGTTCACCAAATCTGGTTAACCCAAGTACACTTGCAATTGATCTAAGAAATAGCCAATTTCAATCTATGAAAACTTCAAGGCTTGGACAACATAACAAGGATATGAATCCTCCTACTCTTCAGGCTCTTCAAAACCTATGCAGGTATACCTTTGATGCTTAAAATTAAACCCATTACACATAAGATGGCATCAATAAAAGTAGAAAGATCTCATAAAAGGCTCAAAACAATGAGGGTATTGTAGATGGGCTAGATATACACCTACAACTCAACAATGTTTTGAATCATGAGATGGATGGACACTACCACAAAACAGAAAATGAAAGATATTTTGATTTTGGATTTTAAAATGATGTTCTTACAACCCTTTAATGTTATAAAAGACCAGTGCCTTATTCAGGCTACAGAGTCATGCATAAAACTGGAAGAGAAATCTCAGATGCAAGCTACTCTCAACATTAAATTTTCATGTATGAATGCATTACATTAATACAATCCTCTACTCTGTCAGAAAACCATACTTATATAATCTAATATACATTCAAAATCATTAATGCTGAGTTTCAGGATTTAAATTCTTCCTTGAAGAATACCCAAAAGGCAAACATTACACTCTTAAAGAAGGCTAAAAGAGACAATTCCAAATTATAATTGACAATATGAAATTATATGAATCTGAATACATTTTTGGAGACAATTTCATGGAAAATCACACATGCCTTGAATATGTGTAAACCTGCAAACTGAAACAAAACCTACAACAAAGACAACACTGAAAACCTCGAATAACACACTGCCATTTACAAAAATAAAAAGATGCCATCATTGGAACCTGCAATTTTGGATTTCTCCCTTGTAGAAAAATATCTGGAACCCTTACAAAAGAGAAGAAATGGGAATAAGAAGGAGAGGGAAAAAGATTAGAATCCATCAGAACATGCCAAGTGTCCTTTTTCCATAACTACGAGAATATCTCCTTTTTTCCCGTGGAAAATACTCTCACAATATCCCATTTTTGTTGAAACAAAATTCATGGTTGGATTCCTTGTTCTGAGAGCTTTCCGGTGACATATAATACTTTATATTTCGAGCAAAAAATAACCCTTGTGCCAATTAATCACTCATGTGCACCATCATTTAAATTTGTCAATTTTACACTATAGTCTAAACTATGCAATTTAACTTTGATTTTTCACCATTTTTTTGCTTGATGCCCTACCACATGGTAGCTTGCAATTCGCTCATGAATCCACCTCATCTGTCTGTCATGTCACTACCTTGTGGACTGCCACCTGTCCGCCACGTCATCAACACCTCACTCAGACCCGCCAGCCGGATTACCACTTGGACCTGCCACATCACCTTTCGCCATTTCGTGAAGGGTAGCTTTAGAGCATCTTTGGCTTGTGAAACTGCGACCACTGTAGATCTTGGACAAACTTGCACAATCTTTAATCCTTTCGCTGCTTCGCAATGGTTAACGGGTGAGCACCTTCACTTCGTGAAACAACGCGCATCGTCAATCTGCGTCAAACTTGCTCACTTGTTAATCCATTCTTTCTGAAACTTCCTTAATAGATCTTCAACTCACTCATGGGAGGGGCTTTACTCCTACTAATTGCATGATCTGATTAAGGATCTATGACTAATTGCATAAAAATGCTAACATTACAATGCTTAACAAATTGAAATTAACATGTACATAAATGTTTAATTACAAATAAATTGAAGTGATGAAATAGAAAAATTAGAGAGGAAGAGAAAGGAGACACAAACAATAGGATTTGATTACGGAGTTCGCCACAAGGTGACTACGTCTCTGGGTCTGCCCAACTGGGTGAGACCGATCCAATTATGCTCCAAAAATGAGTTTACAAAGAGTTACAAAGTCACTCCTATCCGCACAATGCCACTTTTTGAAGTGCAGGAGTGAAATATCAAAATCCACAATAGCTTCCTCTCACTTCACCACTTGCAAATTACAAAAAAAAAGCTTAGAAAACACTTAGCCAAAGTTTCTTCTCCAATCTCTTGACTAATTTCCCAAATTCACTTACAAAAATGATCTCCCCCTATTATAATTTCAATTATCTTTTATAGGAGGTTATCTCAATTTTTAGGGATCAAATGATAAGGGAGTTAAAATAAAAAAAATATTTAAGGGGCCTATATTTAGGAAACCAATCCCCTTTTATTCTCTCCATCATCCATAAGATAGCATGGTCTTTTATTTTAAAAGAGAGATCCCATTAAATAAGGGAGGTCCCACGTTGAAAAGGGACACTTCTTTTCTTAATGTATTTTATTTTTGTTTTATATATTTTGTTGTTTGATTTATTTATTTATTTATATAAAACAATAAAATGATTCCTTTTCCCAATAATGACTTGCCACATGGAGAGGTGAGATGATGTCGAGTGTCAAGGGCTGATTGGTCATTGTGTTGATTGGATGATGACTAGGTGTTGACGACACGATGATGTGTCAAATCAAGATGGAGCCAAGTGTCAACTTCTAATTCTCTATTCAAAGAAACATCTCACAGTGTTGACTATGTATACCACGTCATCATGTTGACCTGCCACATCATCATTTTGACAAAGTTTGACCAAATGTTGACCAAACTTTGACTTTGAATAACTTCCACATCTGAACTCCATTTTTGATGAAACGAGTTGCGTTGGAAATCTCTCGTCGAGCTCTTCAAAATGATGCCAAATTTGATGACTTTTGGCAACTTTGATTTTTGACCTTTTTTTTATGGCCTTAAGTACTTAGTTTGACCCAAACTTTGACTAAGCACCATTTCCACATACAAACTCTATTCCATGTGAAATGAGTTGTGTTGGAGTCAGTAGTCCAAAATCTTTATACTAGAGCAAAAAATTGGAGCATTGGAGGAACATGAAAATTCATTGAAAATGATCCCCTGGATCACACCTCCCGACTGAAGGACTTTTGGACCTCCAAAAGTTATATATATACATAAATTAAGTGAGGGCATGGCCTCCCCACTTGCCCTGTGTCATCTGTGCATCTTTGTACCTAACTCACAATCAAGATTAAGACTACAAAAATATTGTTGATTATAAACATCATGGTATCACTCCCATATGCCTCTACATTACCTATTGTATCCACTAACCAATAACCACTGACTAGTATCAAGCTGAGCAACAATGAAGATATAAAAGTGAATAAATCAACAACACAATGGTCTTTCACCACATGAACATTTTTACCAAAAGGATCCCGATTAGCCATGCTTTCATTTTCTATCTCCACAAGTTGTCTTGTTGGCATATCCTGCAACATTTGTTCATCAATAGCCTTGACCACCTCTGTATCCTGCCTCGAAATAGCTGAACTGGCAAACATGCGAGTCAAATCCTTACTCACATTAATCACCCTCTTTAGTTGTCTTGTATTCATAAAAGAATGATCAGTCTTAAATCTGTGAGAATGCACAATATACTGCAAGCCATCTTTAAACAAATGATAACGATTCTTCTCTCGATAGAAAATAGTCTTTCGATCAAATAGATAAGGGCTTCTGAGCACTATTCCACAAATATCAAATGGAACCACATCGAATTGTACCTCATCCACAAACTTGCTTGTGATCATGAATTATAAGGTGCATTGCTTTATTATTTGTAACTTACCATTCTCACAAATCCAGCCTAGTGGATAGGGTTTCTTATGCGGTGTGGTTTTCAATCCCAAGTTTTTGACAACACTTTCAGAAATCAAGTTAACTTGAGAACCACTATCTATGAGTGCATCAATTTTCACATTCTTAGCGATACCCCTTACATGAAAAAGTTCATTTCTCTTTGGATCTTCAGGAACACTATCAACTCGAGAAGTAGAAGCACAACTATCAGAATAAACACAAGCAATGGGAGCTTTACATTTCAAACCCATCGCAGAAATCTTAGATTCATCCTCAGAATCTGAACCAAGATCGATGGTAACATTTGTGGTCTTCTCCTTGCCTTTCTTTTTCTGATCCTTTTTCTAAGCCCACATCGGTCTCAATTTAGGATGTAACTGCCAACAGTGTTCTTCGTCATGCCCATTCCTGTCATAATGTGAGCATGTCAAAGTCAATTGAACATCCTTATTTTTGGTAGTAGTTGTCTTCTTTCCTTTAGATGACTCTGCAACTTTGGATGACTTCTGTACAGAGCTACCATCACCAAACTTGTTACCAAAAGAACCCTTTCCTCCTACCTCTAAGTGTGTGGCTTGGACACAAACTTCGTCCAAGTTACTAGGACTCAAGACCAAAATGGAATGTCTAAGATATGAGTGCAAACCACCTATGTACTTTAACAAAGTATCCTGTGTATACAAAGGGACATCTAATGCAATAGCCCTCTTCCTGAACTCATGGGTGTACTCTTGGACACACTGCCCTTTCCCTTGCCTAAAAAATTGCGAGTTCATCATTAACTATTGCATATGACCCAAGGGGTAGAATTGCTTCCCAAGAGCACCAACAAATTCTGACCAAATCAAACTAACTCTACCATGTTGTGAGATTTCAGACCAAGTTCTACTCTCCCACCAGGTGAGAGCGATACCTCCCAACCGAAGGGTAGCCAACTGGATTCTAGAGGCATCATCAAGAAGACCTTGAACTCTACAATAAACCTCTACTTTCTGAACCCAATCGTCTAACTTCTCAGCATCTAATTCCCCACAATATTTAGGCAGTTCAAATTTAACACACAACTTAATTTTAGGCTTATACACACCCTTAAAAGGATTTCTAGAAGAATGAGAAGAAGATGGGGAAGAAGGAGGAGAAGGAGATGAAGGAGGATCTTCACCACCAAATGGTCGTTTATCCTTCTTATCTTCATGATCTTCCAGTTTTGACGAACCTTCTTCTCGCGCCTTTTTCTCTTTGTGCTCGTTGAACAAGAAATCCACCTTCGCGCTCAGAGCCATGAAATCTCTTCAAAATTCCTGCTCACTGATCTCCTTAGGTAACTCCATTTCAGACATAGACTTCTTTGGAAATGTCCTTCATTTCCCGATTTCAAGATCGTATCCTTCAAGCTCACCTTGGCCTTGCAGGAGCTTGGATCTTGTCAGCATTCAAAATCTGCAATACTAGTCAAACTAGCTCTGATACCACTTGATCTAATTAAGGATCTATGACTAATTGCATAAAAATACTAACATTACAATTCTTAATAGATTGAAATTAGCATGTACATAAATGTTTAATTACAAATAAATTGAAGTGATGAAATAGAAAAATTAGAGAGGAAGAGAAAGGAGACAAACAACAGGATTTGATTACGGAGTTCGCCACAAGGTGACTACGTCTCCGGGTCTGCCCAACTAGGTGAGACCGATCCAATTATGCTCCAAAAATGAGTTTACAAAGAGTTACAAAGTCACTCCTATCAACACAATGCCACTTTTTGAAGTGCAGGAGTGAAATACCAAAATCCACAATAGCTTCCTCTCGCTTCACCACTTGCAAATTACAAAAAACACACTTAGAAAACACTTAGCCAAAGTTTCTTCTCCAATCTCTTGACTAATTTCACAAATTCACTTACAAAAATGATCTCCCCAATCAAATTTCCAACCTACCCCTTCTTATACACATTTATTTACTAATATGGGTGAAAACCATATTATACCCACATCTCCTATTACAAGTAAAAATCAAAATATCTCCCTATTATAATTTCAATTATGTTTTATGGGAGGTTATCCCATTTTTTAGGGATCAAATAATAAGGGAGTTAAAATAAAAAAAAATATTTAAGGGGCTTATATTTAGGAAACCAATCCCCTTTTATTCTCTCCATCATCGATAAGATAGCATGGTCTTTTATTTTAAAAGAGAGATCCCATTAAATAAGGGAGGTCCCACGTTGAAAAGGGACACTTCTTTTCTTAATGTATTTTATTTTTGTTTTATATATTTTTTTATTTGATTTATTTATTTATTTTATATAAAACAATAAAATGATTCCTTTTCCCAATAATGACTTGCCACATGGAGAGGTGAGATGATGTCGAGTGTCAAGGGCTGATTGGTCGTTGTGTTGATTAGATGATGACTGGGTGTTGACGACACGATGATGTGTCAAATCAAGATGGAGCCAAGTGTCAACTTCTAATTCGCTATTCAAAGAAACATGTCATGGTGTTGACTATGTATACCACGTCATCATGTTGACCTACCACATCATCATTTTGACAAAGTTTGACCCAATGTTGACCAAACTTTGACTTTGAATAACTTCCATATCTGAACTCCATTTTTGATGAAACGAGTTGCGTTGGAAAGCTCTCGCTGAGCTCTTCAAAATGATGCTAAATTTGATGACATTTGGCAACTTTTTTTTGACCTTTTTTTATGGCCTTAGGTACTCAGTTTGACCCAAACTTTGACTAAGTACCATTTCCACATACAAACTCTATTCCATGCAAAATGAGTTGTGTTGGAGTCAGTATTTGAAAATCTTTATACTAGAGCAAAAATCTGGAGCATTGGAGGAACATGAAAATTCATTGAAAATGATCCCCCAGATCATTACATCTGCCAAAGGTTTTAAACCCCATTCCACCATCACAGTCCTCTGCACAGCAAGGAGGATTTCGTAATACGCCTGCAAATTGCCATTGCTTGAAAGTTTCTTTAATGTTTTATTTTACCTCAACCACGACAAGGAGGAGGTGGCTTCAAACCTGCCAACATTGCATCTGATTGATTTAATGCCCCCCAATAGCCATGTAGCCCCAATTCAAAGTCCACCCAGGGAGAAGTCTGCCAGTTTGCATTTGGCTTGTGCATTTCTTTGAAATTTTTAATGGCTTTTACCATTGGTAACCCCTGCCATCTGCATTTGTCTAAAAGTTTATTTACTTTTAGCATTTCCCACACCAAATTCCACCTTCTAGCTCACGACAGAGAGGGAGCTTTACACCTGCACAGGGGGATTTGGCTTGTTTCATTTGCCAAGTGCATTTGCTGAAAGAACTTTTAACTTTTACCCTTTCCCATACCACAAACATCAAGGAGAATGATTTACACCTGTCATTACATTTGAAGAAGTTTTAACTTCAGTCTTTCACCATGCCATGCAAGGAGGAGGCATTGGCTTTTAATTGCCTTTCACCACCATGCAGGAGGGAGGATGCAAGCAGGGGACATTGGAGTCAGGCTTCTGCACCTTCCATATTGCATTCACTTTAAATTTTCTAAAACCTTTTCAACGTTTCACGCAGGAGGAGGTCAATTGTTGGCAATGCACTTGCTTTGAAGTTTAATTGGCTACTCACTACGCCATGCAAGGATGAGTTTTGCACTTCTACCACGTTGGATTTTGGCTGAAAACCATTGGCATTTGCTTGATCTTTTCTACACTCCCCAAACTTCTATGCCACACTCCAGCAGGGGAGCTTGGCACGTTAATTAAATTTGCATAGAAGTTTGTAAATGCCTACTCCAACTGACAGCAAGGATAATTAGAAAACTCTTGGAGTTTGGGCATACACCTACCAATTACAATATCTTGGAAACTTCCATGCCCTTTTAATGAATTCCATTTGCTCAAACTCTTGCATCTGGCACCTCACACCGCACAGGTAGAATTCAACTTAGGATAAATTCGCCAAGTAAATGATTGTGAGCAACTATTACTTTCAGAACCCCATTGTAAAAGCATTGAAATCCATTCCATTTATTTTGTTATGCATGCATCATGTTAATTTAAAACCACTTCACCATAAAATTAATGCACGGGCATGAGCCAGGTCGGGCCCCAAAGTGGGTCTTGCTAAAAAAAAATTTGTTTTCATGCAACTGACCTTTGAAATGCCCCACAAACCTTAAACATACCTCTGGAATCTATCGGCATCATTTTTTTTATCATTAAACTGAGTTTCATGACTTTCAGGTGCCTGCGCCACATTTTCGCATTTAATCGCAAAGATGTAATTTTTAAACTAGTCAAAACACCTTTCTAGACTTTGCCAACTGACAGGCGTGTACTCTAATATACAAACATGAACACTGCCAAGTGGTTTCTCAAGACGAATCCCAAGTGAAGAAATATCAATGGTCAAAGATGACCAACTGGCTTTGTTAGCACTGCGGACCTGATAAAGTCAATGTGCAGGAAACTCATGATGCCTTTCTTAAAAATATCAAACAATCTCCATAGACGCTCAAATATGAGACATAGGTACCTTGAAGTACATATCAAAACTTAGAATTCTTAATTCGACCGAGAAGATGATAGGGTGCAAAAGGTGTGCTCATGAAAATATGGAACATTGATTAAGGTGGCTCAAGAAACCCTTTTGAAAACTGATCAAACAGATTGGTAGGAGCTTGAAATTTGAAACATAGCTTGTCTTTTATACCAGAAATAGCCCAGAAAAACATTCTGACATGAAATTTGCTGGGGCATCTTTTACAAATGTGCAAAGCGAGGCTCTGACTAGCTGTCAAAACAGGGACTTGTGCAAACCATAAATTGGAAATGGATTGAGCTTACCAAACTGAGCAAATAGATTCACGGGGACTTGAAATTTTGCATGTTGACTCACATTTATGCATAGAATTTAGTGCACTTTGAATTTCACCATGACAATCAACAGGGCAAAATTTATAGGATCTCAAAGTAGGCTACTTAATAAAATCTACATTTGCACCTATGATGCACTTTCAACTCACCCCTTGAAATGGGTACCTGACAAACTGATCCAAATTGAAATCTGAAAGTTGCAAATCACTTCATAGGCCGAATGAAAGGTATAGGACACATTTTCCAAGCCTTACCCTTTGATAATTAAGTGGCTCCATTTTACCCTTTCTCTAACTAGGCCCCCTGAATGAGATTATGTGCCTTTCTAAAAATGAAATAGCAAAATTTTGAAATGGGCCTCTCAAATTACTCAAATTTAATGAGTCCCAATAAAAACCAAACTCGAGAATCCAAATCTAACTGGAAAAACAGTGAAAAACACCAAGATAGGCAGAACAACGCTTTTGCAATGAAGTTTAGCGCTTTTGCATTATAGGTTAGCACCTGTGTTTAATAGTTTAGCGCATATGTAGTTAAAGACAATGCTTTTGCCCAAAAGACAATGCAAATACATGAAAGGACAACACAAATACATGAAAGAACAACGTATAGGAAACAAAGGACAACACATATACATGAAAGGACAATGCATATGCAGAATCAAGGCTTTTCCATAAAAGACCAAAAAACATAGAACTTTCGGCAAAGATTAAAAATCATACTTAGAACATTAAGCTTTGAAAAATATATACACAGAGTCGCCCATAACAATAGATTTAAAGGGCATAAATGAAATAAATAATAAACCACTTAAAAGCCAACATTCAATCAAAACTCCATTCACGACACAAGCTCAGAAAGACACCAAAAGACTCTCAACAATCCCATAAATATAAATATTTCCCATAAACTATAGAATAAAGCCTTGCAACAAATTTTTGCATTCACATATTCCCTTCCACACTATACAAACTATAGATTTATTTCCCCAAGCTCACACATTCAATCTACAGACACGGAGCATACAGGAAAACTGTAAACCAAAATACAAAAGAGATACATCTCTAACCTACAAACCATGTGATGGAAAGAAGCTGAAGAAGAGCTCCCCAAATCCAAAAGCCAAACCAACAAGCTCCAGCAGCAATCCAAGCCAAAAACCAAAGGAAAATATTGTAGATAATTTTTTTGCAAAGAAGAAGCCAACCCGAAACACATCACGGGAATGAACATAAAAATCCAAACAATAACCAAAAACCCTAGCCTCAATCTCGGCCAATCAAAATATTCCAACCTATAATATATTTTACCAACTCCACCATATAATATAATTTTACCTCCCTTTTCAAATTCAACCAATAAGAGAAGAGGGTAGGTAAGATAAATATAAATCATGATGTTACAATTAGGTGGGAATGTTTTATCATTTTATTATTAAGTATATTTATACAACCCACTTAATATAAAAGTCAACTAATAAATAAAACATGAGCCACAATTAAATAAATCAAATGGGGAAATTAAATCAAATAAACCAAAGGATCATAAATGAATTAAAGAACCAGATAAACATTAAATACCAATAAAAAGGTCAAATCACAAATAAATATAAAACCACAACATAAGCTAAACAATAAATATCAAATCATCATTAAATAAATAAACATTAAATATCAAGTAATTAAATACCCAAAAAGGCAAGAATCCAATAAATTAAATTAAACATTAGATAACCAAATAATCAAATCACTTTAATCAAAATAATTAAAATAAACATTATTAACTATTTAATCTTGCATCAATAATCAATCAGCCTCAACATAATAGAATTTACCAACCAATTCTAACATACTCACAACACGGAAGAAACCAAGCTTACTAACTAACATGGTGAATTGTGCCAAGAGGCTGACGACTCATAGTGAACAACTTAGACCTAGAGTATGTGAGGGGAACTTGTGCCAACTCCGAACCACATACCATTGGGATTTAAAGACATGCTCAGACCCGTGGAGCCAGGTGGAGCCAGTGTTTGGTACCTGCACATCCTGCATCCACAAATCAACGATACGACATATGCATATATATATATATATATTATAACAGACAAGGATTAGAGAATCGCAATGACACATCCCGCTCGCAATAAGTGATGTGACATTATCTCTATCTCGAAGACAGTCATACAACAACCAAACACACCATAAGATCAACTCATCATAGATAATCATTAAATATGGTCAGTACATAAAAACATCATCAAGTGCATGATTAGCA
Organism: Cryptomeria japonica; assembly: GCF_030272615.1. NCBI lineage: Eukaryota > Viridiplantae > Streptophyta > Pinopsida > Cupressales > Cupressaceae > Cryptomeria > Cryptomeria japonica. Next base: position 156,356,718 of record NC_081405.1, on the reverse strand, counting down.
TAATTCATGATTATAGTAAGGCATGTAAAATCCATCAACACTTATGCTCATCAAATCACATGATCAATATAATCTTTCGATAATATATCACATAATAAGTATATAGTGTCTAATAAATCATACGATCGATAAGGATAGTATCAACATCATATAAATCAACTGAAATAGCCTATGCCCAATAATGTCTATCACGCATGAATTAAAAGTTAACTCTAGTCAAAACAAGTCAAGTCAAGGGTGGACACTACATCCTCCCCCCCTTAGACTCGACTTACTCCTGGAAGTTGTAAGAGTTAGGGTGAGAACTAGCATACATAAATCAAAAAATTCCTTTGAACACAAACATATTATAATATTTTCCAACTCCAAGAAAGATAATGGCAACTAAATTTCCTCCTTATGCTTCAATTATTCGAAATAAACACGTTACACAAGAGTTAAATGAAGCACCAACTGCTATTAATTACGATATGTACACCAAACCGTTAAAATATTTATTAGGGAACTTCATTTTAACCACACTTGGAATACAAATTTTTAGCTTAGTCACTGAGTTAAGCATCAATAAGCATAAATCACTATATTTCACACCAAAATTCATAATAACACTCCTTCGACATCTAGTTGCATGCAAATAGAGAGAGAGAGATATACATTTACACAATATCTTACACATATGCACCTATTATATTATTGAACAAATCATGTCATAAGCCTAAATGAGGGAAAATTTCTCAGAACTAAGCTTCCTCAATTAAATATATTCAAGAAATTACACGATAATCAAGCATATACAACCTATTTATTTTTAAGAACCAATTTCATGGTATTCAAATATCCTAATTTCCATAATGCTTACTTTGCCCTATACTTTATACAAACATTAGATTCAATCCTTATCCAAATCAAATCATTCAAAGGGCATCCTTAATCCATTATGTGTACACAAATATTTTGAAGGCAAGAAATCAACAACTACTTTTTATTTAACTATTCCATTCAGACTTCATGATTCCACGACACTTCTATCTACTATAAACTTTAGAAAGTTACCAATAAATTTCATCTTATTAACACCTTTCATTTACTCAGCTAATAACAACATTATCTAATCGTTTTCTTAGTATAGTGCACTTTTACGCAATGTCCTCCCTCACACACACTATCAATGGTTCAAAATGAACACGATAGAGACAACACTGGCTAAGGATTTGGGGCCACAATACATAGACACTCAGAATGGCCACCATAGACAACAAAAGATGAGGTCAAAGGAAATATCATCAAATCGATTCATTAAATTAAAAGAGAATAAAATTTGCCAGTGAAATCAATCAAGAAATTTTAGTGTGACAAGTGCCACCACAAGGGCAAAATAAAAGAAAGAAGAAGTTAGTGGTCATCCCAAAAGTAAAGAAATCTAAAAAATAAACATTAATCCTAATGACACATGACATAAATCAGAAATTAACTCAAGGCAAAATAAACAACTCATCCAACCCACATCACGAGGTGACCAACATTAGTCACACCAAAGGGAGTAACCTCTACACAACATCCAAGGGTGAAATGCCTTGAATGTACTAGAGAGTGCACACCATATTTAAGACTTTTATTTTATCCATATGTTTGTATTCTTTTCATTATATTTTTTTATGCAATTCAATATTTTTGAAAATCTAGGCAAATATACTTTATGAAGGTTGAAATAGGTAGGAAAAGATAAAGCAACTATGCACTCACACATGCACAAGGAATATACTCATACCATGACTAATGTTCCAAATATCTTATCTATACCATGATCATATTCACCAAGTTATAACAGAAACAAAGGTTAGAGCTTCAATTAATCACTTGATAGTAGTCTATAACATGCGTCATTTCCATTAATGCACAACTAATAACCTATAGAAGATTAGAAAGTCCTTCATAAGGCCTTTAAGAAATTTAGTCAATCGTATTTCTTCAATTTTCACATCATGATCCATACTAAATTACTCCTAAATGCATAATACAAACATTTCATCTTTCTATTCATAGGAAGATCAACATAATAGACTAATTTTATGATCGTCACATTAGTTAAGAGGATACACACATTCTTTTCTCATTTTGCAACATAAATAATTATGTATAGCGAAAGAAACCTTAATTATTCAAGTAAGTACTAGAAATTTATAAAGCAAGTAAGAACATATAGATACTTCTCTTATTCTAGAGACATGCATATGGAATAAATACACCCTTTACTTAAAGTTATGATTCCTAAAAGGAATTAGAGAGAAACACAAGGCATAGATATCTAAGATTCCCAAAAATTCCAATAACACTTCTTCTAACACAAATCTCAAAGAGTAACTTAATTCAAGGAACATCAACGCACATTCACAAGACTAATAGCAACATCTTTAGCCAAAGATCCCAGCATTGCAACATGGGCTCTGATACCAAATGTAATGCCCACCAAAATACCCTAGAGAAATATAGCTAAATACACACCAATTTAATTTTTTTTTAAACAATACAACACATAACATCACTTAAGAAATGCAGCAAGCACACAACAACATTTAAGTGTTATGAACATAGAATAATTCACTCAAGTTATTCAAACAATTACGCTAGTGAAATACACATAGGTACAACATAGCAATACCCAACACTCATGATATGCAACCTACTTAATCTTTCATTTTATATGAGATTCTATCTTTCAATGCATAGCTAATTCCCTTTTTCTCTTAGTTTCATTTTATACACCGTCCAAATGTTCCTATACCCATTAACCAACCTTTGACTATGATCATCACCATTCACATACCAAGATTAACCCTTACATTGCATTAGCATAATTTCCATTTACGATTAACTTCCACATAGCCATTTATGATTCTATACTCCTAGAATATCTATTACTTCATCATGATTCCTAAAGTACATAAGGCAATAATCACAAAGTCTCATTAAACATTTAACCCATAGCCCATTTAATTCTCATAAAATCTCTTACACTATATCAATTAACCAACAATCATCTTATTACAAATTAAGTAACCACACAAATTCGTCTCAACATAGCTAAGATACAATAGACTCCTAAAGGAGAAGTTGATTGAATTGGAGAGTAAGCTTGGTGAGATTGAAACCAAGGTAGATGAAGTGTTGGTGAAGATTGAAGGAGAAGTAAGGAAGGGTAAAGAAGTGTTAGAGATAGACAAGGTGCTTGAACCTGATCCTGTCCTAGAACAAGAACCTTTCCTAAAGGCATTGAAGGCCTTAAGTGGTAAATCACTAGAAGGATTGCCATTGTTCACTAGCAAGATGGAAGTAGACATGGTCCTAGAATGGATAGAAGTCATGGATAACCATTTTGAATGTGAAGGCGTAACTGAAGACCAAAGAGTCAAAGTGGCCAAGTCAAGGATGAGAGGAGATGCTCTCACATGGTGGAAATTTGTGCAAGATGAGATAAAGAAAATGGGCAAAGCAACCATCTCTTCTTGGAAAGGGATGTTAGTAAAAATCAAAGAACTCTATCTCCCTAATGACTATGAAGTGCAAATTCATAGGAAAAGACAAAACTTAAGACAAAAAGACCTTGATGTTAGTAGTTATATGGAGGAGTTTCACAAACTTAGCCTTAGATCTCATGCGGTGGAAGAAGAGAGTCTCAAAGTTGCTAGGTACCTAAATGGTTTATGGTGGAACATACAAGAATAAATCAGTTTAATGAGTCCAAATATAGTTCATCAAACCTATCAACTTGCCCTTAAAGTGGAAGAAAAACTAAAAAGAAGACATGAATCAAGTAGAAATAGGGGCAGAGGTAGAGGAAAATACAATAGAGGCCATAGGGGAGGCTTTGGAGGAAGAAGTTCCGAATAAAGGACACAAGGTGAGTCTAAACTCATTGAGCAGCAAGAGAGTGGCATTAGTAAAGGAGGATTTAATAGAGGAAGGGGATCAAATAGTGGTTTTAAAGGAAGATCTAGTGGACAAGGTAGAGGTTCTTCATATTTTGCAACAATGAAGTGTTACCATTGTAACCAACTTGGTCATCCAACATATAGGTGTCCATAGAAGGGATCATCATCACAAGGTGGTGAAAGAAGAGTGAACTATCTTCAAGAAGATTCTTCAAGAAGAAAGACTTTAGAGGTTGCCTTAGAATCAGAGGTAGCTGACAACTTGATGACAAGGATAACTTTGATCAAAGAACTAGTCAGAGAAGAGCCAAGCCAAAGAGGGTCCTTATTTAGGATCAAATGCAAGATTATGGACAAAGTTTGCAAACTGATCATTGATTCAGGGTCAATAGACAACATCATGTCAGAAGAGGTAGTAAGTAAGCTCAAATTGCAAAGGATACCTCACAACAACCCATATAGAGTCACTTGGTTGAAGAAAGGCCAACATGTCCTAGTCAATGAGCAAGCATGGGTGGATTTTACCATTGGGAGGTATAAGGACAAGATGTTATGTGATGTCCTACCCATGGATGCATACCACCTTCTATTAGGAAGACCATGTCATTTTGATAGACAAGCTATTCATGATGGAGCCAAGAATGCATACTCATTCAAGAAAGATGGAGTCACATTCAAGATTCAGTTTATCCTTGAGTAAGGTGAAAAGAGGGCAGCAGATCCTAATGTTCTTTTGGTGAGTAAAAAATAGTTCTTGAAGACACTTGAAGAAGGTGAAGGTATAGGGTTTTCACTAGCAATGAAGCCTAAAGAGGAATACAAGAAAGAGAAATCATATTTTCCAAAAGAGGTTCAATACTTATTGAAGAAGTTCAAGGGCATAGTGAGTGATGGACAACCGGCCACCTTACCTCCTAAAAGAACCATAAGCCATCAAATAGAGTTTATTCTCAGAGCATCGTTACCTAACAAGGCAACTTATAAAATGACTCCCCAACAAATTTTTGAGATTTCCAATCAAATCCAAGAGCTCTTAGACCAAGGCCTAATTAGGAAAAACATTAGCCCTTGTGATGTCCCTACTGTGTTAGCCCCAAAGAAAGGTGGTACTTGGAGATTGTGTACTAATTCTAGAGCTATAAATAGGATCACCATTTGATATAGGTTTCCAATTCCTAAAATAGAAAACCTAATAGATTGTTTAGGGGAAGCTAAGTACTTTACCAAGATTGACCTTAAAAGTGGATACCACCAAATTAGGATTAAGGAGGGTGATGAGTGGAAAACTGCATTTAAGACTATAGAGGGTCTTTATGAATGGCTTGTAATGCCATTTGGCTTATCCAATGCTCCAAGCACCTTCATGAGACTCATGAATGAGGTGATGAAGGACTTCATAGGTAAATTTGTGGTGGTATATCTAGATTATATTCTTATTTTCAGTAAGGATAGGGCAAATCATATTAATCATTTGCAAGATGTACTACAAAGATTGTATGATGAAAAGCTAACCATGAACTCGAACAAGTGTGAATTTGTTAAGAAGGAGTTGGTTTACCTTGGGTTTGTGTTGTCTCAAGGAAACCTCAAGATGGATCCCAGCAAGGTTGAAGCCATAGTAAATTGGCCTACTCCTAAGTTAGCAATAGAGGTGAGAAGCTTCCATGGACTAGCTCAGAACTATAGGAAGTTCATTAGGCAATTCAGTGCTATATGTGCACCAATGTTAGACACCATTAGAGGTGGAATGAAGGAAAATTTTTAGTGGAGTGAACAAGCAAATAGAGGTTTTGAAAGCTTGAAGGAGAAGATATCTACTCAACTGGTGTTGGTATTGCCTAGTTTTGAGAAACTTTTCATAGTGAAATGTGATGCAAGCAATGTTGCAGTAGGTGCTATCCTAAGCCAAGAAGAAATACCAGTAGCTTTCCATAGTGAGAAGCTAAGTGATGCAAAGAGGAAGTACTCCTCTTATGACTTGGAACTATATGCTTTAGTGCAGGCTTTGAGGAAGCAGAGACACTATCTCCTTCCTAAGGAATTTGTAGTCTATACGAACAACCAAGCATTGATCTTTCTAAACTCACAAGAAAAACTCAGTCATAAACACATGAAATGGTTGGAGTACATGAACGCCTACACATTCACAATCAAGCACAAGAAAGGATAGTTAAACCAGGTTGCTGATGCATTAAGAAGGAGACTTTTGACAGTCCAATAAATCCAATTGAGGAGCATAGGAGTTGTTAGTTTTAGAGACCTATACTCGAAGGATGAAGAATTCTCAAATGCCTACAAGGTGTGTAAGGAGTATCAAAATCATTTCCACAGTGAGTATTCTGATTTTACTTTGCAAAATGGACCATTGTTTAGAGGTGGGAAGCTTTGTGTTCCTAGAGGGTCAATGAGAGAAAACCTCATTCAAGAGAAGCATAATGGCAGCCTTAGTGGACATTTTGGAGTCAATAAGACTCAAGAGTTGGTTCAGAGGTACTGCTACTGGCCAAGGATGAAACAAGATGTGAAAAATTATGTGGAGACTTGCATAGTTTTCCAAAAGGCCAAGGGTACTTCCTCAAATGCCGGTTTATACCAACCTCTTCCCATACCAAATAGACCTTGGGAGTGTATTAATATGGACTTTGTAGTAAGTTTGCCAGGGACAAAGCAGGGATTTGACAACATTTATGTCATTGTGGACAGATTTAGTAAGATGGCCCACTTTGTGCCTTGCAAGACTACTCATGATGCATGCCAAATAGCTCATTTGTTCTTGAAGGAAATAGTAAGGATACATGGTTTACCCATGAGAATTGTTATAGATAGGGACTCAAAGTTCATGTGTCATTTTGGGAAGACACTTTGGCAAAAGCTTGGCACTAACCTATCTTTTGGATCAGCATACCATCCACAAACAGATGGGCAAACCGAAGTGGTTAATAGAAGCTTGGGGAACTTATTGAGGTGCCTTACCAAAGGGTACGATCAGACATGGATCAAGTTCTTTCACAAGCTGAATATACATACAATGACACAATAAATAGGACCACCGGCAAGAGCCCTTTTGAAGTGGTCTATGGTGTTCACCCAAGGGATGTTTTGGATTTAAGAGACTTAGGTAGTGCAGTAGCAAGAAGTGGATATGTGGAAGACTTTTCTCAGTCAATGAAGGAAGCACATGAATCTGTCAAGCAAGCCTTGATGGAGAACACAAGCAAAATCAAGAAAAAATTTGATGAAAGAAGGAAGAACCTCCAATTTCAAGTGGGAGATCTTGTCATGGTGCACCTAAACAAAGAAAGGCTACAACAAGGAGTGCCTAACAAGTTTCAAATGAGAAGGTTGGGTCCATGTGTCATTCTAGCTAAGTATGGAGAAAATGCATACAAGGTGGACCTACCTAGTGACATAGGATTGTCACTGATTTTCAACATACTAGACTTAGTTGCCTACAAGGGACCAATTCAAGGTTCAGATTGCAGTCACTTAGAGGTATCAGATGATGTGAACAACCTTCAACTACCAGCAAAACCAAATCCAAAGGCTGAGAAGGTGTTGAGTTCAAGGATGGCCAAGAAGACTAGGCATCAAATCTATTGGGAGAACCTAATCAAATGGCAGGTTATGGATGATGTTGAAGCTACATGGGTTCTTGAGACAGAGTTTAAGAAGCTAGGCATTGATCATAATCTGACTCCCAAAGAGGTGACATTATTTTCTTTTGTTTGGGAGAATGGTGCAGGAGCACCTAGGACTTAGGCTTATAGATTTTTATCATTTTGTCTTGTACTGACCCTAGCCAAGTTAGGTATTGAATAAGGACTCTAGGAGGGTCCAAGAGTGAGTGCTTTGAGTCAAATGTAGGCCTAGTAGAGTTAGTTTCTTCCTAGGTTTGCATTTTGTGCATAAGTAGTGGTTTGAGTAGGAAATTGACCTACTTGATGGTCAAAAGTGGTAAAAATTGGTATAAGAATTAGGGAGGGTTAAAATATTCTTAGGAATGATTAAAAATTCATGAGTAATGACTTATAATAGGTTTCATAGATTAGGAAAGCAAAAAGTGCAAAAAGTGCAAAATTGCAAAAAATTGTCAGGACAATTTTTATCCTAAATTGCTTAGCGATGGAGTTAGGGATTGCCCAATGCCCTAGAATGCCTCCACATGTGGGGAAGACTATAAAAACCTTCTCTTTCATGGTTACTAAGGTTGGATTTTTAGTTTTTTAAGATCAACAATCTGAAACTATTCATTTTCGGACTGTTTGACATCATTTTGGCTTATTTTACTCATTTTGTGAATACAAATGGATTGAATCCATTGATCCAATAATGGATTGAGTTTATTTGGTGTGTTTCAGAGTATTTATTTTCATTTCAAGCTTTTTATTTGGGTTGTATTATTTTTTTCTTGGTTTTGTTTGCAAACAGCCAGTTTTGGCTTGTAAATAACTCTTTTGTGTAAAATGGTTGCCCCATGAATTCCCTCCATGCTACCATAACGGTCTGTTGGGACATGGAAGGAAGCCACTTGTAAAGTGTACATATGTAGGGACAATTTTTGGGGATGAATTTTAATATGACTATCACCTTGTTCTAGGCGAGTCCAGGAGCAACCTGGCTAGAGGAGACAAGGTGAATTTGGAGTGTAAACTGTTAGAAGGCCTAGAAACCCTTCAAAACCCTCATTTTTGAGTTAGGGAATTGTATGGTGGGTTAAGAAACTATAACCACCTAAATCACTTGGGGATAGGTGTATCATTGAAGAAAATCAAACCTTGTTGTAGGGTCTTTTGGACCGTTTTCCTCCAAGCCCTAGAAAACCAGATTTTTTAGGCCTAATTGGGGCTCATTCCTTGTATCCCTTTTCTAGGCAAAATGGTGAAATCGGTAAGGTAGGAAATGAAAGAAACCCTCAATTGGACCCAAAAGGTATTCAAATCATGTTAGAAGCCACCTACACACCTCTGCATCAACTTACAGTAGTAGGAGGTGAAATTGACAAGTTGAAGCCAAGACAACCATAATGAGCACATGGGAAACATTGTGAATTTGTAAGATTCCTAGTTAAAAACTTCAAGAAAACACCTTTAAATTGACAAGAAGCAAGCCCTAGAAGATATTGAGAAGGATTTGGAGGTCTTAGAGCATATCTAGGCCTAGAGAGTTGGTGGAATTGAGCAACACCAACTAGGTGAAGTGTGAGCAAGCTAGGTGAACCCCATCATTGAATTAGCATAATTAAAATTTACAATTAACTTCCACATAGCCATTTATTATTCTATACTCCTAGCATCTCTATTACTTCATCATGATTCCTAAAGTACATAAGGCAATAATCAAAAAGTCTCCTTAAACATTTAATCCATAGCGCATTTAATTCTCAAAAAATCTCTTACACTATATCAATTAACCAACAATCATCTTATTACAAATTAAGTAACCACACGAATTTGTCTCAACACAACTAAGATACAATATCCTAATTCTATAACAACTAATAGCATCAACCAAAAGGAGATATAATCTTAAACCATAACACATGATACATTCTAATCCTTTCCTAAAAGACAAGCATTCATTTTACCGTCTATCCATACAGTTACAAGTAATTTCCATTAATAAGACTAGTAATTCATTAATTAAGAACATCCATACCATATTTTTATAAGAAACATTCAACTACATCCCAAGCATTATAAGATTTCAATTCAATCATTAGATCACTGACTACAAAGTATGATACTAAAAATTCAAATTCTTCAATCACAACTCATAAACATGTCCTAAGACATCTTCCAATATTACTCATACTCATACATCCTACCAAGGCATAGCATTAGTTAAAGACATCATTTCAAGACTAATACCATTATCATAACATTTACACCATTTCCTTTTAACATGACTCATCAAGAATACAAAATACATCATTTAATTCCAATCCATAATACTTATTCACATCTCATGCATCCATTTCATTTAATATAAATACATTACAATATAAATCAAGGTTCACCATTACAATCACATACCATAACCAAAAGATATCATTATAACTAGAACAACATAACTATTTCTCATAAGCATGATTTCTTTTACAACCATTACATAAGAATTTCATTACATAAATCATATCATCATAATTTAAATTCTTGCAGCAATTATTATCCATGAACAATTTGAAGAAGCATCCTCATCCATGCGAGAAGAATCCAAAGATAGGAACATCCCAATGGTTTAAAAGAACCAACCACCCGACCATGTGGAACCAAAGGAACCACCCCCCATGCTAGGAGATGACATAAGGTCCCAACACACACTCTACATCTAGGCTGACACTTAAAACCAAAGAGACTAAACAATAAAAGGACACTCAAGCAAGAATCATCACATGATAGCACAAATAGAAAACTCCCAGAGGTGCACAAATCAACAAGGCATCAATACATCTCAAGCAAAGGACACATGTAGGAGTAGAGTGTCATCATATGCTATCCCCCCCATTATATTTCCAAACACAACTCTTCACGATATAACTTGGATAGACATGTGGAGCCATTTCTACCCATAAGAGAATTAAGGGAGATTTTACTTACCATCTTCATGGCCTTCTCATTCTTATCCTAAAACATCCTCCCTAGGAATCAGTCATGAAGCTAAAACTATTAATTATTTTGATTAAATGAGATCTAATTACCCATTCCAAATAATTCATTATTAATGTTATCACTTGTTTAAAACAAAGGAAAACCCCCATGTGCCTTGGCAGTCTAGACTTCATGCATCCTTACTAGGAATCCTCATGCAAGCCTATCTGTCACGACTCCGGTCATCACATGAAAGCCCACTCCCCCTACCATGCTCCAAAAACAACAATAGAAAAGAGGTTGCAATTAAAATTCCAAGAAGAGATCCATAAATTCATCATGCAGCCCAACAACACATGAAACATACAAAGAAAAACCATAGCTAAAGAGCACAAAGTGCTTAAATCCATTGAAAAGCAATACAAGCCTCAAAGTGGAAATCCATATCATATAAGAAATATTCCATCAATAAAACAAATCAATTATGTTGTATCCATAACAATATCATCTTGTTGTCTCCACAACAATAACATCTTGTTGTCTCCACAATAATACCATTTTTTTATTGCAACATTTCAATATAAGAAAAGTCTCAAATCTTGAACAATAAATAAGTCAGTAATGTTACAACATAGATAACATAAAATCACATCAAACTGATAAATAACAGTAGCTAGAAAACGTCTACAAATACCCCAAAAAGCCTCTAGAATGAAACCAAACTTGAGAATCCAAATCTAACTAGAAAAATAGTGAAAAACACCAAGACATGCAGAACAACGCTTTCGCATTGAAGTTTAGAGCTTTTGCATTACAGGTTAGCGCCTGTGTCTAATAGTTTAGCGCCTGTGCAGTTAAAGACAACACTTTAAGACAAAAGACAGTGCAAATACATGAAAGGACAACACATATGCAACAAAGGACATCACAAATACATGAAAGAGAAGCACAAATACATGAAAGGACAGAGCATATGAAACAAAGGACATCGCAAATACATGAAAGGAAAACGCATATGCAGAATCAATGCTTCTTCATAAAAGGACCAAACAACACAGAACTTTCGACAAAGATTAAAAATCAAACTTAGAACATTAAGCTTCGAAAAATAAATACACAGAGTCACCTAGAACAATAGATTTAAAGGGCATAAATGAAATAAAAAAATAAACCACTTAAAAGCCAAAATTTAATCAAAAATCCATTCATGACACAAGCTCAGAAAGACACCAGAAGACTCTCAACAATCCCAGAAATATAAATATTTCCCATAAACTATAGAATAAAGCCTTGCAACAAATTTATGCATTCACGTATTCCCTTCCACACTATACAAACTATAGATCGGTTTCCCCAAGATCACACATTCAATTTGTAGACACGGAGCATACAGGAAAACTGTAAAGAAAAATACAAAAGAAGAATACATCTCCAACTTGCAACCCATGTGATGGAAAGAAGCTGAAGAAGAGCTCCCCAAATCCAAAAGCCAAACCAACAAGCTCCAGCAGCAATCCAAGCCAAAAACCAAAGGAAAATATTGTAGAGAAAAATTTTGCAAAGAAGAAGACAACCCGTAACACATCATGGGAATGAACATAAAAATCCAAACAATAACCAAAAACCCTAGCCTCAATCTCGGCCAATCAAAATATTCCAATCTATAATATATTTTACCAACCCCACCATATAATATAATTTTACCTCCCTATTCAAATTCAACCAATAAGAGAAGAGGGTAGGTAGGATAAATATAAATCATGATGTTACAATTAGGTGGGAATGTTTTATCATTTTATTATTAAGTATATTTATACAACCCACTTAATATAAAAGTCAACTAATAAATAAAACATGAGCCACAATTAAATAAATCAAATGGGGAAATTAAATCAAATAAACCAAAGGATCATAAATGAATTAAAGAACCAGATAAACATTAAATACCAAATAAATATTAAACCATAGGCAATTAAATAAATAAATACATCAATAAACAGTTAAATACCAATAAAAAGGTCAAATCACAAATAAATATAAAACCACAACATCAGCTAAACAATAAATATCAAATCATCATTAAATATCAAGTAATTAAATACCCAAAAAGGCAAGAATCCAATAAATTAAATTAAACATTAGATAACCAAATAATCAAATGACTATTAATCAAAATAATTAAAATAAACATTATTAACTATTTAATCTCGCATTAATAATCAATCAGCCTTAACATAATAGAATTTACCAACCAATACTAACATACTCACAACATAGAAGAAACCAAGCTTACTAACTGACATGGCGAATTGCGCCAAGACGCTGACGACTCACAGTGAACAACTTAGACCTAGAGTATGTGAGGGGAACTTGTGCCAACTTCGAACCACATACCATTGGGATTTAATGACACGCTCAGACCTATGGAGCCAAGTGGAGTCGATGTCTAGTACCTGCACATCCTGCATCCACAAAGCAACGATATGACATATGCATATATATATTATAACAGACAAGGGTTAGAGAATCTCAACAACACATCCCGCTCGCAATGAGTGATGTGGTATTATCTCTATCCCGAAGACAATCATACAACAATCAAACACACCATAAGATCAACTCATCATAGATAATCATTAAATATGGTCAGTACATATAAACATCATCAAGTGCATGATTAGTATAATTCATGGTTATAGTAAGGCATGTAAAATCCATCAACACTTTTGCTCATCAAATCACATGATAAATATAATCTTTCACTAATATATCACATAATAAGTCAAAACAAGTCAAGTCAAGGGTGGACACTATATGACACTCATCCGGTTTAGTAGTGGTTGTCATTGATTGCAACACATATCATTTTGGGTTGGACACTTAACCAATACTCGCCGGTATTCATGATTCGGCAACCGACATTCAGGGAAACCAGCAAACTAGGAACTGGTATATGAGGTTGACATAGAAGATTGATCGGTCAGGTCTACACAATAACAATCAGCAACATCGGTCATGAAGTTTAATGTATTTATTTTTGTCTATGCCGACATGTAAATAAATTGTCATATCATTGTAAGCTGACATAAGACATTTATATTTTTGTTTGGGAAGGGTATTTAAGTCAGTCCAGATAGGATATTTAATATATGATATTGAGATATATATATGATGCAAGATATAGTGATATGATATTGTGCAAACAATATTGATCGAATGTATGTGAATATAATATTCTGTAGTCGGTCTTGATTATTGGTTGAAAGGTTTAGGATGCAGAGAAAGTTACTGGTAAAGGAGGACATAGTGGAAACTAGTACAGATCGTGCTTGAACTGGAACTCATCCAACATAGGAGATGCATTCTTTGAGTTTAAAATTTTATTTGTAAACCAGTATTCGGTGTTTGTTGTTAGTGAGGCTCCTTTTGTGATGAGAAGTGTGCTCTAGGATTTTGGCCTTCCTGCATGTGTAGGCCCCCATTGTAATATTTATTCATTTGACTAGTGGATAGATATTATGGATCACCAATCCCACAGTGGTTTTTCCTCATTGAGGTTTCCCACGTATAAATCTTTGTGTTATGGTGTATGTTCTTGTGGTGACATTATTTATACTTGTTATATTCTTTTATGGTTACCGGTTACTGAAACACTTTGTTAATAAGGTTAAAATTTATCTTACTGACAGAACACTGATTCACCCCCCTCTCAGTGTTCTTGGATTCCAACAAGTTCATGCTATGGATTGGTGTTGCTAGGGTGATGAAAATCCTCAAAATGTTTCACCCCTTGGCTCAATATTTAATGAACATAAGCTCTCATCATCTTGAGTCTAACCTCATATAAATAAATTTGAAGATGAGATGATATGAGATCATATGCCTCCAATAGGTCCTAAGCCAAATAATGAGACATCTCCCACTACATACCATCTCTTGTCATTTTATCTTAATCTATTGGCAAAGGGACACATGTAATAGAATAAGGATTATCAATACCAGATGTGCCACCTATAGAGGACCTCAATCGTGGATGACTCATCATATATATATGCGCATAATTAAATGATATCCTAGTAATAGTAGGCACAATATCTACAACATTTCCAATTACTTCACTTTGGGAAGCAATGAGAACTTCATCTTCTATGGGGGAAGCATTGGGTAGATCATAGGTAACCTCTGTTGGACATTGCTACTGCTAGGATATGTTGTTGTTATTGATGTCAATATATTCTTTCTCCAGTGATTGTTGATTGATTGATTGGGATCATGGTTTGGTGTATGGAGTATTTCTAGTATCATTCTATTCCTCTGTATTGGTTTTGGTGATCTTGAAAGCTTAATTGATCATATCATATGATCCGGTTTTGCAAAGTTTAGTATTTCCATAGGTATAGGACGTTGTGATCAGATCTTGAGTTGAGATTTTGGGAGATTGTTTTGGATGGTCTTGTGTATCTTTATTTCAGATAGTTCATGATTTGGTTCTCCACAAGTTATCTTTTCTTCATGATTGTTTTTGTTGATTGAATGTTCTTGAATTCAAATGTTGATCGATGAAGATATGATAAGTGGTGCTGGTACAATTGTTACTAATGATTCTAGTGTGCTTTCTGGTATTTCTAAGTATGTCCTATTTGTTTTGATGATCTGCATTGATTGGTGTGCGTGTTCTTGGTGATTTTGTTAAATCGGTGATTTTCTTCGTGTTATGCTGTATTGTTGGTGGTGTAGTGTGTTGCAGTTGATCTTGGTGTGATTTCCAGTGGAGTTGAGGGTTTGGATATTAGGTTTAGGATCATGTATATCATTATATTGGTCAGGTACTTGATCTTTATATCGTGTGATGTAATTCTGGAATTATGAGTTGAGGGTATAGCCGACCTTGTTGTCAAGGTTGATAATTTGTATACATAGGTGATATAGTCATGTAATTTTGGTGTCATGGTTGTGTTTTCATTATCAGAGAGTGGTGTATGTGTGATCAAGTGATTCATCCTTTGACATTGTGACTGAGAAGAGATTGTTGTTGAAGAGTAGACAATTGTGCTTAACCGAAACTATCATTTGACATTTGGAGATGCCAATATTTCAGTTCATTTCTTTTGGATTGTAGTCCGATCATTTTTTAATTCAGTGAGACTTCCTTGTAAGGTAGTGAACCTTTCCTAAGGGTTGTAGCTTTCTAGGTTATTATATCTTGAGCTATAAGCTTTAGGCAGTGTGCCTAAATGTTGGTACATTCTCCATTGTAATATTTTCACATACTACTATAGAGTATCATCTTATTGTGGGTAGGTTCCCACCATGGTTTTTCCCTTAATCAAGTTTTCCACGTCAAAATCTTGGTGTTGTGTATTGTGCTATTTATTTTATTATCTTTGTTGTTTCTGTAGTTTATCAGATTTGTATTTATGGTTGAGTTTGTAGATCTGGTAGAAAACCAATTCACCACTTTTCTCTGATTGTTGTTGCCAATAATTGGTATCAGAGATATATCCTCTGGAAGAAGCTTAACTGCTTGAGGAGATCTAGGATGGCAACTAGAAGTGGAAGTGTTCTCTTTAAGAAGGAGAGTCTGAGATTTCATGGAAGTAACTATGCTATATGGAAGTACACTTGAGATTTCTTGGAGAAGATTACTGGAAGATTACAAAGAATGCCTATTTTGATCCTCAGAATGGACAGGTTACTCTTGATTAGATCAAGGAAGCTAAAAATAACATAAGAGCAAAGGAAGCATTATTGAGTGCTCTGACTGATTTAGAGATGGCAAATGTAATTGGACTTCAAACTGCACATGAGATCTGGGAGAATCTTGAAACCTTGTATGAAGGAGATAAACAAGTAAAAGTTGCTAAGTTGCAGAGTTTGAAAGGGAAGTATGAGATGTTGATAATGAGAGAAGATGAGAACATAAATTCCTTTATGACTAAGGTGAATGAACTTGTCCTAGGTATCAGATGTGCTGGTGGAACCCTTGAAGAAGATGAAATTGTTGCTAAGGTATTGAGATCATTGCCTCTTGTTTACAAACATAAGGTAGCTGCTATTAATGAAATCCGAAGTGTGACTATTATGACAAGAGATATGTTGGTTGGAAAGATTGATGCATTTGAGCTGAGCGAGTTTGGTGAATCACATGGAAAGTCTGAGACAACATTTAGAGCATCTATATCTGGAAAGCAGAAATATGATTCCGAAGAATGAATAATATCCAGATATGAAAGAGGGAGAAGAGAGATGGAAGAGAAAGAAATATAATTGGAAGAGCTTGAAGCATTGATTGCCTAGAGATTGCCTAAGGGAACTAGTAAGTATAACGTAAAATTTCCTTTGAAATGTTTCTCTTGTAATAGGGTAGGACATTTTGCTTCTAGATTCATGGAGAGAATGTCTAAATTTGATAAACATGATAGAAATGATAGATATGAGAAGCATGAGAAGTATGATAAACCCTACAAGCCTAACCATAAGTATAAGCATCAGAAGAATTGTTATTATGTTGCTAATGAAGGTGTTACAGATGAAGAATTAAAAGGAGATGAAGTGGTGTTTATTTCTATCAAAGAAGATGGATCAATGCCTATTGATTCCACAAGCTACACTTTTGAGGAGAAAGCTTTAGCTGCTAAAGTTAAAGAGAAAGATGAATGGGTGATTGACAACGGTTGTTCACATCATATGACTGGTGACAAAATCAAATTTCTCAATATGGAAAGGTATGATGGCAGAATAGTAAGATTTGGAGATGACAAAGCCTGTGTGATCCATGGTAGAGGTTCTATTTCCTTCGATCATAAGCATAACACTGACAATGTCTTGTATGTTGAAGGTTTGAAGCATAATCTTTTGAGTGTTGGATAAATGGTTGAAAAATGTTATGATCTACAATTCAAGAATGGAAAATGCAAAATCCTAAATGCCTCCTATATAGAGATTGCATTTGGAACCAAGACTGAAGGTAATATCTTTCATTTGAATGCTGGTGAGAAACATTGCTTGATTCCTCAGATTGATGAGATTTGGTTATGGAATAAGAGAATGTGTCATATTAACTTTGATTCAATGATTAAGAAATATTCTACTCAAGCTATTAGAGATTTGCCTAAAATTGTTAAGCCTGCGAATCCGGTATGTAAAGAATGTCAAATGGGTAGATAAACAAGAATTTATTTCAGGAGAAAGTAGTATACATTTGATGGATTGCTAGGTCTTGTGCATATTGACCTATATGGACCTACAAATGTTAGAAGTGTGCAAGGTGACATATAGTTTATGCTACTAATTAATGATTATTCTAGGATGATGTGGGTTGTCTTTTTGAAGGAAAAATAAGAAGCATTGGAAAAATTCAAGATATTCAAAGAAAAGGTTGAGACTGAGACAGGATTGAAGGTGAAATATCTAAGATCCGACAAAGGAGGAGAATTCTATTTCAGTGAGTTTGATTCATTCTATGAGAAGCATGGGATTAGAAGACAATTATCTTCCTGTAGAACCCCACAACAGAATGGAGTTGTTGAAAGGAACAACAAGATTGTGTTGGATATTGCAAGGACTATGCTAATTGAAGGGAATGTTCTGAAGATCTACTAGAGAGAAGCTGTTAGCACTATTGTTTACACATTCAACCAAGTTCATATATAAGGTGATACCAGTAAGACTCCTTATGAGCTATGGTTTGGTCATTTTCATACTATGAGATATGGATATAGGAAACTTTGAAGCAAGAAGTGATGAAGAAATTTTGTTGGGATATTCAACAAAGAGAAAAGCCTACTGGTGCTACAATAAGAGACAGGGGAAGATAGTAGTGAGTGCAAATGTGAAGGTTGATAAGAACTTTGGAAAAGAGATCAGAGTATGCGGATATGATGATGGTCAACATGTTGTTATAACACCTATTCAGACTGATGAATTGAAGCAGAATAACCCAATAGAGTTTGTTAACTCAAATATTGCTCTTGTCGGTGGAGAAGTATAGGAACCTAAGAATCAGATAATCAGAAGACTTCCCGGTATGTAAGATTGAATCATTCTAAAAATTAGATTATTAGAGATAAAAATAAAGGTGTGATGACTAGACGAAGGCTAGATGCTGAAGAGGTATGTTTGATTTCTAAAATTGAACCTAAAGATGTTGTTGAAGCTTGCAAAGATGAAAAATGGATGAGAGCTATGGAAGAAGAATTAGATCAGATTGAGAAGAATAACACATGGGAGCTTGTGCCTAGACCTAAAGATAAGAATGTTATTGGTACTAAATGGGTATTTAAGAACAAATTTAATGAAGCTGGTGAAGTTGTCAGAAATAAAGCAAGACTGGTATGCAAAGGTTATTCATAGAAAGAAGGAATTGATTATGAGAAGAATTTTTCTCTAGTAGCTAGAATTGAAGTTGTTAGACTATTGCTTACATATGTTGTGTATAAAGATTTCAAGGTATATCAGATGGATGTTAAGTCAGCCTTTTTGAATGGTGATCTCGAGGAAGAAGTCTATGTTGGCATTTGCATGAAGATTGCATTAATGATATGTTATGTTGTCGTTGATGTCAATTAAACAGGTAATGATATTGTTGATATTGTTGTTAATATTGTTACTGTAACTGGTAGGAAGAATTTGTGGAGTGAACCGATAACTGGTATAAACCTTATCTATTGATGTAACCGGTAAACCCTACTTATTGTTTTTGATAAACCCTAATCGTTTAAGTTTAGTGAACTGGTTATATTGGTTTATGATCTGATGATGAGTGGTAATGATCATGACACACATGATTATTGTATGAAGACAATTCCAAGAGATTTTGGTGAGTTGTTGTAATAGTTTTTGTCTAGGGAATGAGAAAATGTATTACATCTAATGCAAAGAGTGTGATGAGTTACTAAGTTCAATGAAGTGGTGATCAAGGAGCAATCAAGGTTTTCTTGATTTATGTGCAGAGATTGCTATGTAATCCAACAATCATACTTGAACTGATTTGTTTGTAATCTCGATGAGAATTAGGTTTTTGTCATGTTACTGACTTGATTGATTTGTTTATAAGGTCGATGAAGTTATTTAGTTTAATGAGTTGGCATACAGATAGACACAGTTCAGTTGAGTGTGTGGTTGCCAAACCAGATTATGTTTCTATAGTTTGAGTAAAGGCAGATAGGAGCATGAAATGGATCTGATCAAGCAAGTGTAGTGCTATTCAGACAGATGAGCAAACTCCTGTTGTTTTCTAACAATTACAATAGAATTGAAATCCCCTAGCTAGGTAAGCTCTAACAAGCTTGGTGCTATTCAAATCCTCTAACAAGGTGGTCCATTAGATTAGATTTTTAAATCCTCTACCGAGGTTACTCCTTACAGGGTATTTCTTCTAACAAGGCATTTGTAGTCAATCCCTTAACCGGATGATTCCTAACAAGACTTTGTGTAAAGCTTTAACAGACTAGGCTCCTAACCGGGTGGACTTCAAAAGAGTTTAGATAGTTATCTTGTGAGTCTCATCTCACTATGGTTTTTACCTATTTTGGTTTCCACGTCAAAAATATTTGTGTCAAGTGGTGAATGTTTTTGTGGTTATGTTTTCATGGTTGATTTACTTAACTACTTACCTATTTTTGATAAGTCATGATAACCGGAAGCATTGAGATATGAAGAAGTTGTTTAATGTTAATTTGTTGTAACAGTCAACTGGATTTTCTTATGAGTTTTTATCTTGACAGAGGTATTATTCTAAGTTTACTTTGAGAGATTGATTTTTGAGATTGGTGAAGTCTATATCATTTTTTCTATCTACTGATTCACCCCCCCTCTCAGTAGTTGACCGGATACTTATTCTTTCACCATACCATCAATTGGTATCAAAGCATTACAGCTCCTCTAAGGTCTAATCCTAACAGCTTGAGGTAAAGATATGTAGATCATGATTAAGAAGGAAGGTTCAAAGTTTAATAGAGAGAACTACAATATATGGAGTGACATAATGAAAGTTTATATCAAGAATTTGGAAAGTCAGTATTGGGAACATGTCAATAGTAAGTATGTTGCACCTACTGGGATGTTGACTGATGATCAGAAGAAATAGCAACAAGAAAATCATCAAGCATTAGAGGCTATTATCAGTTCTTTGTCTGATCCAAAGTATGTAGATGTTCATGGTCTTGAAACTGCATATGAGGTATGGAAAAAATTTGAAGATATTTATAGCGGCGATGAACATGTTAAGATTGTTAAAGAAGAGAGTCTAAGAGGAAAGTTTGATGACATGCAGATGGTTGAAGGTGAGAATATCCAGTAGTATGGTCAAAGGATAAAAGAGATAGTCAGTGAAATTAAGCATGCAGGAGGTAAAGTAGAAGATTTCACGGTGATTAGTAAGGTACTAAGAACCCTACTACCGGTCTCCGCTATCCGATTTGTAGCTATTCAGGAGCTAAAGTCCATTGACAAAAATAAGGTAACTCTTGAATCCATCATTGGCAAGCTTACTGCTTTTGAATTAAATGGTTATGATGGTAGTGTACAGAAATATGAGTCTACATTTAGAGCTTATGTTTCTAACCCATCTGTGAGAAAAATTAGAGATGCTAGTCACAGTTATGAATCCAGATCCAATAGAGAAGCTGATGATGAAGACAGTTTAGTTGAGCTTGAAGCATTGTTGGCCAAGCAGTTGCCTAGAGGTACAGGTAAATATAGAGGCAAATTACCTTTGAAATGTTTTGCATGCAACAAGATTGGACACATTGCTGCTAATTGTCCTAATGGTGATAATGAGCAGAAACGAGAGAAATTCAAGAAGTACAAAGATAAAGGCAAAAGAGACTGTCTTATTGTTGTTGATGGTGGTATCACTAATGAGGAATCTGATGGTGATGCTAATGAAGACATTGTGTTTGTAGCCATTAAAGAAGAGTTGTCAGACCAGAAGGCATTAGTATCCAGGATGGATAACTCTGATGATTGGATCATTGATAGTGGTTGTTCACATCAAATTCCTGGTGATCGGAGCAAATTTCTTTCTTTGAAGGAATTTGATGGCGGAGTTGTAAGATTTGGTAATGACTCACCGTGCATGGTTAAAGGTAAGGGAACTATTTCTCTTAATGGAAAGAGCAATGCAGATGATGTCTACTGGGTTGAAGGACTAAAGCACAATCTTTTGAGTGTGGCACAACTCAATGACAAAGAGTACCCATTGGAATTTAAAAATGGTATGTGCAAAATCTATGACAATAGAGGTGAAATAATTGCAACTCAGAAGTAAACTAAAGGTAACTTGTTTCACCTTAATCCTAAAGTTAGCAACTATTTAATTGCAAAAATAAATGATAGTTGGCTTTGGCATAGAAGATTTTGTCATATAAACTTTGATAACATTGTTAAAGTGAGTAAGTCCAAGACAGTGAGAGGTTTGCCTCAGTTGGACAAACCGGTTAATGCTCTATGCAAAGAATGTCAGTTGGGAAAGATGACATCCTCAAATTTTAAGAGAAAATCCTTTTCAGTGGAACATTTGTTAGATTTGGTTCTTACAAATCTTTGTGGACCAATAAGAACAAAAAGTATTCAAGGTGATAGATATTTTATGAGCTTCACTGATGATTTCTCAAGGATGATGTGGGTCACATTATTGAAGGATAAGAATGGAGATTTTGGTAAGTTCAAAGCATTCAGGGCCTTAGCTGAGAATGAGAGCAGTAAGAAGATAAAGTGGCTGAGGATAGATCAAGGCGATGAATTTAATTATGAGGAATTCACTAGGTATTGTGAAGAAAATGGTATCAAGTGGCAACTTTTTGCACTAAGGACACTACAACATAATGGTATCATGGAGAGAAACAACTTGTCAGTTGTTGAAGTTGCTAGGATGATGTTGATACAAGGAGGTGTAGTGAAAATTTTCTGGAGAGAAGCTGTCAGCACAATTGTCTACACTATGAACCAGATTCTGGTAAAGAGAGTTAAGGACAAGACTCCTTATGAATATTGGTATGGTAGATCACCTGATGTTAGTTATTTCAGAATATTTGGAAGCAAATGTTTTATTAAGAGAGGTGATTATATTAGCAAATTTGAGGCTAAAAGTGATGAAGGTATATTTCTTGGCCATTCCACTAGAAGTAAGGCCTACAAATGTTTTAACAATCAGACACAGAGAATTGTTGACAATGTTGATGTTAGAGTGGATGAAAATCCTGAAGTCTCAGAGGAAACTAGTTCAGAGAAAAAGGATGAAGATCCTTGCATTTTGTTTTTGGAACCAGAAAATGTTAAATCTAAAATGGGCAAAATATTGATATACCAATTCAACCGGAATATATAAATTCAGAAGAAGATGAACTTGAAGATAATGATCATGTTATTCCAAGATATGTGAGATTGAATCACAATCCTAAACAAATTATTGGGGATAAGGATGCTGGAGTACTAACCAGAAGAAGAATCAAACAGAATTCTTGCATGATCTCCACTATTAAACCAAGAACTGTTAAGGATGCATTTGGTGATGATCATCAAGTTAAAGCTATGGAGGAGGAATTAGATTAAATTGAGAACAACACATGGACCCTAGTACCTCGACCGGTAAATAAAAATGTGATAGGTACTAAGTGGGTTTTCAGGAACAAGTTGAATGAAGATGGTGTTATAGTTCACAACAAAGTTAGGTTGGTATTCAAAGGTTATGCGCAGGAGGAAGGAGAAGACTATGGTGATAATTTTGCACCAGCAGCAAGACTGGAAGGTGTTAGAACTTTACTTGCATTTGCAACACACAAGAAATTCAACGTATACCAGATGGATGTTAAATCAATGTTTTTGAATGGGATACTAGAAGAAGAAGTATACATTGAGCAGCCAGATGGTTATGCTCTAACTGATAAGAAATACTTCGTATGTAGATTGCATAAAGATTTATATGGATTAAAGAAGGCACTGAGAGCTTGGTATGAAAGGCTTCATACACATCTGATAGCAACCAAAATAATTTTTAGATACTTGAAAGGTACTATTGATTATGGGTTATGGTATCCATATGGATGATATTTTGACTTGAAGGTGTACACAGATGCAAATTGGGCAGGAAATGTTGATGACCGGAAAAACACAACCGATGGAGCATTTTTTCTTGGAGGAAGACTTGTTTCATGGAGTAGTAAGAAGCAAAGTTGTACTTCACAATCTACTATTGAAGTTGAGTATGTTGCAGCTTACATGAATTGCACACATGCTATATGGATGAGGCACATTTTGGAAGGTTTAAAGATAAAGATTTTATAACCTATAAATATCTTATGTGATAATACAAGTGCCATAAATATTTCCAAGAACCCTTTTTTGCATGCACGAACCAAGCATATTGAATTGAAGTATCATTTCTTGAGGGAAAAAGTTCAGAGTAAAGATGTGATCTTAGAGCATGTTTCTACCAAGGAACAACTTGCATATATTTTTACTAAACCTCTTCCTAAGACTACTTTTGAGTATCTTAGAAGTCAGTTAGGGGTTGTCCCTCTTCATGAAGTCAGTTAAGTGTGATGTAGATTACATACATCCTGGAGCTACTTGCAGAATCTTACACGAGGATTGGTGTAGAAGTGGATTTATTCCACAGGGGGAGCATCAAGTTGCAGATTGTTGATGATGAACAGTGAAATTTTGACATTACATATTTTACTTTCAATTTGGCATTGTTGTCAAAGGGGGAGAAGAATTATGTGATTATGGAAAGGAGAACCAACGACAAGCTGAAGACATAGAGAGCATGTAAATACTTGGTAATGTAAACCAGGATTCCTATTCAAGATCACACAACAAACAATGGTATTGATATTTGTATTTCCATCAATTCCAAAGGGGGAGATTATTGGCATTTGCATGAAGATTGCATTAATGATATGTTATGTTGTCATTGATGTCAATTAAACTAGTAATGATATTGTTGATATTGTTGTTAATATTGTTACTATAACTAGTAGGAAGAATTTGTGGAGTGAACCGGTAATTGGTATAAACCTTATCTATTGATGTAACCGGTAAACCCTACATGTTGTTTTTGATAAACCCTAACTAATTAAGTTTAGTGAATTGGTTATATTGGTTTACGATCTGATGATGAGCGGTAATGATTATGACACACATGATTATTGTATGAAGACAATTCCAAGAGATTTTGGCTAGTTGTTGTAACGGTTTTTGTCTAGGGAATGAGAAAATGTATTGCATCTAATGCAAAGCGCGTGATGAGTTACTAAGTTCTATGAAGTGGTGATCAAGGAGCAATCGAGGTTTTCTTGATTGATGTGCAAAGATTGCTATGTAATCCAACAGTCATACTTGAACCGATTTGTTTGTAATCTCAATGAGAATTAGGTTTTTGTTGTGTTACTGACCTAATTAATTTGTTTATAAGGTTGATGAAGTTGTTTAGTTTAATGAGTTGGCAAAGAGATAGACATAGTTCAGTTGAGTGTGTGGTTGCCGAACTAGATGATGTATCTGTAGTTTGAGTAAAGGTAGATAGAGCATGAAATGGATCTGATCAAGCAAGTGTAGTGCTACTCAGACATATGAGAAAACTCTTGTTGTTTTCTAACAATTACAATAGAATTGAAATCCCCTAACCAGGTAAGCTCTAACAAGCTTGGTGCTATTTAAATCCTCTAACAAGGTGGTCCATTAGATTGGATTTTCAAATCCTCTATTGAGGTTACTCCTTACAAGGTATTGCTTCTAACATGGCATTTGTAGTCAATCCCTTTACCAAATGATTCCTAACAAGATTAGTTCTTAATAGGACTTTGTGTAAAGATTTATCAAGCTAGGATTCTAACCAGGCGAACTTCAAAAGAGTTCAGATAGTTATCTTGTGAGTCTCATCTCACCGTGGTTTTTACCTATTTTGGTTTCCACGTCAAAAATATTTGTGTCAAGTGGTGAATGTTTTTTTGGTTATGTTTTCATGGTTCATTTACTTAACTACTCAGCTATTTTTGATAAGTCATGATAACTAGAAGCATTGAGACATGAAGAAGTTGTTTACTATTAATTTGTTGTAACAGTCAACTGGTTTATCTTATGAGTTTTATCTTGATAGGGGTATTATTCTAAGTTTACTTTGAGAGATTGATTTTGAGATTGGTGAAGTTTATATCAGTTTTTCTATCTATTGATTCACCACCCCCCCTCTCAGTAATTGACTGGATACTTATTCTTTCATCATACCATCAGTGTACATTGAGAAACCTGATGGATTCTCATTATCAGATAAAGGAGACATGGTATGAAAATTGAATATAGCTCTTTATGGATTAAAATAAGCCCTTAGAGCTTGGTATGATAGATTGGATAAGTATTTGCTAAAATTAGGATTTAATAAAGTTACTGTTGATAGTAATATGTATTTCAAGATTGAGAATGGTAACATCCTAATTGTTGAAGTCTTTGTTGATGATATTATCTTTGGACGAGATGATAACTTGAGCATGAAGTTTGTCGGTGATATGCAGAAAGAATTTGAGATGTCTATGATAGGAGAGATAAAAAATTTCTTAGGTTTGCAGATTTCACAGACTGGAAAAGGTATCTTTATATCTCAAACTAAGTATGTGAAGGAATTGTTGAAAAAGTTTGGATTAGATGACTCCAAACATGTTGGAACTCCTATGGTGATTGGCTACAAATTATCTAAAAATGATGAATCTCCAAAAGCTAATTAGTCTTTGTACAGATCTATGGTTGGTAGACTGCTATATCTTACTCATACTAGACCAAATATAATGCATGTTGTGTGCATGGTTGCTAGATATCAAGCTAATCCAAAAGAGAGTCATCACTTCTATGAAAATGATATTAAGATACTTGAAAGGGACTATGGATTATGGTTTGTGGTATCCGAGAAATGATGATTTCATGCTATGTTCTTACACTGATGCTGATTGGGCTGGTGATGTTGATGAATGGAAGAGTACCTCTGGTGGTGCATTCTTTTTGGGCAAGAAGTTGGTATCTTGGGCCAATAAGAAATAGGATTCAATGTCCTTATCTAGTGCTGAAGCTGGGTGCATTGTTGCTACTAGTAACTATACTCAGGTGGTTTAGATGAAGATAATGTTGAAGGATATAAAAGTTATCTATGATGAGCCCACTGTCATATATTGTTATAATTCCAGTACTATCAATATGTCAAAGAATGTGATGCAACATTCAAAGACTAAATGTACATGTCAATCAAAAATTATTTCTTGAGAGAAAAAGTCAGTGAAGAGGAAGTTAAGTTGAAGTATGTATCTACAAAGGAACATATTGCTGATATTTTTACTAAAACTTTTCCTATAGATACATTTGTCTATTTGAGAGACAAGTTAGGGGTATCTACCCCTCCTGATGAGAACTAGATGCATTGAGCTTCATCAATCTAGTAGATTTTAGAGCCTTAGATTTCTATCTTGGTTGATGAGTTGATGTTTCTACTTATCCGAAGTAGTCAGTGTGTGTTTCAGATGATCAGTTGTGATCTTATCCTAAGGGAGAGATTGTCCTTCTTAGAGGATGAGTTTTGGGAGAGAAGCATAATCTGTATTTTATCTTTGGCATTGCTATCAAAGGAGGAGAGAAGCGTGTGAAAAACTATTTTATCTACTTGATCTTAAGGGAAGATTGTTGAAGATATTTTATTTCTTTGCATTGATTGTTTTTCACATTCATATGTTGCCATCAATGCCAAAGGGGGAGATTGTTGGGCATTGTTGTTTCTAGGATATGTTATTGTCATTGATGTCAACATATTCTTGCCCCTATGATTGCTGATTGATTTATTGGGATCATGTATGGAGTATTTATAGTATCATTGTATTCTTCTATATTGGTTTTGGTGATCCAGAAAGCTTAATTGATCATATCATATGATCCGGTTTTACAGTTTGTTTTTCTAATCAGTGCTTTGTAGAGTTCAGAATTTCCTCTAGTATATTCCGGTGTGATCAGATCTTGAGCCGAGATTTTGGGAGATTGTTTGGGATGGTCTTGTGTATCTTAATTTCAGATGGTTCATGATTTGGTGCTCCGTAAGTTATCTTTTCTTTGTGACAGTTTTTGTTGATTGAATGTTCTTGAGTTTAGATGTCGATTGATAAAAATTTGATAAATGGTGTTGGTATAGCTGTTATTGATGATTCTAATGTGCTTCTTGGTGTTTACAAAGTATGTCTTATTTGTTTTGATGATCCACATTGATCATTGTGCATGTTCCTAGTTATTTTGTTGAACCAATGATGTTCTTCGTGTTATGCGGTATTCTTGGCGGTGTAGCGTGTTGCGGTTGATCTTGGTGTGATTCCTAGTGGAGTTGAGGGTTTGGATATTTGGTTTAGGATCATTTTATGTCATGTGTATCATTATATTGATCCTCTAGTCAGTCTTTGTATCATGTGATGTAATTTTATAATTATGAGTTAAGGGTTAATGCAACCTTGTTGTCAAGGTTGATGATTTGTATAAATAGATGATATAGTCATGTAATTATGGTGTCAAGGTTGTGTCTGTATTATCAGAGAGTGATGTATGTTCTATCAAGTGATTTACCCTTCAATATTATGATTGAGTAGAGATTGGTGTTGAAGAGAAGACAATTGTGCTTAATCGAAACTATCATCAGGTGTTTGGAGATGCTATTCTTTCATTTCATTTATTTCAGATTGTGGTTCGATCATTTTGTAAGGTAGCAAGACTTCCTTGTAAGGTAGTGAAACTTCCCTGAGGGTTGTAGCCTTCTAGGTTATTATATCTTGAGATGTAAGCTCTAGGCAGTGTGCTTGAATGCTGGTGCATTCCCCATTGTAATATTTTCACATACTAATATAGAGTATCATCTTATTGTGGGTAGGTTCCCACCATGGTTTTTCCCTTAACCAGGTTTTCCATGTCAAAATCTTGGTATTGTGTGTTGTGTTGTTTATTTGCTTATCTTTCTTGTTGTTGCAGTTTATCAGATTTTTATTCATGGTTGATTTGTAGATCTGGTAGAAAATTTATTCAACCCCCTCTTAGTTTTCTCTCATTGTTGTTGCCAGCAACCTCTTGCCAACCAAATCCCTATAAATAGGAGTTGCTCAATTAGGTAGCTCACAGTAGTTTATGTTGAGGCCCAAATGAACCTCAAAATACAATTTCTATACAAAGTACAAGGAAATTTTGTCATTATTGGGATAACGACCATGTATTGCAAGATAAAAGGGTAAATCAGAGTAGCCATGGCTAGATCCACACATCTCATGACTTGATACCCGCATCAACTTAGAATTACCATCATAATATTGAAAGCATTCTCTTTTGATGGTTTCTTTTCTCACATTGTGCTAAACAATATTTAATGAAACATCTCCATAAACATCTCACCTCATCTAGCCAAGAATAAAGTCTATAATCTTAGGGGTATAGCCTTGTGCATGACCTAGATGATCTCTCATGCACTCTAAGGTAGATGAAATAGATAGGCATGCATTCTTATACATCCCATGAGACTTGGATGGGTCAGCTAGATAGGATTCAATTCATTAATCTCTATACCAGTATGTGCAAAAAATTTACCTTGTGGCGGTGCTATAGGATCAACCATAGGTGTATGTGAATGGGAAATTAGGTTATGTCTTTAGTATCTATAGAACCTTAAACTAGAATTTAAATTTAAATTTAATATAACTACAAGTGTGTACATGAAAAGAATACATAACTTACATAAAAAGGAATTTTAATACAATTATTTAATAATTTGAAATAAAATACTTTTCACAAATTTTTTTACATACATAAACATGTATATAAGATAATTTTGAGATTCATACTTAATTGAACATGTGTGAACACATAAGATATTTAGTAATAATTTGAAAAAAAATACTTTTCGCAACTTCAAATATTTATGTACATATATCTATATATATGCAACAAAAGTTTCCGTTGAGCTCTAGGCTAAATAATTTTGGAAAACACATGTGAATTCTTGTAAACAAGTTACATGAGCTATACATATATATGCTAAGGATTTATTTGAGTTTGAAATATTTGAATATTATTGATCGTATTATAAGGCCTCAAAATATATAGAATGTAAGCCAGATTTCACCAATGGGAGTCAATATGGATAAAGAGGAAAGAATACATGTTTTATTTCTTTATTCCTTACCAATTAATGGGATAATTTAGTGGTACATTAATAAGTTGTAAAAATACAACACTTTAATTGGATAATGTGAATATTATTATTATTATTTATGACAATGAACTAGGAGAAGATTGATGGATGGGAAAAATTGAAATTACATTATATGGTTAAAGAGGTAGTTCAGAAAAGAAGAGAGGTAAGAATAAGATCTAGCGAATAGGCTCATTTTAAGGGAAATGATAGGTCCTTGAATAGATCTTAAAGAATAAGATAAAATGGTGTAACTAGAGAGATGAGCTCATAATATAGAGGAGTGTAATTATATAAAAATAGATGAATTATATATCATCTCCGTCTTCCTTTAGGATTCTTTCACCTTCTTGTGGGTATTGTGTTGGATGGAGCGGATTCCTACGAGCATGGTACTTAGGAGAAATTTACCTAACCTTTTCTATGAACTATATAAGGAGTTGCAAAAAATGGAGTGTTTTGCGGCCTGCTCTTTTGTGCCCTATCTCAAAATAGGAACATCTATATGAGCTTAGTAGTGGCACTACATCTAGCTAGTTTGATTCTAACACTTGTTTCGTTATTTTCTTCTTTCTATTTTTTCAAAGGAGTAGCATTTAAGACATTTTGGAGCTGATTTTAAGTTTATATTTTGGCATGTTCCTATCATGCATGTGGATAAAATGTGTCATTAGATGTTGAATATTTTATGCTACCATCACAATATTATGAAATTTTGATCTTATCAAGTGATAAATATCCCGAGTTATAGAATGTTCAGAATGTCAATGTAGTTTATGGTTTCAAATTGGGGTGTGAAGTTTTGAATATTATAATTCTAAGTGCATTGAACAAGTTACAAATTGTCAATACATTCTCAATCTAGGTTTTAACATTCTAAGTGATCTAACCTAGGTTTCTAAGTCATATAGCTAGGGTTATATTATATGTCGTATACATATGTCTCTAATTCAAATACCTAGGCTTTAATTATAATTAACTAAATGCAATGAATTTAATAATACAATACTCTTACTAAATGAAAGATAATTAAAGTCAAAAATAATTTTAAGAAACAAAGAACATACAAGCAATTCAGACCAAGAAAGGAAGAATTTTATGCACCTAGTAGATGGTCTAGTTAAAGTGATGGGTGAAGTAGTGCATACACAAGCTTCCTCACTCGAAAAATGCATTTTGGGCTCATTCTAATCCCTAATTCATCATCGTTGTTAGAAGAAAATGACAATTTAACTATCAATATTGGGATTATATACTTTTCTAAAAAATAATGCAGTCAAATAGGGTTCATTTGAAGGTCATGTTCGAACAAACCTATTAAAATATTTAAAAAAGGGACCATCATAGGCCTTCATTCAAAGGCATATGCGAGGAGACCTTTGTACCAACATGGGGAGTCAAATGAAGGGTAAAAAGATCCTTCGCTTGAACATGTGTTTGAACGAAGGTGTTTGCCAAAATACTTTTTGGTAACTTTATTTTTGTTAATGGGTGAAAGTGAAACCTACTATTGTGGTTTCACCCACATGTGTACACCTTTCTTTGTAACTTTTGATGTTCTTGTCAAAATTTAAAAAATATTATTTAATAATATACTATACTTCATTCTTTACATGCATTAATTTATTTTTCATTTTCAATATTTCAGTACAAGTTCTGTGATATGAATGATCAGTGATGTTATTTTTAGGATGCATGTACTTTGAAAAGATATTAAAACAAAAAACTCAATAAAAAATACACAACTTCTAATACTCACACTTAACTATATTTATAGGAATGGGTTTTTTAAAATAAGAAAACCAACTTAAAAAATAGATCCACACACACACACACACACACACACACATGTATGAGATACTAGATGTTATATTTTACTAAAAATACAATAGGAAGGCTTTGTTTCCGTGAAATATTTTATCCTCTTAATCTTATCTATCTTTGAAAAAAAAAGTATTTTATAAACAAGATTTAGAGTACTGCAATTTGTGTTATTTGCTTATCTTCAAATTTTGAATGTATGTATCTTAAATTACTCCTCCAAGTTTATGTTTAAAAATTTGATTTTAAAAAAAAAAGTAGCCACTATTGACTCCATTTTTGCATATCATTTCCATGCACTTACGTCCATCTAGGGTTCTAAATTTTAAATTTTTGTTTCCTACTTTTTAACTTTCTATGATCTTGAGTTCAAATTTACCAAAGTTTGTATATCTTATGGGATTAATTCACTAGTCCCTCTAATACTCTTGAACTCCTAGAAGCTTTCTTCATATGTCCTTTTAAAGTTAGATATGCAAGGATATCCTTATTTATTTTCTTTTAACATGAAGTATGTCATCCACCTAATCACTGATTGTTGATAGTAGTATGAATCATGATGTATCCATGATCCCTAATACTTAAGAATCTAAAACTTTAAGCACAATTGCTACCTAGAGTCGCTACTCCTCCATCATACTGTTAGGTCCCGGAGACAACTAAGAAGGGGGGGGTGAATCAGTTGTCTAATAAATTCAAACCAAAAACTTATTAACCAACTTAATGCTTAATACCGGTAAACCAATTAAGTATGCTGGTAGACAGTGTTAACAGTAAATTGCTATACCTGTAAGGATTAATGCATGAAACATAAACATAAAGTCATCCACAACACATGACACCAATATTTGTACATGGAAACCCTGTAAGGGGAAAAAATACAGTGGGAAACCTTACCCACAATCAGATGATACTACTGCAGATAGTAAGTGTACATAAATGGGGTCTGCACATGCAGAAAGGCCAACAGCCTAAGCTCACTACTCAATCACAAAATGGGAGTCACACTGACTATAGTTGGATGGTTAAATCCAATAAGAATGTACTGCATAAAATAGCATCTTCATATGCTGGATTCAGTACCAGTGTAATGCTGATATGCTTCTACAAAAACCTAACGTCACCTTCTAATGATGTCTTCGTGTATATCCCTGTTGATCTCACATATACCTTCACTTAAATCTTTTCACATTCCACACTTGATCTTACAAATAAGATCTTACATTTATACCATACCCTAAGACCAATTTTAGTAGGTCGGCTCTACAAGATATTACAATAAAAACATTTTACAAACAATACAATATCTGATGCAATAACCAATTGAACATGTCGGCTTAATGCATTTACAACAATAATAAATCATCTCCATAGCGTGCCATGCTGATCCGAAAAAGATAAACCTGCCAATGTAACCCTAGATAACCTGGACCTATTTGTCGGTAAAAGAAAATATGCAAATATGAATATACCAATGATTATTTCTTCAAAATAAAGTGTCCACATGATGTCTTCGACATTACCAAGTGTCTTCCATATCATTCCAGGTACCGGTGAACAATATATCCTGTCGGTGAACCATATACCAGTAACTGTTGCACAGTTTACTGCTTGCTGGTGAATGTTGTTGGATCTCCAAAGTAGGTGTATTAGTAGGTGTTGACATTGATGACAAAACCATACCAAAATACCAATAATCTCTCCCTTTGGCATTGATGGCAACACAAGATGGAAAAACCATCAAAGTGCCAAAACAGAAATGCCAAATATAAAAACCAACAATCTCCATTTCTCCCCCTGGGAGTAACATGTGTTTATCCAAAGATTATTTTCAATACCAATCTCTCCTTAAATGTGTTTTACAAAATCTCTCCCCAAAAAGATAATTTGTTTTTCCATAGATATCTCTCCCACTTTGACATCAAATGCCAAAGTCACAAAAAGTCAAGTTCATACAAAATACCAACCAATTCAATATACCAACTACTCCCCCTGAGAAGTAGCATCCTCATCAAATACTGGAATAAAAGATTTGTTCATTTAATTCTGTCGGTTGATGACAATCATCAACTGTCTAAGTCTTTACCAGTGGTGGTATGACTCCAAGCTGATCTCTGAGATACTCAAAAGTCTCCTTAGGTAAAGGTTTTGTGAAAATATCTGCAAGTTGTTCTTTAGTATTCACATAAACCAGTTTTATCTCCTTTTCTTCAACTTTTTCCCTTAGAAAATTCAGTTTGATAGAAACATGTTTTGTTTTAGAATGTAATACCGGATTCTTAGATATATCAATTGCTATAGTGTTATCACAGTATATAGTAATAGGTTCCTTGCATTTTACCTTTATGTCTTTCAACATTTGCTTAAGCCATAATACCTATGTATAGTTAGTTGATGCTGCAACATATTTTGATTTTGCTGTTGATAAAGATGTACAACTCTATTTCTTACTCAACCAAGAAACTAATCTCTTTCCAAGAAAGAATGCTCCTCCAGTGGTGCTCTTTCTATCATCTACATCTCCTACCCAATTTGCATCTGTGTATGCACATAGATCAAAGTTTTCATCTTTAGGATACCATAATCCAAGATTTGTTGTGCCTTGTAGGTACCGGAAAATCCTTTTCACTATTGATTCATGATTTTCCCTAGGATTACTCTGAAATCTAGAAACAATACATACTACATTCATAATATCAGGCCTGGTTTGTGTCAAATATAGTAAACCTCCTATCATAGATTTGTATCTAGTTGGATTAACAGATTTAGATTCATCCCTTTGAGATAATTTGTCATTTGTAGTCATAGGTGTGCTTACTGGTTTAGATTTCTCCATCCCAAATTTCTCTAGTAATTCTTTCAAGTACTTGGATTGACTAAAAAATATACCTTTATCAATTTGAGAAATCTTGCATACCAAGCTCTTGGGACTTGTTTCAATCCATACAGAGCTTTTCTTAACCTCTTCATTTGCCAATCTTCCTCTTGTCATAACTCCTTTGAATTTGTTTCCAATTATCTGATCTTTAGAATGATTCAATCTTACATACCGGGGTGTCTTAGTTTGTTGTTGTTCTTCAATTATTGTGGAATCTTCTGATGATACCAGGGTAACTGGATCTTCATTCTGTACTGGTGGATTCAGTATAGGTTCATTTGTCACAATTTTTGTTGCCGGTTCAGAGTCTATATACCTTGAAGTTCCTCTGAATTGTTCATCAATCTTTACATTTGTACTTTCAACAATTTTCTACAATCTTTTATTAAAACATCTATATGCCTTGCTCTTACATGAATAACCAAGAAATATTCCTTCATCACTTCTAGGATCAAATTTGCTGATATACTCATCTCTTCTAATATAACATTTACTTCCAAAAATTCTGAAATACTTAAGAGTAGGAGTATTACCAAACCATAGTTCATGAGGGGTCTTACTGGTTTCACCTTTGATGTGAACTTTGTTGAATGTATAGACAACAGTGCTTACTGCCTCTCTCCAATACACATGTGGTAGATTTGCTTCAGATAACATACTTGTAGTTGCATCCAAGATAGTTTTGTTTATCCTTTCAACAACTCCATTCTGTTATGGTGTCTGAGGTGCTGATAATTGTCTTTTGATTCCATTCACTTCACAGAATGTATTAAAGTCCTTAGATGTGAATTCTCCTCCTTGATCTGATCTTAAACATTTGATTTTCTTACCGGTTTCATTTTCAACCATTGCTTTGAATAGTTTGAACTTTCCAAGTGCTTCAGATTTCTCTCTGAGAAAAGTAACCCAGCACATTCTAGAATAATAATCAATAATTAGCATGAAATATCTATCACCTTGTAAGCTTCTAGTTCTAGCTGGACCACATAAATCAGTGTGAATTAAATCAAGAGCATTATTGGATTTTTCTGGAATACTTTTGAAACTAGCTCTAACTTGTTTTCCAAATTGACATTCCTTACAAATTGTACTCTGAGGTTTCACAATTTTAGGTAGATCTCTAACTGCCTTAGAAGTACTGATTTTTACTATGCAATCAAAATTTATATGACATAGTCTCTTATGCCATAACCAACTTTCATCTATATGTGCAATTAAGCATGCCTTTTCACTGTTATTCAAATGAAAGATATTGCCTCTAGTCTGATTACCGGTTGCAATTTCCAAACCAGTTCTATTCATGATTTTGCATTTTCCATTTTTAAATTGTAACTGAAATCCCTTCTCAACTAATTGACCAACACTTAAAAGATTATGCTTTAATCCTTCAACATAGTAGACATTGTTAGTGTTATGTTTACCATCAAGAGATATTGAACCCTTACCTTTGATTGAACAGGATTTGTCATCTCCAAATCTTACTAAACCTCCATTGTATTCTTGAAAGTTCAAGAATTTACCTTTGTCTCTAGTCATATGATGTGAGCATCCTGAGTCAATAATCCATTCATCCTTTGATTCAACTTTAGCTGCTAGGGCTTGTTCTACTAGTTGAGAAGTAAGTGTCGGTTGATCTTCTGTTATAGCAACAAAAACCCATCCATTGTCTGTTGGATCCTCATCAGAATCATCAGTCACACCTTCATGAGCAATGTAACAAGATTTATCTTTGTTATTCTTAAATCTGTATCTCTAATATTCAGGATTAGGCTTGTATGTTCTTCTAGCTTCTTCTCTTAGTCTAGCATGTCTATTAGGGCATCTTGAAGCCATATGACCAATCTTATTGTAGTTAAAACATTTAAAGGGTGCTTTACCTTCATACTTACTTCCAATTGGACCTTTTGGTATTTTCCTTGCAAATAGTGCTTCAAGCTCTTCAAGCTCTTCATTTTCCCTTTTGTATTCTTCAAGTTCTCTTGCATAAAAGGCTCTCCAGTCTGATTTGTCAAATGATGGAGCAGATGATGTTGATGCTTTAAAGGCCAAATTAGTCTTTATAGTAGCAACAGGACCAAATTCCTCAATTTCAAAAGCTGAAAGGTTTCCAATCAATGTATCCCTAGTTACTGATGTATTAGGCATTGTTCTCAATTCATTTATAGCAGTAACCTTCATTTTATATGCCAGTGGAAAACCTCTTAAGATTTTTCAAACAATTTCATCCTCACTCAAGGTTCCTCCACAACATTTAATACCCAAAACAATTTCATTTACTCTTTCCATAAAAGCAGAAATCCTTTCATCTTCTTCCATTTTCAAATGTTCATACCTAAGTTGAAAGCTTTCAAGTTTTGCAATTTTGTCTATGGAATCTCCTTCATTCAGTGTTTCCAAGTGATCCCAAATAGCTTTAGCAGTAGACCTATCTAATAATTCCATGATTTGTTGATCTGATAATGCGCTCAAAAGTGCTTCTCTTGCTTTACAATCATTCTCTTCATCTTTAGCTAAGTAGTTCGAGTAGTCTGACCAACTACAACAACAATATAACCATTCTTAGTAACTTCCTAGATGTCTTTACCAATGCAATTCAGATGTGTCTCCATTCTGATCTTCCATATCCCATAGTTGGTTCCATCAAGTTTAGGATTGTCCTTCCTGAAATAATTAGTAGACATTGGATCTCCTCAAGTTGTTAAACTTCTGCAAAAGAGGACTAAGCTCTGATACCAATTTTTAGGTCTCAGAGACAATTGAGAGGGGGGGGGGGGCTAAATCAGTTGTCTAATAAATTCAAACCAAAAACTTATTAACCAACTTAATGCTTAATACCAGTAAACTAGTTAAGTATG